>NC_091470.1:92955687-93278687 GCF_036971445.1 Narcine bancroftii | reverse complement strand
AGAACGAGTGACCTTTGTTTATATATTAAAGACCTGGTATTGGGGAAGTTTAGAACCAGTGACCTTTGTTGATAAATTAAAGTCCCGGTGTTGGGGAAGGTTTGAACCAGTGAACTTTGTTGATATATTAAATACCGGGTTTTGGGAAATGTTAGAGCCAGTGGCCTTTGTTGATATATTAAATACCTGACATTGGGGAAGGTTAGAGCCGATGACCTTTGTGGATATAATAAAGACCTGGTATTCGGGATGGTTCAAGCCAGTGACCTTTGATGATATATTAAAGACCTGTTATTGGGAAAGGTTAGATCCAGTGAACTTTTTTGATATATTAAAGCCCTGATATTAGGGAAGGTTAGAGCCAGTGTCCTTTGTTGATATATTAAAGACCTGGTATTGGGGAAGGTTAGAGTTTGCGACCTTTATTGATATAATAAAGACCTGGGATTGGGGAAGGTAAGAGCCAGTGACCTTTGTTGATATATGAAAGACCTGGTATTGGGGAAGGTTAGAGCTAGTGACCTTTGTTGATATATTAAAGACCCGGTGTTGGGGAAGGTTAGAACCAGTGGACTTTGTTTATATATTAAAGACCGGGTTTTGGGAAAGGTTAGAACCAGTGACCTTTGTTGATATATTAAAGACCTGGTATTGGGGAAGGTTAGAGCCAGCGACCTTTGTTGATATATTAAAACCTCGTATTGGGGAAGGTTAGAGCCAGTGACCTTTTTTGATATATTAAAGACCTGGTATTGGGGAAGGTTAGAGCCAGCGATCTTTGTTGAAATATTAAAGACCTGGGTTTGGGGAAGGTTTAAACCAGTGACATTTGTTGATATATGAAAGACCTGGTATTGGGGAAGGTTAGAACCAGTGACCTTTGTTGATATATTAAAGACCTGGTATTGGGGAAGGTTAGAGCCAGTGACCTTTGTTGATATATTAAAGACCTGGGATTCGGGAAGGTTAGAACGAGTGACCTTTGTTGACATATTAAAGACATGGTATAGGGGAAGGTTAGAGCCAGTGACCTTTGTTGATAAATTAAAGACCTGGTAATGGGGAAGGTTAGAGCCAGTGACCTTTGTTGATATATTAAAGACCTGGGATTGGCGAAGGTTAGAACGAGTGACCTTTGTTGATATATTAAAGACATGGTATTGGGGCAGGTTTGAGCCAGTGACTTTTGTTGATAAATTAAAGATCTGGTATTGGGGAAGGTTAGAGCCAGTGACGTTTGTTGATATATTAAAGACCAGGGATTGGGGAAGGTTAGAACGAGTGACCTTTGTTGATATATTAAAGACCTGATATGGGGAAGGTTAGAGCCAGTGACCTTTGTTAATATATTAAAGACCTGGGATTGGGGAAGGTTAGAACGAGTGACCTTTGTTGATATATTAAAGACCTGGTATTGGGGAAGGTTAGAGCCAGCGACCTTTGATGATATATTAAAGACCTGGGATTGGGGAATGTTAGAACCAGTGACCTTTGTTGATATATTAAAGATCTGGTATTGGGGAAGGTTAGAGCCAGCGACCTTTGTTGATATATTAAAACCGGGTATTGGGGAAGGTTTGAACCAGTGACCTTTGTTGATAAATGAAAGTCCCGGTGTTGGGGAAGGTTTGAACCAGTGAACTTTGTTGATATATAAAAGACCGGGTTTTGGGAAAGGTTAGAGCCAGTGGCCTTTTATTGATATATTAAAGACCTGATATTGGGGAAGGTTAGAGCCGATGACCTTTGTGGATATAATAAAGACCTGATATTCGGGGAGGTTCGAGCCAGTGACCTTTGATGAAATATTAAAGACCTGTTATTGGGGAAGGTTAGAGCCAGTGAACTTTTTTGATATATTAAAGCCCTGATATTAGGGAAGGTTTGAGCAAGTGACCTTTGTTGATATATTAACGACCTGATATTGGGGAAGGTTAGAGTCAACGACCTTTGTTGATATATCAAAGACCTGGGATTGGGGAAGGTTAGAACGAGTGACCTTTGTTGATATATTAAAGACTTGGTATTGTGGAAGGTTAGAACCAGTGACCTTTGTTGATATATTAAAGACCTGGTATTGGGGAAGGTTAGAACCAGTGACCTTTGTTGATATATTAAAGACCTGGTATTGGGGAACGTTAGAGCCAGTGACCTTTGTTGATATATTAAAGATCTGGGATTGGGGAAGGTTAGAACCAGTGACATTTGTTGATATATGAAAGACCTGGTATTGGGGAAGGTTAGAACCAGTGACCTTTGTTGATATATTAAAGACCTGGTATTGGGGAAGGTTAGAGCCAGTGACCTTTGTTGATATATTAAAGACCTGGGATTCGGGAAGGTTAGAACGAGTGACCTTTGTTGACATATTAAAGACATGGTATAGGGGAAGGTTAGAGCCAGTCACCTTTGTTGATAAATTAAAGACCTGGTAATGGGGAAGGTTAGAGCCAGTGACCTTTGTTGATATATTAAAGACCTGGGATTGGCGAAGGTTAGAACGAGTGACCTTTGTTGATATATTAAAGACATGGTATTGGAGCAGGTTTGAGCCAGTGACTTTTGTTGATAAATTAAAGATCTGGTATTGGGGAAGGTTAGAGCCAGTGACCTTTGTTGATATATTAAAGATCTGGTATTGGGGAAGGTTAGAGCCAGCGACCTTTGTTGATATATTAAAACCGGGTATTGGGGAAGGTTTGAACCAGTGACTTTTGTTGATAAATGAAAGTCCCGGTGTTGGGGAAGGTTTGAACCAGTGAATTTTGTTGATATATAAAAGACCGGGTTTTGGGAAAGGTTAGAGCCAGTGGCCTTTTATTGATATATTAAAGACCTGATATTGGGGAAGGTTAGAGCCGATGACCTTTGTGGATATAATAAAGACCTGATATTCGGGGAGGTTCGAGCCAGTGACCTTTGATGAAACATTAAAGACCTGTTATTGGGGAAGGTTAGAGCCAGTGAACTTTTTTGATATATTAAAGCCCTGATATTAGGGAAGGATAGAGCCAGTGACCTTTGTTGATATATTAAAAACCTGGTATTGGGGAAGGTTAGAGTCAGCGACCTTTGTTGATATATCAAAGACCTGGGATTGGGGAAGGTTAGAACCAGTGACCTTTGTTGATATATTAAAGACCTGATATTGGGGAAGGTTAGAGCAAGTGACATTTGTTGATATATTAAAGACCGGCTTTTGGGAAAGGTTAGAGCCAGTGGCCTTTGTTGATACATTAAAGACCTGATATTGGGGAAGGTTAGAGCTGGTGGCCATTGTGGATATAATAAAGACCTGGTATTCGGGAAGGTTCGAGCCAGTGCACTTTGATGATATATTAAAGACGTGTTATTGGGAAAGGTTAGAGCCAGTGAACTTTTTTGATATATTAAAGCCCTGATATTAGGGAAGGTTTGAGCAAGTGACCTTTGTTGATATATTAACGACCTGATATTGGGGAAGGTTAGAGTCAACGACCTTTGTTGATATATCAAAGACCTGGGATTGGGGAAGGTTAGAACGAGTGACCTTTGTTGATATATTAAAGACTTGGTATTGTGGAAGGTTAGAACCAGTGACCTTTGTTGATATATTAAAGACCTGGTATTGGGGAAGGTTAGAACCAGTGACCTTTGTTGATATATTAAAGACCTGGTATTGGGGAACGTTAGAGCCAGTGACCTTTGTTGATATATTAAAGATCTGGGATTGGGGAAGGTTAGAACGAGTTACCTTTGTTGACATATTAAAGACATGGTATTGGGGAAGGTTAGAGCCAGTGATGTTTGTTGATATATTAAAGACCAGGGATTGGGGAAGGTTAGAACGAGTGACCTTTGTTGATATATTAAAGACCTGGGATTATGGAAGCTTAGAACTAGTGACCTTTTTTTTATAAATTAAATACCTGGTATTGGGGAAGGTTAGAGCCAGTGACCTTTGTTAATATATTAAACACCTTGGATTGGGGAAGGTTAGAGCCAGTGACCTTTGATGATATATTAAAGACGTGTTATTGGGAAAGGTTAGAGCCAGTGAACTTTTCTGATATATTAAAGCCCTGATATTAGGGAAGGTTTGAGCAAGTGACCTTGGTTGATATATTAAAGACCTGGTATTGGGGAAGGTTAGAGTCAACCACCTTTGTTGATATATCAAAGACCTGGGATTGGGGAAGGTTAGAACCAGTGACCTTTGTTGATATATTAAAGACCTGGTATTGGGGAACGTTAGAGCCAGTGACCTTTGTTGATATATTAAAGACCTGGGATTGGGGAAGGTTAGAACGAGTTACCTTTGTTGACATATTAAAGACATGGTATTGGGGAAGTTTAGAGCCAGTGACCTTTGTTGATAAATTAAGACCGGGTATTGGGGAAGGTTAGAGCCAGTGACCTTTGTTGATATATTAAAGACCTGGGATTGGGGAAGGTTAGAACTAGTGACCTTTGTTGATATATTAAATACATGGTATTGGGGAAGGTTAGAGCCAGTGACCTTTGTTTATAAATTAAAGACCTGGTATTGGGGAAGGTTAGAGCCAGTGATGTTTGTTGATATATTAAAGACCAGGGATTGGGGAAGGTTAGAACGAGTGACCTTTGTTGATATATTAAAGACGTGGTATTGGGGAAGGTTAGAGCCAGTGACCTTTGTTGATAAATTAAAGACCTGGTATTGGGGAAGGTTAGAGCCAGTGACCTTTGTTGATATATTAAAGACCTGGGATTGGGGAAGATTAGAACGAGTGACCTTTGTTGATATATTAAAGTCATGGTATTTGGGAAGGTTAGAGCCAGTGACCTTTGTTGATAAATTAAAGACGTGGTATTGGGGAAGGTTAGAGCCAGTGACCTTTGTTTATAAATTAAAGACCTGGTAATGGGGAAGGTTAGAGCCAGTGACCTTTGTTAATATATTAAAGACCTGGGATTGGGGAAGGTTAGAACTAGTGACCTTTGTTGATATATTAAAGTCATGGTATTGGGGAAGGTTAGAGCCAGTGACCTTTGTTGATAAATTAAAGACCTGGTATTGGGGAAGGTTAGAGCCAGTGATGTTTGTTGATATATTAAAGACCAGGGATTGGGGAAGGTTAGAACGAGTGACCTTTGTTGATATATTAAAGACATGGTATTGGGGAAGGTTAGAGCCAGTGACCTTTGTTAATATATTAAAGACCTTGGATTGGGGAAGGTTAGAACGAGTGACCTTTGTTTATATATTAAAGACCTGGTATTGGGGAAGTTTAGAACCAGTGACCTTTGTTGATATATTAAAACGTGGTATTGGGGAAGGTTTGAACCAGTGACCTTTGTTGATATATTAAAGACCTGGTATTGGGGAAGGTTAGAGCCAGTGATGTTTGTTGATATATTAAAGACCAGGGATTGGGGAAGGTTAGAACGAGTGACCTTTGTTGATATATTAAAACCTGGGATTGGGGAAAGTTAGAACGAGTGACCTTTGTTGACATATTAAAGACATGGTATTGGGGAAGGTTAGAGCCAGTGACCTTTGTTGATAAATTAAAGACCTGGTATTGGGGAAGGTTAGAGCCAGTGACCTTTGTTGATATATTAAAGACCTGGGATTGGGGAAGGTTAGAACCAGTGACCTTTGTTGATATATTAAAGTCATGGTATTGGGGAAGGTTAGAGCCAGTGACCTTTGTTGATAAATTAAAGACGTGGTATTGGGGAAGGTTAGAGCCAGTGACCTTTGTTTATAAATTAAAGACCTGGTAATGGGGAAGGTTAGAGCCAGTGACCTTTGTTAATATATTAAAGACCTGGGATTGGGGAAGTTTAGAACTAGTGACCTTTGTTGATATATTAAAGTCATGGTATTGGGGAAGGTTAGAGCCAGTGACCTTTGTTGATAAATTAAAGACCTGGTATTGGGGAAGGTTAGAGCCAGTGATGTTTGTTGATATATTAAAGACCAGGGATTGGGGAAGGTTAGAACGAGTGACCTTTGTTGATATATTAAAGACATGGTATTGGGGAAGGTTAGAGCCAGTGACCTTTGTTGATATTTTAAAGTCATGGTATTGGGGAAGGTTAGAGCCAGTGACCTTTGTTGATAAATTAAAGACCTGGTATTGGGGAAGGTTAGAGCCAGTGATGTTTGTTGATATATTAAAGACCAGGGATTGGGGAAGGTTAGAACGAGTGACCTTTGTTGATATATTAAAACCTGGGATTGGGGAAAGTTAGAACGAGTGACCTTTGTTGACATATTAAAGACATGGTATTGGGGAAGGTTAGAGCCAGTGACCTTTGTTGATAAATTAAAGACCTGGTATTGGGGAAGGTTAGAGCCAGTGACCTTTGTTGATATATTAAAGACCTGGAATTGGGGAAGGTTAGAACTAGTGACCTTTGTTGATATATTAAAGTCATGGTATTGGGGAAGCTTAGAGCCAGTGACCTTTGTTGATAAATTAAAGACGTGGTATTGGGGAAGGTTAGAGCCAGTGACCTTTGTTTATAAATTAAAGACCTGGTAATGGGGAAGGTTAGAGCCAGTGACCTTTGTTAATATATTAAAGACCTGGGATTGGGGAAGGTTAGAACGAGTGACCTTTGTTTATATATTAAAGACCTGGTATTGGGGAAGTTTAGAACCAGTGACCTTTGTTGATATATTAAAACGTGGTATTGGGGAAGGTTTGAACCAGTGACCTTTGTTGATATATTAAAGACCTGGTATTGGGGAAGGTTAGAACAAGTGACCTTTGTTGATATATTAAAACCTGGGATTGGGGAAAGTTAGAACGAGTGACCTTTGTTGACATATTAAAGACATGGTATTGGGGAAGGTTAGAGCCAGTGACCTTTGTTGATAAATTAAAGACATGGTATTGGGGAAGGTTAGAGCCAGTGACCTTTGTTGATATATTAAAGACCTGGGATTGGGGAAGGTTAGAACTAGTGACCTTTGTTGATATATTAAAGACCTGGGATTGGGGAAGGTTAGAACTAGTGACCTTTGTTGATATATTAAAGACCTGGGATTCGGGAAGGTTAGAACGAGTGACCTTTGTTGACATATTAAAGACATGGTATAGGGGAAGGTTAGAGCCAGTGACCTTTGTTGATAAATTAAAGACCTGGTAATGGGGAAGGTTAGAGCCAGTGACCTTTGTTGATATATTAAAGACCTGGGATTGGCGAAGGTTAGAACGAGTGACCTTTGTTGATATATTAAAGACATGGTATTGGGGCAGGTTTGAGCCAGTGACTTTTGTTGATAAATTAAAGATCTGGTATTGGGGAAGGTTAGAGCCAGTGACGTTTGTTGATATATTAAAGACCAGGGATTGGGGAAGGTTAGAACGAGTGACCTTTGTTGATATATTAAAGACCTGATATGGGGAAGGTTAGAGCCAGTGACCTTTGTTAATATATTAAAGACCTGGGATTGGGGAAGGTTAGAACGAGTGACCTTTGTTGATATATTAAAGACCTGGTATTGGGGAAGGTTAGAGCCAGCGACCTTTGATGATATATTAAAGACCTGGGATTGGGGAATGTTAGAACCAGTGACCTTTGTTGATATATTAAAGATCTGGTATTGGGGAAGGTTAGAGCCAGCGACCTTTGTTGATATATTAAAACCGGGTATTGGGGAAGGTTTGAACCAGTGACCTTTGTTGATAAATGAAAGTCCCGGTGTTGGGGAAGGTTTGAACCAGTGAACTTTGTTGATATATAAAAGACCGGGTTTTGGGAAAGGTTAGAGCCAGTGGCCTTTTATTGATATATTAAAGACCTGATATTGGGGAAGGTTAGAGCCGATGACCTTTGTGGATATAATAAAGACCTGATATTCGGGGAGGTTCGAGCCAGTGACCTTTGATGAAATATTAAAGACCTGTTATTGGGGAAGGTTAGAGCCAGTGAACTTTTTTGATATATTAAAGCCCTGATATTAGGGAAGGTTTGAGCAAGTGACCTTTGTTGATATATTAACGACCTGATATTGGGGAAGGTTAGAGTCAACGACCTTTGTTGATATATCAAAGACCTGGGATTGGGGAAGGTTAGAACGAGTGACCTTTGTTGATATATTAAAGACTTGGTATTGTGGAAGGTTAGAACCAGTGACCTTTGTTGATATATTAAAGACCTGGTATTGGGGAAGGTTAGAACCAGTGACCTTTGTTGATATATTAAAGACCTGGTATTGGGGAACGTTAGAGCCAGTGACCTTTGTTGATATATTAAAGATCTGGGATTGGGGAAGGTTAGAACCAGTGACATTTGTTGATATATGAAAGACCTGGTATTGGGGAAGGTTAGAACCAGTGACCTTTGTTGATATATTAAAGACCTGGTATTGGGGAAGGTTAGAGCCAGTGACCTTTGTTGATATATTAAAGACCTGGGATTCGGGAAGGTTAGAACGAGTGACCTTTGTTGACATATTAAAGACATGGTATAGGGGAAGGTTAGAGCCAGTCACCTTTGTTGATAAATTAAAGACCTGGTAATGGGGAAGGTTAGAGCCAGTGACCTTTGTTGATATATTAAAGACCTGGGATTGGCGAAGGTTAGAACGAGTGACCTTTGTTGATATATTAAAGACATGGTATTGGAGCAGGTTTGAGCCAGTGACTTTTGTTGATAAATTAAAGATCTGGTATTGGGGAAGGTTAGAGCCAGTGACCTTTGTTGATATATTAAAGATCTGGTATTGGGGAAGGTTAGAGCCAGCGACCTTTGTTGATATATTAAAACCGGGTATTGGGGAAGGTTTGAACCAGTGACTTTTGTTGATAAATGAAAGTCCCGGTGTTGGGGAAGGTTTGAACCAGTGAATTTTGTTGATATATAAAAGACCGGGTTTTGGGAAAGGTTAGAGCCAGTGGCCTTTTATTGATATATTAAAGACCTGATATTGGGGAAGGTTAGAGCCGATGACCTTTGTGGATATAATAAAGACCTGATATTCGGGGAGGTTCGAGCCAGTGACCTTTGATGAAACATTAAAGACCTGTTATTGGGGAAGGTTAGAGCCAGTGAACTTTTTTGATATATTAAAGCCCTGATATTAGGGAAGGATAGAGCCAGTGACCTTTGTTGATATATTAAAAACCTGGTATTGGGGAAGGTTAGAGTCAGCGACCTTTGTTGATATATCAAAGACCTGGGATTGGGGAAGGTTAGAACCAGTGACCTTTGTTGATATATTAAAGACCTGATATTGGGGAAGGTTAGAGCAAGTGACATTTGTTGATATATTAAAGACCGACTTTTGGGAAAGGTTAGAGCCAGTGGCCTTTGTTGATACATTAAAGACCTGATATTGGGGAAGGTTAGAGCTGGTGGCCATTGTGGATATAATAAAGACCTGGTATTCGGGAAGGTTCGAGCCAGTGCACTTTGATGATATATTAAAGACGTGTTATTGGGAAAGGTTAGAGCCAGTGAACTTTTTTGATATATTAAAGCCCTGATATTAGGGAAGGTTTGAGCAAGTGACCTTTGTTGATATATTAACGACCTGATATTGGGGAAGGTTAGAGTCAACGACCTTTGTTGATATATCAAAGACCTGGGATTGGGGAAGGTTAGAACGAGTGACCTTTGTTGATATATTAAAGACTTGGTATTGTGGAAGGTTAGAACCAGTGACCTTTGTTGATATATTAAAGACCTGGTATTGGGGAAGGTTAGAACCAGTGACCTTTGTTGATATATTAAAGACCTGGTATTGGGGAACGTTAGAGCCAGTGACCTTTGTTGATATATTAAAGATCTGGGATTGGGGAAGGTTAGAACGAGTTACCTTTGTTGACATATTAAAGACATGGTATTGGGGAAGGTTAGAGCCAGTGATGTTTGTTGATATATTAAAGACCAGGGATTGGGGAAGGTTAGAACGAGTGACCTTTGTTGATATATTAAAGACCTGGGATTATGGAAGCTTAGAACTAGTGACCTTTTTTTTATAAATTAAATACCTGGTATTGGGGAAGGTTAGAGCCAGTGACCTTTGTTAATATATTAAACACCTTGGATTGGGGAAGGTTAGAGCCAGTGACCTTTGATGATATATTAAAGACGTGTTATTGGGAAAGGTTAGAGCCAGTGAACTTTTCTGATATATTAAAGCCCTGATATTAGGGAAGGTTTGAGCAAGTGACCTTGGTTGATATATTAAAGACCTGGTATTGGGGAAGGTTAGAGTCAACCACCTTTGTTGATATATCAAAGACCTGGGATTGGGGAAGGTTAGAACCAGTGACCTTTGTTGATATATTAAAGACCTGGTATTGGGGAACGTTAGAGCCAGTGACCTTTGTTGATATATTAAAGACCTGGGATTGGGGAAGGTTAGAACGAGTTACCTTTGTTGACATATTAAAGACATGGTATTGGGGAAGTTTAGAGCCAGTGACCTTTGTTGATAAATTAAGACCGGGTATTGGGGAAGGTTAGAGCCAGTGACCTTTGTTGATATATTAAAGACCTGGGATTGGGGAAGGTTAGAACTAGTGACCTTTGTTGATATATTAAATACATGGTATTGGGGAAGGTTAGAGCCAGTGACCTTTGTTTATAAATTAAAGACCTGGTATTGGGGAAGGTTAGAGCCAGTGATGTTTGTTGATATATTAAAGACCAGGGATTGGGGAAGGTTAGAACGAGTGACCTTTGTTGATATATTAAAGACGTGGTATTGGGGAAGGTTAGAGCCAGTGACCTTTGTTGATAAATTAAAGACCTGGTATTGGGGAAGGTTAGAGCCAGTGACCTTTGTTGATATATTAAAGACCTGGGATTGGGGAAGATTAGAACAAGTGACCTTTGTTGATATATTAAAGTCATGGTATTTGGGAAGGTTAGAGCCAGTGACCTTTGTTGATAAATTAAAGACGTGGTATTGGGGAAGGTTAGAGCCAGTGACCTTTGTTTATAAATTAAAGACCTGGTAATGGGGAAGGTTAGAGCCAGTGACCTTTGTTAATATATTAAAGACCTGGGATTGGGGAAGGTTAGAACTAGTGACCTTTGTTGATATATTAAAGTCATGGTATTGGGGAAGGTTAGAGCCAGTGACCTTTGTTGATAAATTAAAGACCTGGTATTGGGGAAGGTTAGAGCCAGTGATGTTTGTTGATATATTAAAGACCAGGGATTGGGGAAGGTTAGAACGAGTGACCTTTGTTGATATATTAAAGACATGGTATTGGGGAAGGTTAGAGCCAGTGACCTTTGTTAATATATTAAAGACCTTGGATTGGGGAAGGTTAGAACGAGTGACCTTTGTTTATATATTAAAGACCTGGTATTGGGGAAGTTTAGAACCAGTGACCTTTGTTGATATATTAAAACGTGGTATTGGGGAAGGTTTGAACCAGTGACCTTTGTTGATATATTAAAGACCTGGTATTGGGGAAGGTTAGAGCCAGTGATGTTTGTTGATATATTAAAGACCAGGGATTGGGGAAGGTTAGAACGAGTGACCTTTGTTGATATATTAAAACCTGGGATTGGGGAAAGTTAGAACGAGTGACCTTTGTTGACATATTAAAGACATGGTATTGGGGAAGGTTAGAGCCAGTGACCTTTGTTGATAAATTAAAGACCTGGTATTGGGGAAGGTTAGAGCCAGTGACCTTTGTTGATATATTAAAGACCTGGGATTGGGGAAGGTTAGAACCAGTGACCTTTGTTGATATATTAAAGTCATGGTATTGGGGAAGGTTAGAGCCAGTGACCTTTGTTGATAAATTAAAGACGTGGTATTGGGGAAGGTTAGAGCCAGTGACCTTTGTTTATAAATTAAAGACCTGGTAATGGGGAAGGTTAGAGCCAGTGACCTTTGTTAATATATTAAAGACCTGGGATTGGGGAAGTTTAGAACTAGTGACCTTTGTTGATATATTAAAGTCATGGTATTGGGGAAGGTTAGAGCCAGTGACCTTTGTTGATAAATTAAAGACCTGGTATTGGGGAAGGTTAGAGCCAGTGATGTTTGTTGATATATTAAAGACCAGGGATTGGGGAAGGTTAGAACGAGTGACCTTTGTTGATATATTAAAGACATGGTATTGGGGAAGGTTAGAGCCAGTGACCTTTGTTGATATATTAAAGTCATGGTATTGGGGAAGGTTAGAGCCAGTGACCTTTGTTGATAAATTAAAGACCTGGTATTGGGGAAGGTTAGAGCCAGTGATGTTTGTTGATATATTAAAGACCAGGGATTGGGGAAGGTTAGAACGAGTGACCTTTGTTGATATATTAAAACCTGGGATTGGGGAAAGTTAGAACGAGTGACCTTTGTTGACATATTAAAGACATGGTATTGGGGAAGGTTAGAGCCAGTGACCTTTGTTGATAAATTAAAGACCTGGTATTGGGGAAGGTTAGAGCCAGTGACCTTTGTTGATATATTAAAGACCTGGAATTGGGGAAGGTTAGAACTAGTGACCTTTGTTGATATATTAAAGTCATGGTATTGGGGAAGCTTAGAGCCAGTGACCTTTGTTGATAAATTAAAGACGTGGTATTGGGGAAGGTTAGAGCCAGTGACCTTTGTTTATAAATTAAAGACCTGGTAATGGGGAAGGTTAGAGCCAGTGACCTTTGTTAATATATTAAAGACCTGGGATTGGGGAAGGTTAGAACGAGTGACCTTTGTTTATATATTAAAGACCTGGTATTGGGGAAGTTTAGAACCAGTGACCTTTGTTGATATATTAAAACGTGGTATTGGGGAAGGTTTGAACCAGTGACCTTTGTTGATATATTAAAGACCTGGTATTGGGGAAGGTTAGAACAAGTGACCTTTGTTGATATATTAAAACCTGGGATTGGGGAAAGTTAGAACGAGTGACCTTTGTTGACATATTAAAGACATGGTATTGGGGAAGGTTAGAGCCAGTGACCTTTGTTGATAAATTAAAGACCTGGTATTGGGGAAGGTTAGAGCCAGTGACCTTTGTTGATATATTAAAGACCTGGGATTGGGGAAGGTTAGAACTAGTGACCTTTGTTGATATATTAAAGACCTGGGATTGGGGAAGGTTAGAACTAGTGACCTTTGTTGATATATTAAATACATGGTATTGGGGAAGGTTAGAGCCAGTGATGTTTGTTGATATATTAAAGACCAGGGATTGGGGAAGGTTAGAACGAGTGACCTTTGTTGATATATTAAAGACATGGGATTGGGGAAGGTTAGAGCCAGTGACCTTTGTTGAATTATTAAAGACCTGGGATTGGGGAAGGTTAGAACTAGTGACTTTTGTTGATATATTAAAGACCTGGGATTGGGGAAGGTTAGAGCCAGTGACCTTTGTTGATATATTAAATACATGGTATTGGGGAAGGTTAGAGCAGTGATGTTTGTTGATATATTAAAGACCAGGGATTGGGGAAGGTAAGAACGAGTGACCTTTGTTGATATATTAAAGACATGGGATTGGGGAAGGTTAGAGCCAGTGACCTTTGTTTATAAATTAAAGACCTGGTATTGGGGAAGGTTGGAGCCAGTGACCTTTGTTAATATATTAAAGACCTGGAATTGGGGAAGGTTAGAACGAGTGACCTTTGTTGATATATTAAAGACCTGGTATTGGGGAAGTTTAGAACCAGTGACCTTTGTTGATATATTAAAACATGGTATTGGAGAAGGCTTGAACCAATGACCTTTGTTGATATATTAAAGACCTGGTATTGGGGAAGGTTAGAGCAAGTGACCTTTGTTGATATATTAAAACCTGGGATTGGGGAAAGTTAGAATGAGTGACCTTTGTTGACATATTAAAGACATAGTATTGCAGAAGGTTAGAGCCAGTGACCTTTGTTGATAAATTAAAGACCTGGTATTTGGGAAGGTTAGAGCCAGTGACCTTTGTTGATATATTAAAGACCTGGGATTGGGGAAGGTTAGAACTAGTGACCTTTGTTGATATATTAAAGACCTGGGATTGGGGAAGGTTAGAACTAGTGACCTTTGTTGATATATTAAATACATGGTATTGGGGAAGGTTAGAGCCAGTGAACTTTGTTGATATATTAAACACCTGGGATTGGGGAAGGTTAGAACGAGTGACCTTTGTTGATATATTAAAGACCTGGTATTGGGGAAGTTTAGAACCAGTACCCTTGGTTGATATATTAAAACCTGGTATTGGGGAAGGTTTGAACCAGTGACCTTTGTTGATATATTAAAGACCTGGTATTGGGGAAGGTTAGAGCAAGTGACCTTTGTTGATATATTAAAACCTGGGATTGGGGAAAGTTAGAACGAGTGACCTTTGTTGACATATTAAAGACATGGTATTGGAGAAGGTTAGAGCCAGTGACCTTTGTTGATAAATTAAAGACCTGGTATTGGGGAAGGTTAGAGCCAGTGATATTTGTTGATATATTAAAGACCTGGGATTGGGGAAGGTTAGAACTAGTGACCTTTGTTGATATATTAAAGACCTGGGATTGGGGAAGGTTAGAACGAGTGACCTTTGTTGATATATTAAATACATGGTATTGGGGAAGGTTAGAGCCAGTGAACTTTGTTGATAAGTTAAAGACCTGGTATTGGGGAAGTTTAGAGCCAGTGATGTTTGTTGATATATTAAAGACCAGGGATTGGGGAAGGTTAGAATGAGTGACCTTTGTTGACATATGAAAGACATGATATTGGGGAAGGTTAGAGACAGTGACCTTTGTTTATAAATTAAAGACCTGGTATTGGGGAAGGTTAGAGCCAGTGACCTTTGTTAATATATTAAACACCTTGGATTGGGGAAGGTTAGAGCCAGTGTCCTTTGTTGATATATTAAAGACCTGGTATTGGGGAAGGTTAGAGTTTGCGACCTTTATTGATATAATAAAGACCTGGGATTGGGGAAGGTAAGAACCAGTGACCTTTGTTGATATATGAAAGACCTGGTATTGGGGAAGGTTAGAGCTAGTGACCTTTGTTGATATATTAAAGACCCGGTGTTGGGGAAGGTTAGAACCAGTGGACTTTGTTTATATATTAAAGACCGGGTTTTGGGAAAGGTTAGAACCAGTGACCTTTGTTGATATATTAAAGACCTGGTATTGGGGAAGGTTAGAGCCAGCGACCTTTGTTGATATATTAAAACCTGGTATTGGGGAAGGTTAGAGCCAGTGACCTTTTTTGATATATTAAAGACCTGGTATTGGGGAAGGTTAGAGCCAGCGATCTTTGTTGAAATATTAAAGACCTGGGTTTGGGGAAGGTTTAAACCAGTGACATTTGTTGATATATGAAAGACCTGGTATTGGGGAAGGTTAGAACCAGTGACCTTTGTTGATATATTAAAGACCTGGTATTGGGGAAGGTTAGAGCCAGTGAACTTTGTTGATATATTAAAGACCTGGGATTCGGGAAGGTTAGAACGAGTGACCTTTGTTGACATATTAAAGACATGGTATAGGGGAAGGTTAGAGCCAGTGACCTTTGTTGATAAATTAAAGACCTGGTAATGGGGAAGGTTAGAGCCAGTGACCTTTGTTGATATATTAAAGACCTGGGATTGGCGAAGGTTAGAACGAGTGACCTTTGTTGATATATTAAAGACATGGTATTGGGGCAGGTTTGAGCCAGTGACTTTTGTTGATAAATTAAAGATCTGGTATTGGGGAAGGTTAGAGCCAGTGACGTTTGTTGATATATTAAAGACCAGGGATTGGGGAAGGTTAGAACGAGTGACCTTTGTTGATATGTTAAAGACCTGATATGGGGAAGGTTAGAGCCAGTGACCTTTGTTAATATATTAAAGACCTGGGATTGGGGAAGGTTAGAACGAGTGACCTTTGTTGATATATTAAAGACCTGGTATTGGGGAAGGTTAGAGCCAGCGACCTTTGATGATATATTAAAGACCTGGGATTGGGGAATGTTAGAACCAGTGACCTTTGTTGATATATTAAAGATCTGGTATTGGGGAAGGTTAGAGCCAGCGACCTTTGTTGATATATTAAAACCGGGTATTGGGGAAGGTTTGAACCAGTGACCTTTGTTGATAAATGAAAGTCCCGGTGTTGGGGAAGGTTTGAACCAGTGGACTTTGTTGATATATAAAAGACCGGGTTTTGGGAAAGGTTAGAGCCAGTGGCCTTTTATTGATATATTAAAGACCTGATATTGGGGAAGGTTAGAGCCGATGACCTTTGTGGATATAATAAAGACCTGATATTCGGGGAGGTTCGAGCCAGTGACCTTTGATGAAATATTAAAGACCTGTTATTGGGGAAGGTTAGAGCCAGTGAACTTTTTTGATATATTAAAGCCCTGATATTAGGGAAGGATAGAGCCAGTGACCTTTGTTGATATATTAAAAACCTGGTACTGGGGAAGGTTAGAGTCAGCGACCTTTGTTGATATATCAAAGACCTGGGATTGGGGGAGGTTAGGACCAGTGACCTTTGTTGATATATTAAAGACCTGGTATTGGGGAAGGTTAGAGCAAGTGACATTTGTTGATATATTAAAGACCGGCTTTTGGGAAAGGTTAGAGCCAGTGACCTTTGTTGATATATTAAAGACCTGGGATTGGGGAAGGTTAGAACGAGTTACCTTTGTTGACATATTAAAGACATGGTATTGGGGAAGTTTAGAGCCAGTGACCTTTGTTGATAAATTAAGACCGGGTATTGGGGAAGGTTAGAGCCAGTGACCTTTGTTGATATATTAAAGACCCGGGATTGGGGAAGGTTAGAACTAGTGACCTTTGTTGATATATTAAATACATGGTATTGGAGAAGGTTAGAGCCAGTGACCTTTGTTTATAAATTAAAGACCTGGTATTGGGGAAGGTTAGAGCCAGTGATGTTTGTTGATATATTAAAGACCAGGGATTGGGGAAGGTTAGAACGAGTGACCTTTGTTGATATATTAAAGACGTGGTATTGGGGAAGGTTAGAGCCAGTGACCTTTGTTGATAAATTAAAGACCTGGTATTGGGGAAGGTTAGAGCCAGTGACCTTTTTTGATATATTAAAGACCTGGGATTGGGGAAGATGAGAACGAGTGACCTTTGTTGATATATTAAAGTCATGGTATTTGGGAAGGTTAGCGCCAGTGACCTTTGTTGATAAATTAAAGACGTGGTATTGGGGAAGGTTAGAGCCAGTGACCTTTGTTTATAAATTAAAGACCTGGTAATGGGGAAGGTTAGAGCCAGTGACCTTTGTTAATATATTAAAGACCTGGGATTGGGGAAGGTTAGAACTAGTGACCTTTGTTGATATATTAAAGTCATGGTATTGGGGAAGGTTAGAGCCAGTGACCTTTGTTGATAAATTAAAGACCTGGTATTGGGGAAGGTTAGAGCCAGTGATGTTTGTTGATATATTAAAGACCAGGGATTGGGGAAGGTTAGAACGAGTGACCTTTGTTGATATATTAAAGACATGGTATTGGGGAAGGTTAGAGCCAGTGACCTTTGTTAATATATTAAAGACCTGGGATTGGGGAAGGTTAGAACGAGTGACCTTTGTTTATATATTAAAGACCTGGTATTGAGGAAGTTTAGAACCAGTGACCTTTGTTGATATATTAAAACGTGGTATTGGGGAAGGTTTGAACCAGTGACCTTTGTTGATATATTAAAGACCTGGTATTGGGGAAGGTTAGAACAAGTGACCTTTGTTGATATATTAAAACCTGCGATTGGGTAAAGTTAGAACGAGTGACCTTTGTTGACATATTAAAGACATGGTATTGGGGAAGGTTAGAGCCAGTGACATTTGTTGATAAATTAAAGACCTGGTATTGGGGAAGGTTAGAGCCAGTGACCTTTGTTGATATATTAAAGACCTGGGATTGGGGAAGGTTAGAACTAGTGACCTTTGTTGATATATTAAAGTCATGGTATTGGGGAAGGTTAGAGCCAGTGACCTTTGTTGATAAATTAAAGACCTGGTATTGGGGAAGGTTAGAGCCAGTGATGTTTGTTGATATATTAAAGACCAGGGATTGGGGAAGGTTAGAACGAGTGACCTTTGTTGATATATTAAAACCTGGGATTGGGGAAAGTTAGAACGAGTGACCTTTGTTGACATATTAAAGACATGGTATTGGGGAAGGTTAGAGCCAGTGACCTTTGTTGATAAATTAAAGACCTGGTATTGGGGAAGGTTAGAGCCAGTGACCTTTGTTGATATATTAAAGACCTGGGATTGGGGAAGGTTAGAACTAGTGAACTTTGTTGATATATTAAAGTCATGGTATTGGGGAAGGTTAGAGCCAGTGACCTTTGTTGATAAATTAAAGACGTGGTATTGGGGAAGGTTAGAGCCAGTGACCTTTGTTGATAAATTAAAGACCTGGTATTGGGGAAGGTTAGAGCCAGTGATGTTTGTTGATATATTAAAGACCAGGGATTGGGGAAGGTTAGAACGAGTGACCTTTGTTGATATATTAAAGACATGGTATTGGGGAAGGTTAGAGCCAGTGACCTTTGTTGATATATTAAAGTCATGGTATTGGGGAAGGTTAGAGCCAGTGACCTTTGTTGATAAATTAAAGACCTGGTATTGGGGAAGGTTAGAGCCAGTGATGTTTGTTGATATATTAAAGACCAGGGATTGGGGAAGGTTAGAACGAGTGACCTTTGTTGATATATTAAAACCTGGGATTGGGGAAAGTTAGAACGAGTGACCTTTGTTGACATATTAAAGACATGGTATTGGGGAAGGTTAGAGCCAGTGACCTTTGTTGATAAATTAAAGACCTGGTATTGGGGAAGGTTAGAGCCAGTGACCTTTGTTGATATATTAAAGACCTGGGATTGGGGAAGGTTAGAACTAGTGACTTTGTTGATATATTAAAGTCATGGTATTGGGGAAGGTTAGAGCCAGTGACCTTTGTTGATAAATTAAAGACCTGGTATTGGGGAAGGTTAGAGCCAGTGATGTTTGTTGATATATTAAAGACCAGGGATTGGGGAAGGTTAGAACGAGTGACCTTTGTTGATATATTAAAGACATGGTATTGGGGAAGGTTAGAGCCAGTGACCTTTGTTTATAAATTAAAGACCTGGGATTGGGGAAGGTTAGAACGAGTGACCTTTGTTGATATATTAAAGACCTGGTATTGGGGAAGTTTAGAACCAGTGACCTTTGTTGATATATTAAAACCTGGTTTTGGGGAAGGTTTGAACCAGTGACCTTTGTTGATATATTAAAGACCTGGTATTGGGGAAGGTTAGAACAAGTGACCTTTGTTGAAAAATTAAAACCTGGGATTGGGGAAAGTTAGAACGAGTGACCTTTGTTGACATATTAAAGACATGGTATTGGGGAAGGTTAGAGCCAGTGACCTTTGTTGATAAATTAAAGACCTGGTATTGGGGAAGGTTAGAGCCAGTGACCTTTGTTGATATATTAAAGACCTGGGATTGGGGAAGGTTAGAACTAGTGACCTTTGTTGATATATTAAAGTCATGGTATTGGGGAAGGTTAGAGCCAGTGACCTTTGTTGATAAATTAAAACCTGGGATTGGGGAAAGTTAGAACGAGTGACCTTTGTTGACATATTAAAGACATGGTATTGGGGAAGGTTAGAGCCAGTGACCTTTGTTGATATATTAAAGTCATGGTATTGGGGAAGGTTAGAGCCAGTGACCTTTGTTGATAAATTAAAGACCTGGTATTGGGGAAGGTTAGAGCCAGTGATGTTTGTTGATATATTAAAGACCAGGGATTGGGGAAGGTTAGAACGAGTGACCTTTGTTGATATATTAAAGACATGGTATTGGGGAAGGTTAGAGCCAGTGACCTTTGTTAATATATTAAAGACCTGGGATTGGGGAAGGTTAGAACGAGTGACCTTTGTTTATATATTAAAGACCTGGTATTGGGGAAGTTTAGAACCAGTGACCTTTGTTGATATATTAAAACGTGGTATTGGGGAAGGTTTGAACCAGTGACCTTTGTTGATATATTAAAGACCTGGTATTGGGGAAGGTTAGAGCCAGTGACCTTTGTTGATATATTAAAGACCTGGGATTGGGGAAGGTTAGAACTAGTGACCTTTGTTGATATATTAAAGTCATGGTATTGGGGAAGGTTAGAGCCAGTGACCTTTGTTGATAAATTAAAGACGTGGTATTGGGGAAGGTTAGAGCCAGTGACCTTTGTTTATAAATTAAAGACCTGGTAATGGGGAAGGTTAGAGCCAGTGACCTTTGTTAATATATTAAAGACCTGGGATTGGGGAAGGTTAGAACGAGTGACCTTTGTTTATATATTAAAGACCTGGTATTGGGGAAGTTTAGAACCAGTGACCTTTGTTGATATATTAAAACGTGGTATTGGGGAAGGTTTGAAGCAGTGACCTTTGTTGATATATTAAAGACCTGGTATTGGGGAAGGTTAGAACAAGTGACCTTTGTTGATATATTAAAACCTGGGATTGGGGAAAGTTAGAACGAGTGACCTTTGTTGACATATTAAAGACATGGTATTGGGGAAGGTTAGAGCCAGTGACCTTTGTTGATAAATTAAAGACCTGGTATTGGGGAAGGTTAGAGCCAGTGACCTTTGTTGATATATTAAAGACCTGGGATTGGGGAAGGTTAGAACTAGTGACCTTTGTTGATATATTAAAGTCATGGTATTGGGGAAGGTTAGAGCCAGTGACCTTTGTTGATAAATTAAAGACGTGGTATTGGGGAAGGTTAGAGCCAGTGACCTTTGTTTATAAATTAAAGAACTGGTAATGGGGAAGGTTAGAGCCAGTGACCTTTGTTAATATATTAAAGACCTGGGATTGGGGAAGGTTAGAACTAGTGACCTTTGTTGATATATTAAAGTCATGGTATTGGGGAAGGTTAGAGCCAGTGACCTTTGTTGATAAATTAAAGACCTGGTATTGGGGAAGGTTAGAGCCAGTGATGTTTGTTGATATATTAAAGACCAGGGATTGGGGAAGGTTAGAACGAGTGACCTTTGTTGATATATTAAAAATATGGTATTGGGGAAGGTTAGAGCCAGTGACCTTTGTTGATATATTAAAGTCATGATATTGGGGAAGGTTAGAGCCAGTGACCTTTGTTGATAAATTAAAGACCTGGTATTGGGGAAGGTTAGAGCCAGTGATGTTTGTTGATATATTAAAGACCAGGGATTGGGGAAGGTTAGAACGAGTGACCTTTGTTGATATATTAAAACCTGGGATTGGGGAAAGTTAGAACGAGTGACCTTTGTTGACATATTAAAGACATGGTATTGGGGAAGGTTAGAGCCAGTGACCTTTGTTGATAAATTAAAGACCTGGTATTGGGGAAGGTTAGAGCCAGTGACCTTTGTTGATATATTAAAGACCTGGGATTGGGGAAGGTTAGAACTAGTGACCTTTGTTGATATATTAAAGTCATGGTATTGGGGAAGCTTAGAGCCAGTGACCTTTGTTGATAAATTAAAGACGTGGTATTGGGGAAGGTTAGAGCCAGTGACCTTTGTTTATAAATTAAAGACCTGGTAATGGGGAAGGTTAGAGCCAGTGACCTTAGTTAATATATTAAAGACCTGGGATTGGGGAAGGTTAGAACGAGTGACCTTTGTTTATATATTAAAGACCTGGTATTGGGGAAGTTTAGAACCAGTGACCTTTGTTGATATATAAAACGTGGTATTGGGGAAGGTTTGAACCAGTGACCTTTGTTGATATATTAAAGACCTGGTATTGGGGAAGGTTAGAACAAGTGACCTTTGTTGATATATTAAAACCTGGGATTGGGGAAAGTTAGAACGAGTGACCTTTGTTGACATATTAAAGACATGGTATTGGGGAAGGTTAGAGCCAGTGACCTTTGCTGATAAATTAAAGACCTGGTATTGGGGAAGGTTAGAGCCAGTGACATTTGTTGATATATTAAAGACCTGGGATTGGGGAAAGTTAGAACTAGTGACCTTTGTTGATATATTAAAGTCATGGTATTGGGGAAGGTTAGAGCCAGTGACCTTTGTTGATAAATTAAAGACGTGGTATTGGGGAAGGTTAGAGCCAGTGATGTTTGTTGATATATTAAAGACATGGTATTGGGGAAGGTTAGAGCCAGTGACCTTTGTTTATAAATTAAAGACCTGGGATTGGGGAAGGTTAGAACGAGTGACCTTTGTTGATATATTAAAGACCTGGTATTGGGGAAGTTTAGAACCAGTGACCTTTGTTGATATATTAAAACCTGGTATTGGGGAAGGTTTGAACCAGTGACCTTTGTTGATATATTAAAGACCTGGTATTGGGGAAGGTTAGAACAAGTGACCTTTGTTGATATATTAAAACCTGGGATTGGGGAAAGTTAGAACGAGTGACCTTTGTTGACATATTAAAGACATGGTATTGGGGAAGGTTAGAGCCAGTGACCTTTGTTGATAAATTAAAGACCTGGTATTGGGGAAGGTTAGAGCAAGTGACCTTTGTTGATATATTAAAGACCTGGGATTGGGGAAGGTTAGAACTAGTGACCTTTGTTGATATATTAAAGACCTGGGATTGGGGAAGGTTAGAACTAGTGACCTTTGTTGATATATTAAATACATGGTATTGGGGAAGGTTAGAGCCAGTGATGTTTGTTGATATATTAAAGACCAGGGATTGGGGAAGGTTAGAACGAGTGACCTTTGTTGATATATTAAAGACATGGGATTGGGGAAGGTTAGAGCCAGTGACCTTTGTTGAATTATTAAAGACCTGGGATTGGGGAAGGTTAGAGCCCGTGACCTTTGTTGATATATTAAATACATGGTATTGGGGAAGGTTAGAGCTAGTGATGTTTGTTGATATATTAAAGACCAGGGATTGAGGAAGGTTAGAACGAGTGACCTTTGTTGATATATTAAAGACATGGGATTGGGGAAGGTTAGAGCCAGTGACCTTTGTTTATAAATTAAAGACCTGGTATTGGGGAAGGTTGGAGCCAGTGACCTTTGTTAATATATTAAAGACCTGGAATTGGGGAAGTTTAGAACCAGTGACCTTTGTTGATATATTAAAACATGGTATTGGAGAAGGCTTGAACCAATGACCTTTGTTGATATATTAAAGACCTGGTATTGGGGAAGGTTAGAGCAAGTGACCTTTGTTGATATATTAAAACCTGGGATTGGGGAAACTTAGAATGAGTGACCTTTGTTGACATATTAAAGACATGGTATTGCAGAAGGTTAGAGCCAGTGACCTTTGTTGATAAATTAAAGACCTGGTATTGGGGAAGGTTAGAGCCAGTGACCTTTGTTGATATATTAAAGACCTGGGATTGGGGAAGGTTAGAACTAGTGACCTTTGTTGATATATTAAAGACCTGGGATTGGGGAAGGTTAGAGCCAGTGACCTTTGTTGATATATTAAAGACCTGGGATTGGGGAAGGTTAGAACTAGTGACCTTTGGTGATATATTAAAGACCTGGGATTGGGGAAGGTTAGAACTAGTGACCTTTGTTGATATATTAAATACATGGTATTGGGGAAGGTTAGAGCCAGTGAACTTTGTTGATATATTAAACACCTGGGATTGGGGAAGGTTAGAACGAGTGACCTTTGTTGATATATTAAAGACCTGGTATTGGGGAAGTTTAGAACCAGTACCCCTGGTTGATATATTAAAACCTGGTATTGGGGAAGGTTTGAACCAGTGACCTTTGTTGATATATTAAAGACCTGGTATTGGGGAAGGTTAGAGCAAGTGACCTTTGTTGATATATTAAAACCTGGGATTGGGGAAAGTTAGAACGAGTGACCTTTGTTGACATATTAAAGACATGGTATTGGAGAAGGTTAGAGCCAGTGACCTTTGTTGATAAATTAAAGACCTGGTATTGGGGAAGGTTAGAGCCAGTGACATTTGTTGATATATTAAAGACCTGGGATTGGGGAAGGTTAGAACTAGTGACCTTTGTTGATATATTAAAGACCTGGGATTGGGGAAGGTTAGAACGAGTGACCTTTGTTGATATATTAAATACATGGTATTGGGGAAGGTTAGAGCCAGTGAACTTTGTTGATAAATTAAAGACCTGGTATTGGGGAAGTTTAGAGCCAGTGATGTTTGTTGATATATTAAAGACCAGGGATTGGGGAAGGTTAGAACGAGTGACCTTTGTTGACATATGAAAGACATGATATTGTGGAAGGTTAGAACCAGTGACCTTTGTTGATATATTAAAGACCTGGTATTGTGGAAGGTTAGAACCAGTGACCTTTGTTGATATATTAAAGACCTGGTATTGGGGAACGTTAGAGCCAGTGACCTTTGTTGATATATTAAAGACCTGGGATTGGGGAAGGTTAGAACGAGTTACCTTTGTTGACATATTAAAGACATGGTATTGGGGAAGGTTAGAGCCAGTGACCTTTGTTGATAAAATAAGACCGGGTATTGGGGAAGGTTAAAGCCAGTGACCTTTGTTGATATATTAAAGACCTGGGATTGGGGAAGGTTAGAACTAGTGACCTTTGTTGATATATTAAATACATGGTATTGGGGAAGGTTAGAGCCAGTGACCTTTGTTTATAAATTAAAGACCTGGTATTGGGGAAGGTTAGAGCCAGTGATGTTTCTTGATATATTAAAGACCAGGGATTGGGGAAGGTTAGAACGAGTGACCTTTGTTGATATATTAAAGACATGGTATTGGGGAAGGTTAGAGCCAGTGACCTTTGTTTATAAATGAAAGACCTGGTAATGGGGAAGGTTAGAGCCAGTGACCTTTGTTAATATATTAAAGACCTGGGATTGGGGAAGATTAGAACGAGTGACCTTTGTTTATATATTAAAGACCTGGTATTGGGGAAGTTTAGAACCAGTGACCTTTGTTGATATATTAAAACCTGGTATTGGGGAAGGTTTGAACCAGTGACCTTTGTTGATATATTAAAGCTGGTATTGGGGAAGGTTAGAACAAGTGACCTTTGTTGATATATTAAAACCTGGGATTGGGGAAAGTTAGAACGAGTGACCTTTGTTGACATATTAAAGACATGGTATTGGGGAAGGTTAGAGCCAGTGACCTTTGTTGATAAATTAAAGACCTGGTATTGGGGAAGGTTAGAGCCAGTGACCTTTGTTGATATATTAAAGACCTGGGATTGGGGAAGGTTAGAACTAGTGACCTTTGTTGATATATTAAAGTCATGGTATTGGGGAAGGTTAGAGCCAGTGACCTTTGTTGATAAATTAAAGACGTGGTATTGGGGAAGGTTAGAGCCAGTGACCTTTGTTTATAAATTAAAGACCTGGTAATGGGGAAGGTTAGAGCCAGTGACCTTTGTTAATATATTAAAGACCTGGGATTGGGGAAGGTTAGAACGAGTGACCTTTGTTTATATATTAAAGACCTGGTATTGGGGAAGTTTAGAACCAGTGACCTTTGTTGATATATTAAAATGTGGTATTGGGGAAGGTTTGAACCAGTGACCTTTGTTGATATATTAAAGACCTGGTATTGGGGAAGGTTAGAACAAGTGACCTTTGTTGATATATTAAAACCTGGGATTGGGGAAAGTTAGAACGAGTGACCTTTGTTGACATATTAAAGACATGGTATTGGGGAAGGTTAGAGCCAGTGACCTTTGTTGATAAATTAAAGACCTGGTATTGGGGAAGGTTAGAGCCAGTGACCTTTGTTGATATATTAAAGACCTGGGATTGGGGAAGGTTAGAACTAGTGACCTTTGTTGATATATTAAAGTCATGGTATTGGGGAAGGTTAGAGCCAGTGACCTTTGTTGATAAATTAAAGACGTGGTATTGGGGAAGGTTAGAGCCAGTGACCTTTGTTTATAAATTAAAGAACTGGTAATGGGGAAGGTTAGAGCCAGTGACCTTTGTTAATATATTAAAGACCTGGGATTGGGGAAGGTTAGAGCAAGTGACCTTTGTTGATATATTAAAACCTGGGATTGGGGAAAGTTAGAACGAGTGACCTTTGTTGACATATTAAAGACATGGTATTGGAGAAGGTTAGAGCCAGTGACCTTTGTTGATATATTAAAGACCTGGGATTGGGGAAGGTTAGAACTAGTGAACTTTGTTGATATATTAAAGTCATGGTATTGGGGAAGGTTAGAGCCAGTGACCTTTGTTGATAAATTAAAGACGTGGTATTGGGGAAGGTTAGAGCCAGTGACCTTTGTTTATAAATTAAAGAACTGGTATTGGGGAAGGTTTGAACCAGTGACCTTTGTTGATATATTAAAGGCCTGGTATTGGGGAAGGTTAGAGCAAGTGACCTTTGTTGATATATTAAAACCTGGGATTGGGGAAAGTTAGAACGATTGACCTTTGTTGACATATTAAAGACATGGTATTGGAGAAGGTTAGAGCCAGTGACCTTTGTTGATAAATTAAAGACCTGGTATTGGGGAAGGTTAGAGCCAGTGACATTTGTTGATATATTAAAGACCTGGGGTTGGGGAAGGTTAGAACTAGTGACCTTTGTTGATATATTAAAGACCTGGGATTGGGGAAGGTTAGAACGAGTGACCTTTGTTGATATATTAAATACATGGTATTGGGGAAGGTTAGAGCCAGTGAACTTTGTTGATAAATTAAAGACCTGGTATTGGGGAAGTTTAGAGCCAGTGATGTTTGTTGATATATTAAAGACCAGGGATTGGGGAAGGTTAGAACGAGTGACCTTTGTTGACATATGAAAGACATGATATTGTGGAAGGTTAGAACCAGTGACCTTTGTTGATATATTAAAGACCTGGTATTGTGGAAGGTTAGAACCAGTGACCTTTGTTGATATATTAAAGACCTGGTATTGGGGAACGTTAGAGCCAGTGACCTTTGTTGATATATTAAAGACCTGGGATTGGGGAAGGTTAGAACGAGTTACCTTTGTTGACATATTAAAGACATGGTATTGGGGAAGGTTAGAGCCAGTGACCTTTGTTGATAAATTAAGACCGGGTATTGGGGAAGGTTAAAGCCAGTGACCTTTGTTGATATATTAAAGACCTGGGATTGGGGAAGGTTAGAACTAGTGACCTTTGTTGATATATTAAATACATGGTATTGGGGAAGGTTAGAGCCAGTGACCTTTGTTTATAAATTAAAGACCTGGTATTGGGGAAGGTTAGAGCCAGTGATGTTTCTTGATATATTAAAGACCAGGGATTGGGGAAGGTTAGAACGAGTGACCTTTGTTGATATATTAAAGACGTGGTATTGGGGAAGGTTAGAGCCAGTGACCTTTGTTTATAAATGAAAGACCTGGTAATGGGGAAGGTTAGAGCCAGTGACCTTTGTTAATATATTAAAGACCTGGGATTGGGGAAGATTAGAACGAGTGACCTTTGTTGATATATTAAAGACCTGGTATTGGGGAAGTTTAGAACCAGTGACCTTTGTTGATATATTAAAACCTGGTATTGGGGAAGGTTTGAACCAGTGACCTTTGTTGATATATTAAAGCTGGTATTGGGGAAGGTTAGAACAAGTGACCTTTGTTGATATATTAAAACCTGGGATTGGGGAAAGTTAGAACGAGTGACCTTTGTTGACATATTAAAGACATGGTATTGGGGAAGGTTAGAGCCAGTGACCTTTGTTGATAAATTAAAGACCTGGTATTGGGGAAGGTTAGAGCCAGTGACCTTTGTTGATATATTAAAGACCTGGGATTGGGGAAGGTTAGAACTAGTGACCTTTGTTGATATATTAAAGTCATGGTATTGGGGAAGGTTAGAGCCAGTGACCTTTGTTGATAAATTAAAGACGTGGTATTGGGGAAGGTTAGAGCCAGTGACCTTTGTTTATAAATTAAAGACCTGGTAATGGGGAAGGTTAGAGCCAGTGACCTTTGTTAATATATTAAAGACCTGGGATTGGGGAAGGTTAGAACGAGTGACCTTTGTTTATATATTAAAGACCTGGTATTGGGAAAGTTTAGAACCAGTGACCTTTGTTGATATATTAAAACGTGGTATTGGGGAAGGTTTGAACCAGTGACCTTTGTTGATATATTAAAGACCTGGTATTGGGGAAGGTTATAACAAGTGACCTTTGTTGATATATTAAAACCTGGGATTGGGGAAAGTTAGAACGAGTGACCTTTGTTGACATATTAAAGACATGGTATTGGGGAAGGTTAGAGCCAGTGACCTTTGTTGATAAATTAAAGACCTGGTATTGGGGAAGGTTAGAGCCAGTGACCTTTGTTGATATATTAAAGACCTGGGATTGGGGAAGGTTAGAACTAGTGACCTTTGTTGATATATTAAAGTCATGGTATTGGGGAAGGTTAGAGCCAGTGACCTTTGTTGATAAATTAAAGACGTGGTATTGGGGAAGGTTAGAGCCAGTGACCTTTGTTTATAAATTAAAGAACTGGTAATGGGGAAGGTTAGAGCCAGTGACCTTTGTTAATTTATTAAAGACCTGGGATTGGGGAAGGTTAGAACTAGTGACCTTTGTTGATATATTAAAGTCATGGTATTGGGGAAGGTTAGAGCCAGTGACCTTTGTTGATAAATTAAAGACCTGGTATTGGGGAAGGTTAGAGCCAGTGATGTTTGTTGATATATTAAAGACCAGGGATTGGGGAAGGTTAGAACGAGTGACCTTTGTTGATATATTAAAAACATGGTATTGGGGAAGGTTAGAGCCAGTGACCTTTGTTGATATATTAAAGTCATGATATTGGGGAAGGTTAGAGCCAGTGACCTTTGTTGATAAATTAAAGACCTGGTATTGGGGAAGGTTAGAGCCAGTGATGTTTGTTGATATATTAAAAACCAGGGATTGGGGAAGGTTAGAACGAGTGACCTTTGTTGATATATTAAAACCTGGGATTGGGGAAAGTTAGAACGAGTGACCTTTGTTGACATATTAAAGACATGGTATTGGGGAAGGTTAGAGCCAGTGACCTTTGTTGATAAATTAAAGACCTGGTATTGGGGAAGGTAAGAGCCAGTGACCTTTGTTGATATATTAAAGACCTGGGATTGGGGAAGGTTAGAACTAGTGACCTTTGTTGATATATTAAAGTCATGGTATTGGGGAAGCTTAGAGCCAGTGACCTTTGTTGATAAATTAAAGACGTGGTATTGGGGAAGGTTAGAGCCAGTGACCTTTGTTTATAAATTAAAGACCTGGTAATGGGGAAGGTTAGAGCCAGTGACCTTTGTTAATATATTAAAGACCTGGGATTGGGGAAGGTTAGAACGAGTGACCTTTGTTTATATATTAAAGACCTGGTATTGGGGAAGTTAAAACCAGTGACCTTTGTTGATATATTAAAACGTGGTATTGGGGAAAGTTAGAACGAGTGACCTTTGTTGACATATTAAAGACATGGTATTGGGGAAGGTTAGAGCCAGTGACCTTTGTTGATAAATTAAAGACCTGGTATTGGGGAAGGTTAGAGCCAGTGACCTTTGTTGATATATTAAAGACCTGGGATTGGGGAAAGTTAGAACTAGTGACCTTTGTTGATATATTAAAGTCATGGTATTGGGGAAGGTTAGAGCCAGTGACCTTTGTTGATAAATTAAAGACGTGGTATTGGGGAAGGTTAGAGCCAGTGATGTTTGTTGATATATTAAAGACCAGGGATTGGGGAAGGTTAGAACGAGTGACCTTTGTTGATATATTAAAGACATGGTATTGGGGAAGGTTAGAGCCAGTGACCTTTGTTTATAAATTAAAGACCTGGGATTGGGGAAGGTTAGAACGAGTGACCTTTGTTGATATATTAAAGACCTGGTATTGGGGAAGTTTAGAACCAGTGACCTTTGTTGATATATTAAAACCTGGTATTGGGGAAGGTTTGAACCAGTGACCTTTGTTGATATATTAAAGACCTGGTATTGGCGAAGGTTAGAACAAGTGACCTTTGTTGATATATTAAAACCTGGGATTGGGGAAAGTTAGAACGAGTGACCTTTGTTGACATATTAAAGACATGGTATTGGGGAAGGTTAGAGCCAGTGACCTTTGTTGATAAATTAAAGACCTGGTATTGGGGAAGGTTAGAGCCAGTGACCTTTGTTGATAAATTAAGACCTGGGATTGGGGAAGGTTAGAACTAGTGACCTTTGTTGATATATTAAAGACCTGGGATTGGGGAAGGTTAGAACTAGTGACCTTTGTTGATATATTAAATACATGGTATTGGGGAAGGTTAGAGCCAGTGACCTTTGTTGATATATTAAAGACCTGGGATTGGGGAAGGTTAGAACTAGTGACCTTTGTTGATATATTAAAGTCATGGTATTGGGGAAGGTTAGAGCCAGTGACCTTTGTTGATAAATTAAAGACGTGGTATTGGGGAAGGTTAGAGCCAGTGACCTTTGTTTATAAATTAAAGAACTGGTAATGGGGAAGGTTAGAGCCAGTGACCTTTGTTAATATATTAAAGACCTGGGATTGGGGAAGGTTAGAGCAAGTGACCTTTGTTGATATATTAAAACCTGGGATTGGGGAAACTTAGAACGAGTGACCTTTGTTGACATATTAAAGACCTGGGATTGGGGAAGGTTAGAACTAGTGACCTTTGTTGATATATTAAAGACCTGGGATTGGGGAAGGTTAGAACTACTGACCTTTGTTGATATATTAAATACATGGTATTGGGGAAGGTTAGAGCCAGTGATGTTTGTTGATATATTAAAGACCAGGGATTGGGGAAGGTTAGAACGAGTGACCTTTGTTGATATATTAAAGACATGGGATTGGGGAAGGTTAGAGCCAGTGACCTTTGTTGAATTATTAAAGACCTGGGATTGGGGAAGGTTAGAGCCCGTGACCTTTGTTGATATATTAAATACATGGTATTGGGGAAGGTTAGAGCTAGTGATGTTTGTTGATATATTAAAGACCAGGGATTGAGGAAGGTTAGAACGAGTGACCTTTGTTGATATATTAAAGACATGGGATTGGGGAAGGTTAGAGCCAGTGACCTTTGTTTATAAATTAAAGACCTGGTATTGGGGAAGGTTGGAGCCAGTGACCTTTGTTAATATATTAAAGACCTGGAATTGGGGAAGTTTAGAACCAGTGACCTTTGTTGATATATTAAAACATGGTATTGGAGAAGGCTTGAACCAATGACCTTTGTTGATATATTAAAGACCTGGTATTGGGGAAGGTTAGAGCAAGTGACCTTTGTTGATATATTAAAACCTGGGATTGGGGAAAGTTAGAATGAGTGACCTTTGTTGACATATTAAAGACATGGTATTGCAGAAGGTTAGAGCCAGTGACCTTTGTTGATAAATTAAAGACCTGGTATTGGGGAAGGTTAGAGCCAGTGACCTTTGTTGATATATTAAAGACCTGGGATTGGGGAAGGTTAGAACTAGTGACCTTTGTTGATATATTAAATACCTGGGATTGGGGAAGGTTAGAGCCAGTGACCTTTGTTGATATATTAAAGACCTGGGATTGGGGAAGGTTAGAACTAGTGACCTTTGGTGATATATTAAAGACCTGGGATTGGGGAAGGTTAGAACTAGTGACCTTTGTTGATATATTAAATACATGGTATTGGGGAAGGTTAGAGCCAGTGAACTTTGTTGATATATTAAACACCTGGGATTGGGGAAGGTTAGAACGAGTGACCTTTGTTGATATATTAAAGACCTGGTATTGGGGAAGTTTAGAACCAGTACCCCTGGTTGATATATTAAAACCTGGTATTGGGGAAGGTTTGAACCAGTGACCTTTGTTGATATATTAAAGACCTGGTATTGGGGAAGGTTAGAGCAAGTGACCTTTGTTGATATATTAAAACCTGGGATTGGGGAAAGTTAGAACGAGTGACCTTTGTTGACATATTAAAGACATGGTATTGGAGAAGGTTAGAGCCAGTGACCTTTGTTGATAAATTAAAGACCTGGTATTGGGGAAGGTTAGAGCCAGTGACATTTGTTGATATATTAAAGACCTGGGATTGGGGAAGGTTAGAACTAGTGACCTTTGTTGATATATTAAAGACCTGGGATTGGGGAAGGTTAGAACGAGTGACCTTTGTTGATATATTAAATACATGGTATTGGGGAAGGTTAGAGCCAGTGAACTTTGTTGATAAATTAAAGACCTGGTATTGGGGAAGTTTAGAGCCAGTGATGTTTGTTGATATATTAAAGACCAGGGATTGGGGAAGGTTAGAACGAGTGACCTTTGTTGACATATGAAAGACATGATATTGTGGAAGGTTAGAACCAGTGACCTTTGTTGATATATTAAAGACCTGGTATTGTGGAAGGTTAGAACCAGTGACCTTTGTTGATATATTAAAGACCTGGTATTGGGGAACGTTAGAGCCAGTGACCTTTGTTGATATATTAAAGACCTGGGATTGGGGAAGGTTAGAACGAGTTACCTTTGTTGACATATTAAAGACATGGTATTGGGGAAGGTTAGAGCCAGTGACCTTTGTTGATAAAATAAGACCGGGTATTGGGGAAGGTTAAAGCCAGTGACCTTTGTTGATATATTAAAGACCTGGGATTGGGGAAGGTTAGAACTAGTGACCTTTGTTGATATATTAAATACATGGTATTGGGGAAGGTTAGAGCCAGTGACCTTTGTTTATAAATTAAAGACCTGGTATTGGGGAAGGTTAGAGCCAGTGATGTTTCTTGATATATTAAAGACCAGGGATTGGGGAAGGTTAGAACGAGTGACCTTTGTTGATATATTAAAGACATGGTATTGGGGAAGGTTAGAGCCAGTGACCTTTGTTTATAAATGAAAGACCTGGTAATGGGGAAGGTTAGAGCCAGTGACCTTTGTTAATATATTAAAGACCTGGGATTGGGGAAGATTAGAATGAGTGACCTTTGTTTATATATTAAAGACCTGGTATTGGGGAAGTTTAGAACCAGTGACCTTTGTTGATATATTAAAACCTGGTATTGGGGAAGGTTTGAACCAGTGACCTTTGTTGATATATTAAAGCTGGTATTGGGGAAGGTTAGAACAAGTGACCTTTGTTGATATATTAAAACCTGGGATTGGGGAAAGTTAGAACGAGTGACCTTTGTTGACATATTAAAGACATGGTATTGGGGAAGGTTAGAGCCAGTGACCTTTGTTGATAAATTAAAGACCTGGTATTGGGGAAGGTTAGAGCCAGTGACCTTTGTTGATATATTAAAGACCTGGGATTGGGGAAGGTTAGAACTAGTGACCTTTGTTGATATATTAAAGTCATGGTATTGGGGAAGGTTAGAGCCAGTGACCTTTGTTGATAAATTAAAGACGTGGTATTGGGGAAGGTTAGAGCCAGTGACCTTTGTTTATAAATTAAAGACCTGGTAATGGGGAAGGTTAGAGCCAGTGACCTTTGTTAATATATTAAAGACCTGGGATTGGGGAAGGTTAGAACGAGTGACCTTTGTTTATATATTAAAGACCTGGTATTGGGGAAGTTTAGAACCAGTGACCTTTGTTGATATATTAAAATGTGGTATTGGGGAAGGTTTGAACCAGTGACCTTTGTTGATATATTAAAGACCTGGTATTGGGGAAGGTTAGAACAAGTGACCTTTGTTGATATATTAAAACCTGGGATTGGGGAAAGTTAGAACGAGTGACCTTTGTTGACATATTAAAGACATGGTATTGGGGAAGGTTAGAGCCAGTGACCTTTGTTGATAAATTAAAGACCTGGTATTGGGGAAGGTTAGAGCCAGTGACCTTTGTTGATATATTAAAGACCTGGGATTGGGGAAGGTTAGAACTAGTGACCTTTGTTGATATATTAAAGTCATGGTATTGGGGAAGGTTAGAGCCAGTGACCTTTGTTGATAAATTAAAGACGTGGTATTGGGGAAGGTTAGAGCCAGTGACCTTTGTTTATAAATTAAAGAACTGGTAATGGGGAAGGTTAGAGCCAGTGACCTTTGTTAATATATTAAAGACCTGGGATTGGGGAAGGTTAGAGCAAGTGACCTTTGTTGATATATTAAAACCTGGGATTGGGGAAAGTTAGAACGAGTGACCTTTGTTGACATATTAAAGACATGGTATTGGAGAAGGTTAGAGCCAGTGACCTTTGTTGATATATTAAAGACCTGGGATTGGGGAAGGTTAGAACTAGTGAACTTTGTTGATATATTAAAGTCATGGTATTGGGGAAGGTTAGAGCCAGTGACCTTTGTTGATAAATTAAAGACGTGGTATTGGGGAAGGTTAGAGCCAGTGACCTTTGTTTATAAATTAAAGAACTGGTATTGGGGAAGGTTTGAACCAGTGACCTTTGTTGATATATTAAAGGCCTGGTATTGGGGAAGGTTAGAGCAAGTGACCTTTGTTGATATATTAAAACCTGGGATTGGGGAAAGTTAGAACGATTGACCTTTGTTGACATATTAAAGACATGGTATTGGAGAAGGTTAGAGCCAGTGACCTTTGTTGATAAATTAAAGACCTGGTATTGGGGAAGGTTAGAGCCAGTGACATTTGTTGATATATTAAAGACCTGGGGTTGGGGAAGGTTAGAACTAGTGACCTTTGTTGATATATTAAAGACCTGGGATTGGGGAAGGTTAGAACGAGTGACCTTTGTTGATATATTAAATACATGGTATTGGGGAAGGTTAGAGCCAGTGAACTTTGTTGATAAATTAAAGACCTGGTATTGGGGAAGTTTAGAGCCAGTGATGTTTGTTGATATATTAAAGACCAGGGATTGGGGAAGGTTAGAACGAGTGACCTTTGTTGACATATGAAAGACATGATATTGTGGAAGGTTAGAACCAGTGACCTTTGTTGATATATTAAAGACCTGGTATTGTGGAAGGTTAGAACCAGTGACCTTTGTTGATATATTAAAGACCTGGTATTGGGGAACGTTAGAGCCAGTGACCTTTGTTGATATATTAAAGACCTGGGATTGGGGAAGGTTAGAACGAGTTACCTTTGTTGACATATTAAAGACATGGTATTGGGGAAGGTTAGAGCCAGTGACCTTTGTTGATAAATTAAGACCGGGTATTGGGGAAGGTTAAAGCCAGTGACCTTTGTTGATATATTAAAGACCTGGGATTGGGGAAGGTTAGAACTAGTGACCTTTGTTGATATATTAAATACATGGTATTGGGGAAGGTTAGAGCCAGTGACCTTTGTTTATAAATTAAAGACCTGGTATTGGGGAAGGTTAGAGCCAGTGATGTTTCTTGATATATTAAAGACCAGGGATTGGGGAAGGTTAGAACGAGTGACCTTTGTTGATATATTAAAGACGTGGTATTGGGGAAGGTTAGAGCCAGTGACCTTTGTTTATAAATGAAAGACCTGGTAATGGGGAAGGTTAGAGCCAGTGACCTTTGTTAATATATTAAAGACCTGGGATTGGGGAAGATTAGAACGAGTGACCTTTGTTGATATATTAAAGACATGGTATTGGGGAAGTTTAGAACCAGTGACCTTTGTTGATATATTAAAACCTGGTATTGGGGAAGGTTTGAACCAGTGACCTTTGTTGATATATTAAAGCTGGTATTGGGGAAGGTTAGAACAAGTGACCTTTGTTGATATATTAAAACCTGGGATTGGGGAAAGTTAGAACGAGTGACCTTTGTTGACATATTAAAGACATGGTATTGGGGAAGGTTAGAGCCAGTGACCTTTGTTGATAAATTAAAGACCTGGTATTGGGGAAGGTTAGAGCCAGTGACCTTTGTTGATATATTAAAGACCTGGGATTGGGGAAGGTTAGAACTAGTGACCTTTGTTGATATATTAAAGTCATGGTATTGGGGAAGGTTAGAGCCAGTGACCTTTGTTGATAAATTAAAGACGTGGTATTGGGGAAGGTTAGAGCCAGTGACCTTTGTTTATAAATTAAAGACCTGGTAATGGGGAAGGTTAGAGCCAGTGACCTTTGTTAATATATTAAAGACCTGGGATTGGGGAAGGTTAGAACGAGTGACCTTTGTTTATATATTAAAGACCTGGTATTGGGAAAGTTTAGAACCAGTGACCTTTGTTGATATATTAAAACGTGGTATTGGGGAAGGTTTGAACCAGTGACCTTTGTTGATATATTAAAGACCTGGTATTGGGGAAGGTTAGAACAAGTGACCTTTGTTGATATATTAAAACCTGGGATTGGGGAAAGTTAGAACGAGTGACCTTTGTTGACATATTAAAGACATGGTATTGGGGAAGGTTAGAGCCAGTGACCTTTGTTGATAAATTAAAGACCTGGTATTGGGGAAGGTTAGAGCCAGTGACCTTTGTTGATATATTAAAGACCTGGGATTGGGGAAGGTTAGAACTAGTGACCTTTGTTGATATATTAAAGTCATGGTATTGGGGAAGGTTAGAGCCAGTGACCTTTGTTGATAAATTAAAGACGTGGTATTGGGGAAGGTTAGAGCCAGTGACCTTTGTTTATAAATTAAAGAACTGGTAATGGGGAAGGTTAGAGCCAGTGACCTTTGTTAATTTATTAAAGACCTGGGATTGGGGAAGGTTAGAACTAGTGACCTTTGTTGATATATTAAAGTCATGGTATTGGGGAAGGTTAGAGCCAGTGACCTTTGTTGATAAATTAAAGACCTGGTATTGGGGAAGGTTAGAGCCAGTGATGTTTGTTGATATATTAAAGACCAGGGATTGGGGAAGGTTAGAACGAGTGACCTTTGTTGATATATTAAAAACATGGTATTGGGGACGGTTAGAGCCAGTGACCTTTGTTGATATATTAAAGTCATGATATTGGGGAAGGTTAGAGCCAGTGACCTTTGTTGATAAATTAAAGACCTGGTATTGGGGAAGGTTAGAGCCAGTGATGTTTGTTGATATATTAAAGACCAGGGATTGGGGAAGGTTAGAACGAGTGACCTTTGTTGATATATTAAAACCTGGGATTGGGGAAAGTTAGAACGAGTGACCTTTGTTGACATATTAAAGACATGGTATTGGGGAAGGTTAGAGCCAGTGACCTTTGTTGATAAATTAAAGACCTGGTATTGGGGAAGGTAAGAGCCAGTGACCTTTGTTGATATATTAAAGACCTGGGATTGGGGAAGGTTAGAACTAGTGACCTTTGTTGATATATTAAAGTCATGGTATTGGGGAAGCTTAGAGCCAGTGACCTTTGTTGATAAATTAAAGACGTGGTATTGGGGAAGGTTAGAGCCAGTGACCTTTGTTTATAAATTAAAGACCTGGTAATGGGGAAGGTTAGAGCCAGTGACCTTTGTTAATATATTAAAGACCTGGGATTGGGGAAGGTTAGAACGAGTGACCTTTGTTTATATATTAAAGACCTGGTATTGGGGAAGTTTAGAACCAGTGACCTTTGTTGATATATTAAAACGTGGTATTGGGGAAAGTTAGAACGAGTGACCTTTGTTGACATATTAAAGACATGGTATTGGGGAAGGTTAGAGCCAGTGACCTTTGTTGATAAATTAAAGACCTGGTATTGGGGAAGGTTAGAGCCAGTGACCTTTGTTGATATATTAAAGACCTGGGATTGGGGAAAGTTAGAACTAGTGACCTTTGTTGATATATTAAAGTCATGGTATTGGGGAAGGTTAGAGCCAGTGACCTTTGTTGATAAATTAAAGACGTGGTATTGGGGAAGGTTAGAGCCAGTGATGTTTGTTGATATATTAAAGACCAGGGATTGGGGAAGGTTAGAACGAGTGACCTTTGTTGATATATTAAAGACATGGTATTGGGGAAGGTTAGAGCCAGTGACCTTTGTTTATAAATTAAAGACCTGGGATTGGGGAAGGTTAGAACGAGTGACCTTTGTTGATATATTAAAGACCTGGTATTGGGAAAGTTTAGAACCAGTGACCTTTGTTGATATATTAAAACCTGGTATTGGGGAAGGTTTGAACCAGTGACCTTTGTTGATATATTAAAGACCTGGTATTGGCGAAGGTTAGAACAAGTGACCTTTGTTGATATATTAAAACCTGGGATTGGGGAAAGTTAGAACGAGTGACCTTTGTTGACATATTAAAGACATGGTATTGGGGAAGGTTAGAGCCAGTGACCTTTGTTGATAAATTAAAGACCTGGTATTGGGGAAGGTTAGAGCCAGTGACCTTTGTTGATATATTAAGACCTGGGATTGGGGAAGGTTAGAACTAGTGACCTTTGTTGATATATTAAAGACCTGGGATTGGGGAAGGTTAGAACTAGTGACCTTTGTTGATATATTAAATACATGGTATTGGGGAAGGTTAGAGCCAGTGACATTTGTTGATATATTAAAGACCTGGGATTGGGGAAGGTTAGAACTAGTGACCTTTGTTGATATATTAAAGTCATGGTATTGGGGAAGGTTAGAGCCAGTGACCTTTGTTGATAAATTAAAGACGTGGTATTGGGGAAGGTTAGAGCCAGTGACCTTTGTTTATAAATTAAAGAACTGGTAATGGGGAAGGTTAGAGCCAGTGACCTTTGTTAATATATTAAAGACCTGGGATTGGGGAAGGTTAGAGCAAGTGACCTTTGTTGATATATTAAAACCTGGGATTGGGGAAAGTTAGAACGAGTGACCTTTGTTGACATATTAAAGACATGGTATTGGAGAAGGTTAGAGCCAGTGACCTTTGTTGATATATTAAAGACCTGGGATTGGGGAAGGTTAGAACTAGTGAACTTTGTTGATATATTAAAGTCATGGTATTGGGGAAGGTTAGAGCCAGTGACCTTTGTTGATAAATTAAAGACGTGGTATTGGGGAAGGTTAGAGCCAGTGACCTTTGTTTATAAATTAAAGAACTGGTATTGGGGAAGGTTTGAACCAGTGACCTTTGTTGATATATTAAAGGCCTGGTATTGGGGAAGGTTAGAGCAAGTGACCTTTGTTGATATATTAAAACCTGGGATTGGGGAAAGTTAGAACGAGTGACCTTTGTTGACATATTAAAGACATGGTATTGGAGAAGGTTAGAGCCAGTGACCTTTGTTGATAAATTAAAGACCTGGTATTGGGGAAGGTTAGAGCCAGTGACATTTGTTGATATATTAAAGACCTGGGATTGGGGAAGGTTAGAACTAGTGACCTTTGTTGATATATTAAAGACCTGGGATTGGGGAAGGTTAGAACGAGTGACCTTTGTTGATATATTAAATACATGGTATTGGGGAAGGTTAGAGCCAGTGAACTTTGTTGATAAATTAAAGACCTGGTATTGGGGAAGTTTAGAGCCAGTGATGTTTGTTGATATATTAAAGACCAGGGATTGGGGAAGGTTAGAACGAGTGACCTTTGTTGACATATGAAAGACATGATATTGTGGAAGGATAGAACCAGTGACCTTTGTTGATATATTAAAGACCTGGTATTGTGGAAGGTTAGAACCAGTGACCTTTGTTGATATATTAAAGACCTGGTATTGGGGAACGTTAGAGCCAGTGACCTTTGTTGATATATTAAAGACCTGGGATTGGGGAAGGTTAGAACGAGTTACCTTTGTTGACATATTAAAGACATGGTATTGGGGAAGGTTAGAGCCAGTGACCTTTGTTGATAAATTAAGACCGGGTATTGGGGAAGGTTAAAGCCAGTGACCTTTGTTGATATATTAAAGACCTGGGATTGGGGAAGGTTAGAACTAGTGACCTTTGTTGATATATTAAATACATGGTATTGGGGAAGGTTAGAGCCAGTGACCTTTGTTTATAAATTAAAGACCTGGTATTGGGGAAGGTTAGAGCCAGTGATGTTTCTTGATATATTAAAGACCAGGGATTGGGGAAGGTTAGAACGAGTGACCTTTGTTGATATATTAAAGACGTGGTATTGGGGAAGGTTAGAGCCAGTGACCTTTGTTTATAAATGAAAGACCTGGTAATGGGGAAGGTTAGAGCCAGTGACCTTTGTTAATATATTAAAGACCTGGGATTGGGGAAGATTAGAACGAGTGACCTTTGTTTATATATTAAAGACCTGGTATTGGGGAAGTTTAGAACCAGTGACCTTTGTTGATATATTAAAACCTGGTATTGGGGAAGGTTTGAACCAGTGACCTTTGTTGATATATTAAAGCTGGTATTGGGGAAGGTTAGAACAAGTGACCTTTGTTGATATATTAAAACCTGGGATTGGGGAAAGTTAGAACGAGTGACCTTTGTTGACATATTAAAGACATGGTATTGGGGAAGGTTAGAGCCAGTGACCTTTGTTGATAAATTAAAGACCTGGTATTGGGGAAGGTTAGAGCCAGTGACCTTTGTTGATATATTAAAGACCTGGGATTGGGGAAGGTTAGAACTAGTGACCTTTGTTGATATATTAAAGTCATGGTATTGGGGAAGGTTAGAGCCAGTGACCTTTGTTGATAAATTAAAGACGTGGTATTGGGGAAGGTTAGAGCCAGTGACCTTTGTTTATAAATTAAAGACCTGGTAATGGGGAAGGTTAGAGCCAGTGACCTTTGTTAATATATTAAAGACCTGGGATTGGGGAAGGTTAGAACGAGTGACCTTTGTTTATATATTAAAGACCTGGTATTGGGAAAGTTTAGAACCAGTGACCTTTGTTGATATATTAAAACGTGGTATTGGGGAAGGTTTGAACCAGTGACCTTTGTTGATATATTAAAGACCTGGTATTGGGGAAGGTTAGAACAAGTGACCTTTGTTGATATATTAAAACCTGGGATTGGGGAAAGTTAGAACGAGTGACCTTTGTTGACATATTAAAGACATGGTATTGGGGAAGGTTAGAGCCAGTGATCTTTGTTGATAAATTAAAGACCTGGTATTGGGGAAGGTTAGAGCCAGTGACCTTTGTTGATATATTAAAGACCTGGGATTGGGGAAGGTTAGAACTAGTGACCTTTGTTGATATATTAAAGTCATGGTATTGGGGAAGGTTAGAGCCAGTGACCTTTGTTGATAAATTAAAGACGTGGTATTGGGGAAGGTTAGAGCCAGTGACCTTTGTTTATAAATTAAAGAACTGGTAATGGGGAAGGTTAGAGCCAGTGACCTTTGTTAATTTATTAAAGACCTGGGATTGGGGAAGGTTAGAACTAGTGACCTTTGTTGATATATTAAAGTCATGGTATTGGGGAAGGTTAGAGCCAGTGACCTTTGTTGATAAATTAAAGACCTGGTATTGGGGAAGGTTAGAGCCAGTGATGTTTGTTGATATATTAAAGACCAGGGATTGGGGAAGGTTAGAACGAGTGACCTTTGTTGATATATTAAAAACATGGTATTGGGGAAGGTTAGAGCCAGTGACCTTTGTTGATATATTAAAGTCATGATATTGGGGAAGGTTAGAGCCAGTGACCTTTGTTGATAAATTAAAGACCTGCTATTGGGGAAGGTTAGAGCCAGTGATGTTTGTTGATATATTAAAGACCAGGGATTGGGGAAGGTTAGAACGAGTGACCTTTGTTGATATATTAAAGCCTGGGATTGGGGAAAGTTAGAACGAGTGACCTTTGTTGACATATTAAAGACATGGTATTGGGGAAGGTTAGAGCCAGTGACCTTTGTTGATAAATTAAACACCTGGTATTGGGGAAGGTAAGAGCCAGTGACCTTTGTTGATATATTAAAGACCTGGGATTGGGGAAGGTTAGAACTAGTGACCTTTGTTGATATATTAAAGTCATGGTATTGGGGAAGCTTAGAGCCAGTGACCTTTGTTGATAAATTAAAGACGTGGTATTGGGGAAGGTTAGAGCCAGTGACCTTTGTTTATAAATTAAAGACCTGGTAATGGGGAAGGTTAGAGCCAGTGACCTTTGTTAATATATTAAAGACCTGGGATTGGGGAAGGTTAGAACGAGTGACCTTTGTTGATAAATTAAAGACGTGGTATTGGGGAAGGTTAGAGCCAGTGATGTTTGTTGATATATTAAAGACCAGGGATTGGGGAAGGTTAGAACGAGTGACCTTTGTTGATATATTAAAGACATGGTATTGGGGAAGGTTAGAGCCAGTGACCTTTGTTTATAAATTAAAGACCTGGGATTGGGGAAGGTTAGAACGAGTGACCTTTGTTGATATATTAAAGACCTGGTATTGGGGAAGTTTAGAACCAGTGACCTTTGTTGATATATTAAAACCTGGTATTGGGGAAGGTTTGAACCAGTGACCTTTGTTGATATATTAAAGACCTGGTATTGGCGAAGGTTAGAACAAGTGACCTTTGTTGATATATTAAAACCTGGGATTGGGGAAAGTTAGAACGAGTGACCTTTGTTGACATATTAAAGACATGGTATTGGGGAAGGTTAGAGCCAGTGACCTTTGTTGATAAATTAAAGACCTGGTATTGGGGAAGGTTAGAGCCAGTGACCTTTGTTGATATATTAAAGACCTGGGATTGGGGAAGGTTAGAACTAGTGACCTTTGTTGATATATTAAAGACCTGGGATTGGGGAAGGTTAGAACTAGTGACCTTTGTTGATATATTAAATACATGGTATTGGGGAAGGTGAGAGCCAGTAATGTTTGTTGATATATTAAAGACCAGGGATTGGGGAAGGTTAGAACGAGTGACCTTTGTTGATATATTAAAGACATGGGATTGGGGAAGGTTAGAGCCAGTGACCTTTGTTGAATTATTAAAGACCTGGGATTGGGGAAGGTTAGAACTAGTGACCTTTGTTGATATATTAAAGACCTGGGATTGGGGAAGGTTAGAGCCAGTGACCTTTGTTGATATATTAAATACATGGTATTGGGGAAGGTTAGAGCTAGTGATGTTTGTTGATATATTAAAGACCAGGGATTGGGGAAGGTTAGAACGAGTGACCTTTGTTGATATATTAAAGACATGGGATTGGGGAAGGTTAGAGCCAGTGACCTTTGTTTATAAATTAAAGACCTGGTATTGGGGAAGGTTGGAGCCAGTGACCTTTGTTAATATATTAAAGACCTGGAATTGGGGAAGGTTAGAACGAGTGACCTTTATTGATATATTAAAGACCTGGTATTGGGGAAGTTTAGAACCAGTGACCTTTGTTGATATATTAAAACATGGTATTGGAGAAGGCTTGAACCAATGACCTTTGTTGATATATTAAAGACCTGGTATTGGGGAAGGTTAGAGCAAGTGACCTTTGTTGATATATTAAAACCTGGGATTGGGGAAAGTTAGAATGAGTGACCTTTGTTGACATATTAAAGACATGGTATTGCAGAAGGTTAGAGCCAGTGACCTTTGTTGATAAATTAAAGACCTGGTATTGGGGAAGGTTAGAGCCAGTGACCTTTGTTGATATATTAAAGACCTGGGATTGGGGAAGGTTAGAACTAGTGACCTTTGTTGATATATTAAATACCTGGGATTGGGGAAGGTTAGAACTTGTGACCTTTGTTGATATATTAAATACATGGTATTGGGGAAGGTTAGAGCCAGTGAACTTTGTTGATATATTAAACACCTGGGATTGGGGAAGGTTAGAACGAGTGACCTTTGTTGATATATTAAAGACCTGGTATTGGGGAAGTTTAGAACCAGTACCCTTGGTTGATATATTAAAACCTGGTATTGGGGAAGGTTTGAACCAGTGACCTTTGTTGATATATTAAAGACCTGGTATTGGGGAAGGTTAGAGCAAGTGACCTTTGTTGATATATTAAAACCTGGGATTGGGGAAAGTTAGAACGAGTGACCTTTGTTGACATATTAAAGACATGGTATTGGAGAAGGTTATAGCCAGTGACCTTTGTTGATAAATTAAAGACCTGGTATTGGGGAAGGTTAGAGCCAGTGATATTTGTTGATATATTAAAGACCTGGGATTGGGGAAGGTTAGAACTAGTGACCTTTGTTGATATATTAAAGACCTGGGATTGGGGAAGGTTAGAACGAGTGACCTTTGTTGATATATTAAATACATGGTATTGGGGAAGGTTAGAGCCAGTGAACTTTGTTGATAAATTAAACACCTGGTATTGGGGAAGTTTAGAGCCAGTGATGTTTGTTGATATATTAAAGACCAGGGATTGGGGAAGGTTAGAATGAGTGACCTTTGTTGACATATGAAAGACATGATATTGGGGAAGGTTAGAGCCAGTGACCTTTGTTTATAAATTAAAGACCTGGTATTGGGGAAGGTTAGAGCCAGTGACCTTTGTTAATATATTAAACACCTTGGATTCGGGAAGGTTAGAGCCAGTGACCTTTGATGATGTATTAAAGACGTGTTATTGGGAAAGGTTAGAGCCAGTGAACTTTTCTGATATATTAAAGCCCTGATATTAGGGAAGGTTTGAGCAAGTGACCTTGGTTGATATATTAAAGACCTGGTATTGGCGAAGGTTAGAACAAGTGACCTTTGTTGATATATTAAAACCTGGGATTGGGGAAAGTTAGAACGAGTGACCTTTGTTGACATATTAAAGACATGGTATTGGGGAAGGTTAGAGCCAGTGACCTTTGTTGATAAATTAAAGACCTGGTATTGGGGAAGGTTAGAGCCAGTGACCTTTGTTGATATATTAAAGACCTGGGATTGGGGAAGGTTAGAACTAGTGACCTTTGTTGATATATTAAAGACCTGGGATTGGGGAAGGTTAGAACTAGTGACCTTTGTTGATATATTAAATACATGGTATTGGGGAAGGTTAGAGCCAGTGATGTTTGTTGATATATTAAAGACCAGGGATTGGGGAAGGTTAGAACGAGTGACCTTTGTTGATATATTAAAACATGGGATTGGGGAAAGTTAGAACGAGTGACCTTTGTTGACATATTAAAGACATGGTATTGGGGAAGGTTAGAGCCAGTGACCTTTGTTGATAAATTAAAGACCTGGTATTGGGGAAGGTTAGAGCCAGTGACCTTTGTTGATATATTAAAGACCTGGGATTGGGGAAGGTTAGAACTAGTGACCTTTGTTGATATATTAAAGTCATGGTATTGGGGAAGGTTAGAGCCAGTGACCTTTGTTGATAAATTAAAGACGTGGTATTGGGGAAGGTTAGAGCCAGTGACCTTTGTTTATAAATTAAAGAACTAGTAATGGGGAAGGTTAGAGCCAGTGACCTTTGTTAATATATTAAAGACCTGGGATTGGGGAAGGTTAGAGCAAGTGACCTTTGTTGATATATTAAAACCTGGGATTGGGGAAAGTTAGAACGAGTGACCTTTGTTGACATATTAAAGACATGGTATTGGAGAAGGTTAGAGCCAGTGACCTTTGTTGATATATTAAAGACCTGGGATTGGGGAAGGTTAGAACTAGTGAACTTTGTTGATATATTAAAGTCATGGTATTGGGGAAGGTTAGAGCCAGTGACCTTTGTTGATAAATTAAAGACGTGGTATTGGGGAAGGTTAGAACGAGTGACCTTTGTTTATAAATTGAAGAACTGGTATTGGGGAAGGTTTGAACCAGTGACCTTTGTTGATATATTAAAGGCCTGGTATTGGGGAAGGTTAGAGCAAGTGACCTTTGTTGATATATTAAAACCTGGGATTGGGGAAAGTTAGAACGAGTGACCTTTGTTGACATATTAAAGACATGGTATTGGAGAAGGTTAGAGCCAGTGACCTTTGTTGATAAATTAAAGACCTGGTATTGGGGAAGGTTAGAGCCAGTGACATTTGTTGATATATTAAAGACCTGGGATTGGGGAAGGTTAGAACTAGTGACCTTTGTTGATATATTAAAGACCTGGGATTGGGGAAGGTTAGAACGAGTGACCTTAGTTGATATATTAAATACATGGTATTGGGGAAGGTTAGAGCCAGTGAACTTTGTTGATAAATTAAAGACCTGGTATTGGGGAAGTTTAGAGCCAGTGATGTTTGTTGATATATTAAAGACCAGGGATTGGGGAAGGTTAGAACGAGTGACCTTTGTTGACATATGAAAGACATGATATTGTGGAAGGTTAGAACCAGTGACCTTTGTTGATATATTAAAGACCTGGTATTGTGGAAGGTTAGAACCAGTGACCTTTGTTGATATATTAAAGACCTGGTATTGGGGAACGTTAGAGCCAGTGACCTTTGTTGATATATTAAAGACCTGGGATTGGGGAAGGTTAGAACGAGTTACCTTTGTTGACATATTAAAGACATGGTATTTGGGAAGGTTAGAGCCAGTGACCTTTGTTGATAAATTAAGACCGGGTATTGGGGAAGGTTAAAGCCAGTGACCTTTGTTGATATATTAAAGACCTGGGATTGGGGAAGGTTAGAACTAGTGACCTTTGTTGATATATTAAATACATGGTATTGGGGAATGTTAGAGCCAGTGACCTTTGTTTATAAATTAAAGACCTGGTATTGGGGAAGGTTAGAGCCAGTGATGTTTCTTGATATATTAAAGACCAGGGATTGGGGAAGGTTAGAACGAGTGACCTTTGTTGATATATTAAAGACGTGGTATTGGGGAAGGTTAGAGCCAGTGACCTTTGTTTATAAATGAAAGACCTGGTAATGGGGAAGGTTAGAGCCAGTGACCTTTGTTAATATATTAAAGACCTGGGATTGGGGAAGATTAGAACGAGTGACCTTTGTTTATATATTAAAGACCTGGTATTGGGGAAGTTTAGAACCAGTGACCTTTGTTGATATATTAAAACCTGGTATTGGGGAAGGTTTGAACCAGTGACCTTTGTTGATATATTAAAGCTGGTATTGGGGAAGGTTAGAACAAGTGACCTTTGTTGATATATTAAAACCTGGGATTGGGGAAAGTTAGAACGAGTGACCTTTGTTGACATATTAAAGACATGGTATTGGGGAAGGTTAGAGCCAGTGACCTTTGTTGATAAATTAAAGACCTGGTATTGGGGAAGGTTAGAGCCAGTGACCTTTGTTGATATATTAAAGACCTGGGATTGGGGAAGGTAAGAACTAGTGACCTTTGTTGATATATTAAAGTCATGGTATTGGGGAAGGTTAGAGCCAGTGACCTTTGTTGATAAATTAAAGACGTGGTATTGGGGAAGGTTAGAGCCAGTGACCTTTGTTTATAAATTAAAGACCTGGTAATGGGGAAGGTTAGAGCCAGTGACCTTTGTTAATATATTAAAGACCTGGGATTGGGGAAGGTTAGAACGAGTGACCTTTGTTTATATATTAAAGACCTGGTATTGGGAAAGTTTAGAACCAGTGACCTTTGTTGATATATTAAAACGTGGTATTGGGGAAGGTTTGAACCAGTGACCTTTGTTGATATATTAAAGACCTGGTATTGGGGAAGGTTAGAACAAGTGACCTTTGTTGATATATTAAAACCTGGGATTGGGGAAAGTTAGAACGAGTGACCTTTGTTGACATATTAAAGACATGGTATTGGGGAAGGTTAGAGCCAGTGACCTTTGTTGATAAATTAAAGACCTGGTATTGGGGAAGGTTAGAGCCAGTGACCTTTGTTGATATATTAAAGACCAGGGATTGGGGAAGGTTAGAACGAGTGACCTTTGTTGATATATTAAAGACATGGGATTGGGGAAGGTTAGAGCCAGTGACCTTTGTTTATAAATTAAAGACCTGGTATTGGGGAAGGTTGGAGCCAGTGACCTTTGTTAATATATTAAAGACCTGGAATTGGGGAAGGTTAGAACGAGTGACCTTTGTTGATATATTAAAGACCTGGTATTGGGGAAGTTTAGAACCAGTGACCTTTGTTGATATATTAAAACATGGTATTGGAGAAGGCTTGAACCAATGACCTTTGTTGATATATTAAAGACCTGGTATTGGGGAAGGTTAGAGCAAGTGACCTTTGTTGATATATTAAAACCTGGGATTGGGGAAAGTTAGAATGAGTGACCTTTGTTGACATATTAAAGACATGGTATTGCAGAAGGTTAGAGCCAGTGACCTTTGTTGATAAATTAAAGACCTGGTATTGGGGAAGGTTAGAGCCAGTGACCTTTGTTGATATATTAAAGACCTGGGATTGGGGAAGGTTAGAACTAGTGACCTTTGTTGATATATTAAATACCTGGGATTGGGGAAGGTTAGAACTTGTGACCTTTGTTGATATATTAAATACATGGTATTGGGGAAGGTTAGAGCCAGTGAACTTTGTTGATATATTAAACACCTGGGATTGGGGAAGGTTAGAACGAGTGACCTTTGTTGATATATTAAAGACCTGGTATTGGGGAAGTTTAGAACCAGTACCCTTGGTTGATATATTAAAACCTGGTATTGGGGAAGGTTTGAACCAGTGACCTTTGTTGGTATATTAAAGACCTGGTATTGGGGAAGGTTAGAGCAAGTGACCTTTGTTGATATATTAAAACCTGGGATTGGGGAAAGTTAGAACGAGTGACCTTTGTTGACATATTAAAGACATGGTATTGGAGAAGGTTATAGCCAGTGACCTTTGTTGATAAATTAAAGACCTGGTATTGGGGAAGGTTAGAGCCAGTGATATTTGTTGATATATTAAAGACCTGGGATTGGGGAAGGTTAGAACTAGTGACCTTTGTTGATATATTAAAGACCTGGGATTGGGGAAGGTTAGAACGAGTGACCTTTGTTGATATATTAAATACATGGTATTGGGGAAGGTTAGAGCCAGTGAACTTTGTTGATAAATTAAACACCTGGTATTGGGGAAGTTTAGAGCCAGTGATGTTTGTTGATATATTAAAGACCAGGGATTGGGGAAGGTTAGAATGAGTGACCTTTGTTGACATATGAAAGACATGATATTGGGGAAGGTTAGAGCCAGTGACCTTTGTTTATAAATTAAAGACCTGGTATTGGGGAAGGTTAGAGCCAGTGACCTTTGTTAATATATTAAACACCTTGGATTCGGGAAGGTTAGAGCCAGTGACCTTTGATGATGTATTAAAGACGTGTTATTGGGAAAGGTTAGAGCCAGTGAACTTTTCTGATATATTAAAGCCCTGATATTAGGGAAGGTTTGAGCAAGTGACCTTGGTTGATATATTAAAGACCTGGTATTGGCGAAGGTTAGAACAAGTGACCTTTGTTGATATATTAAAACCTGGGATTGGGGAAAGTTAGAACGAGTGACCTTTGTTGACATATTAAAGACATGGTATTGGGGAAGGTTAGAGCCAGTGACCTTTGTTGATAAATTAAAGACCTGGTATTGGGGAAGGTTAGAGCCAGTGACCTTTGTTGATATATTAAAGACCTGGGATTGGGGAAGGTTAGAACTAGTGACCTTTGTTGATATATTAAAGACCTGGGATTGGGGAAGGTTAGAACTAGTGACCTTTGTTGATATATTAAATACATGGTATTGGGGAAGGTTAGAGCCAGTGATGTTTGTTGATATATTAAAGACCAGGGATTGGGGAAGGTTAGAACGAGTGACCTTTGTTGATATATTAAAACATGGGATTGGGGAAAGTTAGAACGAGTGACCTTTGTTGACATATTAAAGACATGGTATTGGGGAAGGTTAGAGCCAGTGACCTTTGTTGATAAATTAAAGACCTGGTATTGGGGAAGGTTAGAGCCAGTGACCTTTGTTGATATATTAAAGACCTGGGATTGGGGAAGGTTAGAACTAGTGACCTTTGTTGATATATTAAAGTCATGGTATTGGGGAAGGTTAGAGCCAGTGACCTTTGTTGATAAATTAAAGACGTGGTATTGGGGAAGGTTAGAGCCAGTGACCTTTGTTTATAAATTAAAGAACTAGTAATGGGGAAGGTTAGAGCCAGTGACCTTTGTTAATATATTAAAGACCTGGGATTGGGGAAGGTTAGAGCAAGTGACCTTTGTTGATATATTAAAACCTGGGATTGGGGAAAGTTAGAACGAGTGACCTTTGTTGACATATTAAAGACATGGTATTGGAGAAGGTTAGAGCCAGTGACCTTTGTTGATATATTAAAGACCTGGGATTGGGGAAGGTTAGAACTAGTGAACTTTGTTGATATATTAAAGTCATGGTATTGGGGAAGGTTAGAGCCAGTGACCTTTGTTGATAAATTAAAGACGTGGTATTGGGGAAGGTTAGAGCCAGTGACCTTTGTTTATAAATTAAAGAACTGGTATTGGGGAAGGTTTGAACCAGTGACCTTTGTTGATATATTAAAGGCCTGGTATTGGGGAAGGTTAGAGCAAGTGACCTTTGTTGATATATTAAAACCTGGGATTGGGGAAAGTTAGAACGAGTGACCTTTGTTGACATATTAAAGACATGGTATTGGAGAAGGTTAGAGCCAGTGACCTTTGTTGATAAATTAAAGACCTGGTATTGGGGAAGGTTAGAGCCAGTGACATTTGTTGATATATTAAAGACCTGGGATTGGGGAAGGTTAGAACTAGTGACCTTTGTTGATATATTAAAGACCTGGGATTGGGGAAGGTTAGAACGAGTGACCTTAGTTGATATATTAAATACATGGTATTGGGGAAGGTTAGAGCCAGTGAACTTTGTTGATAAATTAAAGACCTGGTATTGGGGAAGTTTAGAGCCAGTGATGTTTGTTGATATATTAAAGACCAGGGATTGGGGAAGGTTAGAACGAGTGACCTTTGTTGACATATGAAAGACATGATATTGTGGAAGGTTAGAACCAGTGACCTTTGTTGATATATTAAAGACCTGGTATTGTGGAAGGTTAGAACCAGTGACCTTTGTTGATATATTAAAGACCTGGTATTGGGGAACGTTAGAGCCAGTGACCTTTGTTGATATATTAAAGACCTGGGATTGGGGAAGGTTAGAACGAGTTACCTTTGTTGACATATTAAAGACATGGTATTTGGGAAGGTTAGAGCCAGTGACCTTTGTTGATAAATTAAGACCGGGTATTGGGGAAGGTTAAAGCCAGTGACCTTTGTTGATATATTAAAGACCTGGGATTGGGGAAGGTTAGAACTAGTGACCTTTGTTGATATATTAAATACATGGTATTGGGGAATGTTAGAGCCAGTGACCTTTGTTTATAAATTAAAGACCTGGTATTGGGGAAGGTTAGAGCCAGTGATGTTTCTTGATATATTAAAGACCAGGGATTGGGGAAGGTTAGAACGAGTGACCTTTGTTGATATATTAAAGACGTGGTATTGGGGAAGGTTAGAGCCAGTGACCTTTGTTTATAAATGAAAGACCTGGTAATGGGGAAGGTTAGAGCCAGTGACCTTTGTTAATATATTAAAGACCTGGGATTGGGGAAGATTAGAACGAGTGACCTTTGTTTATATATTAAAGACCTGGTATTGGGGAAGTTTAGAACCAGTGACCTTTGTTGATATATTAAAACCTGGTATTGGGGAAGGTTTGAACCAGTGACCTTTGTTGATATATTAAAGCTGGTATTGGGGAAGGTTAGAACAAGTGACCTTTGTTGATATATTAAAACCTGGGATTGGGGAAAGTTAGAACGAGTGACCTTTGTTGACATATTAAAGACATGGTATTGGGGAAGGTTAGAGCCAGTGACCTTTGTTGATAAATTAAAGACCTGGTATTGGGGAAGGTTAGAGCCAGTGACCTTTGTTGATATATTAAAGACCTGGGATTGGGGAAGGTAAGAACTAGTGACCTTTGTTGATATATTAAAGTCATGGTATTGGGGAAGGTTAGAGCCAGTGACCTTTGTTGATAAATTAAAGACGTGGTATTGGGGAAGGTTAGAGCCAGTGACCTTTGTTTATAAATTAAAGACCTGGTAATGGGGAAGGTTAGAGCCAGTGACCTTTGTTAATATATTAAAGACCTGGGATTGGGGAAGGTTAGAACGAGTGACCTTTGTTTATATATTAAAGACCTGGTATTGGGAAAGTTTAGAACCAGTGACCTTTGTTGATATATTAAAACGTGGTATTGGGGAAGGTTTGAACCAGTGACCTTTGTTGATATATTAAAGACCTGGTATTGGGGAAGGTTAGAACAAGTGACCTTTGTTGATATATTAAAACCTGGGATTGGGGAAAGTTAGAACGAGTGACCTTTGTAGACATATTAAAGACATGGTATTGGGGAAGGTTAGAGCCAGTGACCTTTGTTGATAAATTAAAGACCTGGTATTGGGGAAGGTTAGAGCCAGTGACCTTTGTTGATATATTAAAGACCTGGGATTGGGGAAGGTTAGAACTAGTGACCTTTGTTGATATATTAAAGTCATGGTATTGGGGAAGGTTAGAGCCAGTGACCTTTGTTGATAAATTAAAGACGTGGTATTGGGGAAGGTTAGAGCCAGTGACCTTTGTTTATAAATTAAAGAACTGGTAATGGGGAAGGTTAGAGCCAGTGACCTTTGTTAATATATTAAAGACCTGGGATTGGGGAAGGTTAGAACTAGTGACCTTTTGTTGATATATTAAAGTCATGGTATTGGGGAAGGTTAGAGCCAGTGACCTTTGTTGATAAATTAAAGACCTGGTATTGGGGAAGGTTAGAGCCAGTGATGTTTGTTGATATATTAAAGACCAGGGATTGGGGAAGGTTAGAACGAGTGACCTTTGTTGATATATTAAAAACATGGTATTGGGGAAGGTTAGAGCCAGTGACCTTTGTTGATATATTAAAGTCATGATATTGGGGAAGGTTAGAGCCAGTGACCTTTGTTGATAAATTAAAGACCTGGTATTGGGGAAGGTTAGAGCCAGTGATGTTTGTTGATATATTAAAGACCAGGGATTGGGGAAGGTTAGAACGAGTGACCTTTGTTGATATATTAAAACCTGGGATTGGGGAAAGTTAGAACGAGTGACCTTTGTTGACATATTAAAGACATGGTATTGGGGAAGGTTAGAGCCAGTGACCTTTGTTGATAAATTAAAGACCTGGTATTGGGGAAGGTTAGAGCCAGTGACCTTTGTTGATATATTAAAGACCTGGGATTGGGGAAGGTTAGAACTAGTGACCTTTGTTGATATATTAAAGTCATGGTATTGGGGAAGCTTAGAGCCAGTGACCTTTGTTGATAAATTAAAGACGTGGTATTGGGGAAGGTTAGAGCCAGTGACCTTTGTTTATAAATTAAAGAACTGGTATTGGGGAAGGTTTGAACCAGTGACCTTTGTTGATATATTAAAGGCCTGGTATTGGGGAAGGTTAGAGCAAGTGACCTTTGTTGATATATTAAAACCTGGGATTGGGGAAAGTTAGAACGAGTGACCTTTGTTGACATATTAAAGACATGGTATTGGAGAAGGTTAGAGCCAGTGACCTTTGTTGATAAATTAAAGACCTGGTATTGGGGAAGGTTAGAGCCAGTGACATTTGTTGATATATTAAAGACCTGGGATTGGGGAAGGTTAGAACTAGTGACCTTTGTTGATATATTAAAGACCTGGGATTGGGGAAGGTTAGAACGAGTGACCTTTGTTGATATATTAAATACATGGTATTGGGGAAGGTTAGAGCCAGTGAACTTTGTTGATAAATTAAAGACCTGGTATTGGGGAAGTTTAGAGCCAGTGATGTTTGTTGATATATTAAAGACCAGGGATTGGGGAAGGTTAGAACGAGTGACCTTTGTTGACATATGAAAGACATGATATTGTGGAAGGTTAGAACCAGTGACCTTTGTTGATATATTAAAGACCTGGTATTGTGGAAGGTTAGAACCAGTGACCTTTGTTGATATATTAAAGACCTGGTATTGGGGAACGTTAGAGCCAGTGACCTTTGTTGATATATTAAAGACCTGGGATTGGGGAAGGTTAGAATGAGTTACCTTTGTTGACATATTAAAGACATCGTATTGGGGAAGGTTAGAGCCAGTGACCTTTGTTGATAAATTAAGACCGGGTATTGGGGAAGGTTAAAGCCAGTGACCTTTGTTGATATATTAAAGACCTGGGATTGGGGAAGGTTAGAACTAGTGACCTTTGTTGATATATTAAATACATGGTATTGGGGAAGGTTAGAGCCAGTGACCTTTGTTTATAAATTAAAGACCTGGTATTGGGGAAGGTTAGAGCCAGTGATGTTTCTTGATATATTAAAGACCAGGGATTGGGGAAGGTTAGAACGAGTGACCTTTGTTGATATATTAAAGACGTGGTATTGGGGAAGGTTAGAGCCAGTGACCTTTGTTTATAAATGAAAGACCTGGTAATGGGGAAGGTTAGAGCCAGTGACCTTTGTTAATATATTAAAGACCTGGGATTGGGGAAGATTAGAACGAGTGACCTTTGTTTATATATTAAAGACCTGGTATTGGGGAAGTTTAGAACCAGTGACCTTTGTTGATATATTAAAACCTGGTATTGGGGAAGGTTTGAACCAGTGACCTTTGTTGATATATTAAAGCTGGTATTGGGGAAGGTTAGAACAAGTGACCTTTGTTGATATATTAAAACCTGGGATTGGGGAAAGTTAGAACGAGTGACCTTTGTTGACATATTAAAGACATGGTATTGGGGAAGGTTAGAGCCAGTGACCTTTGTTGATAAATTAAAGACCTGGTATTGGGGAAGGTTAGAGCCAGTGACCTTTGTTGATATATTAAAGACCTGGGATTGGGGAAGGTTAGAACTAGTGACCTTTGTTGATATATTAAAGTCATGGTATTGGGGAAGGTTAGAGCCAGTGACCTTTGTTGATAAATTAAAGACGTGGTATTGGGGAAGGTTAGAGCCAGTGACCTTTGTTTATAAATTAAAGACCTGGTAATGGGGAAGGTTAGAGCCAGTGACCTTTGTTAATATATTAAAGACCTGGGATTGGGGAAGGTTAGAACGAGTGACCTTTGTTTATATATTAAAGTCCTGTTATTGGGAAAGTTTAGAACCAGTGACCTTTGTTGATATATTAAAACGTGGTATTGGGGAAGGTTTGAACCAGTGACCTTTGTTGATATATTAAAGACCTGGTATTGGGGAAGGTTAGAACAAGTGACCTTTGTTGATATATTAAAACCTGGGATTGGGGAAAGTTAGAACGAGTGACCTTTGTTGACATATTAAAGACATGGTATTGGGGAAGGTTAGAGCCAGTGACCTTTGTTGATAAATTAAAGACCTGGTATTGGGGAAGGTTAGAGCCAGTGACCTTTGTTGATATATTAAAGACCTGGGATTGGGGAAGGTTAGAACTAGTGACCTTTGTTGATATATTAAAGTCATGGTATTGGGGAAGGTTAGAGCCAGTGACCTTTGTTGATAAATTAAAGACGTGGTATTGGGGAAGGTTAGAGCCAGTGACCTTTGTTTATAAATTAAAGAACTGGTAATGGGGAAGGTTAGAGCCAGTGACCTTTGTTAATTTATTAAAGACCTGGGATTGGGGAAGGTTAGAACTAGTGACCTTTGTTGATATATTAAAGTCATGGTATTGGGGAAGGTTAGAGCCAGTGACCTTTGTTGATAAATTAAAGACCTGGTATTGGGGAAGGTTAGAGCCAGTGATGTTTGTTGATATATTAAAGACCAGGGATTGGGGAAGGTTAGAACGAGTGACCTTTGTTGATATATTAAAAACATGGTATTGGGGAAGGTTAGAGCCAGTGACCTTTGTTGATATATTAAAGTCATGATATTGGGGAAGGTTAGAGCCAGTGACCTTTGTTGATAAATTAAAGACCTGCTATTGGGGAAGGTTAGAGCCAGTGATGTTTGTTGATATATTAAAGACCAGGGATTGGGGAAGGTTAGAACGAGTGACCTTTGTTGATATATTAAAACCTGGGATTGGGGAAAGTTAGAACGAGTGACCTTTGTTGACATATTAAAGACATGGTATTGGGGAAGGTTAGAGCCAGTGACCTTTGTTGATAAATTAAACACCTGGTATTGGGGAAGGTAAGAGCCAGTGACCTTTGTTGATATATTAAAGACCTGGGATTGGGGAAGGTTAGAACTAGTGACCTTTGTTGATATATTAAAGTCATGGTATTGGGGAAGCTTAGAGCCAGTGACCTTTGTTGATAAATTAAAGACGTGGTATTGGGGAAGGTTAGAGCCAGTGACCTTTGTTTATAAATTAAAGACCTGGTAATGGGGAAGGTTAGAGCCAGTGACCTTTGTTAATATATTAAAGACCTGGGATTGGGGAAGGTTAGAACGAGTGACCTTTGTTTATATATTAAAGACCTGGTATTGGGGAAGTTTAGAACCAGTGACCTTTGTTGATATATTAAAACGTGGTATTGGGGAAAGTTAGAACGAGTGACCTTTGTTGACATATTAAAGACATGGTATTGGGGAAGGTTAGAGCCAGTGACCTTTGTTGATAAATTAAAGACCTGGTATTGGGGAAGGTTAGAGCCAGTGACCTTTGTTGATATATTAAAGACCTGGGATTGGGGAAAGTTAGAACTAGTGACCTTTGTTGATATATTAAAGTCATGGTATTGGGGAAGGTTAGAGCCAGTGACCTTTGTTGATAAATTAAAGACGTGGTATTGGGGAAGGTTAGAGCCAGTGATGTTTGTTGATATATTAAAAACCAGGGATTGGGGAAGGTTAGAACGAGTGACCTTTGTTGATATATTAAAGACCTGGTATTGGGGAAGTTTAGAACCAGTGACCTTTGTTGATATATTAAAACCTGGTATTGGGGAAGGTTTGAACCAGTGACCTTTGTTGATATATTAAAGACCTGGTATTGGCGAAGGTTAGAACAAGTGACCTTTGTTGATATATTAAAACCTGGGATTGGGGAAAGTTAGAACGAGTGACCTTTGTTGACATATTAAAGACATGGTATTGGGGAAGGTTAGAGCCAGTGACCTTTGTTGATAAATTAAAGACCTGGTATTGGGGAAGGTTAGAGCCAGTGACCTTTGTTGATATATTAAAGACCTGGGATTGGGGAAGGTTAGAACTAGTGACCTTTGTTGATATATTAAAGACCTGGGATTGGGGAAGGTTAGAACTAGTGACCTTTGTTGATATATTAAATACATGGTATTGGGGAAGGTTAGAGCCAGTGACCTTTGTTGATATATTAAAGACCTGGGATTGGGGAAGGTTAGAACTAGTGACCTTTGTTGATATATTAAAGTCATGGTATTGGGGAAGGTTAGAGCCAGTGACCTTTGTTGATAAATTAAAGACGTGGTATTGGGGAAGGTTAGAGCCAGTGACCTTTGTTTATAAATTAAAGAACTGGTAATGGGGAAGGTTAGAGCCAGTGACCTTTGTTAATATATTAAAGACCTGGGATTGGGGAAGGTTAGAGCAAGTGACCTTTGTTGATATATTAAAACCTGGGATTGGGGAAAGTTAGAACGAGTGACCTTTGTTGACATATTAAAGACATGGTATTGGAGAAGGTTAGAGCCAGTGACCTTTGTTGATATATTAAAGACCTGGGATTGGGGAAGGTTAGAACTAGTGAACTTTGTTGATATATTAAAGTCATGGTATTGGGGAAGGTTAGAGCCAGTGACCTTTGTTGATAAATTAAAGACGTGGTATTGGGGAAGGTTAGAGCCAGTGACCTTTGTTTATAAATTAAAGAACTGGTATTGGGGAAGGTTTGAACCAGTGACCTTTGTTGATATATTAAAGGCCTGGTATTGGGGAAGGTTAGAGCAAGTGACCTTTGTTGATATATTAAAACCTGGGATTGGGGAAAGTTAGAACGAGTGACCTTTGTTGACATATTAAAGACATGGTATTGGAGAAGGTTAGAGCCAGTGACCTTTGTTGATAAATTAAAGACCTGGTATTGGGGAAGGTTAGAGCCAGTGACATTTGTTGATATATTAAAGACCTGGGATTGGGGAAGGTTAGAACTAGTGACCTTTGTTGATATATTAACGACCTGGGATTGGGGAAGGTTAGAACGAGTGACCTTTGTTGATATATTAAATACATGGTATTGGGGAAGGTTAGAGCCAGTGAACTTTGTTGATAAATTAAAGACCTGGTATTGGGGAAGTTTAGAGCCAGTGATGTTTGTTGATATATTAAAGACCAGGGATTGGGGAAGGTTAGAACGAGTGACCTTTGTTGATATATTAAAGACATGGGATTGGGGAAGGTTAGAGCCAGTGACCATTGTTGAATTATTAAAGACCTGGGATTGGGGAAGGTTAGAACTAGTGACCTTTGTTGATATATTAAAGACCTGGGATTGGGGAAGGTTAGAGCCAGTGACCTTTGTTGATATATTAAATACATGGTATTGGGGAAGGTTAGAGCTAGTGATGTTTGTTGATATATTAAAGACCAGGGATTGGGGAAGGTTAGAACGAGTGACCTTTGTTGATATATTAAAGACATGGGATTGGGGAAGGTTAGAGCCAGTGACCTTTGTTTATAAATTAAAGACCTGGTATTGGGGAAGGTTGGAGCCAGTGACCTTTGTTAATATATTAAAGACCTGGAATTGGGGAAGGTTAGAACGAGTGACCTTTGTTGATATATTAAAGACCTGGTATTGGGGAAGTTTAGAACCAGTGACCTTTGTTGATATATTAAAACATGGTATTGGAGAAGGCTTGAACCAATGACCTTTGTTGATATATTAAAGACCTTGTATTGGGGAAGGTTAGAGCAAGTGACCTTTGTTGATATATTAAAACCTGGGATTGGGGAAAGTTAGAATGAGTGACCTTTGTTGACATATTAAAGACATGGTATTGCAGAAGGTTAGAGCCAGTGACCTTTGTTGATAAATTAAAGACCTGGTATTGGGGAAGGTCAGAGCCAGTGACCTTTGTTGATATATTAAAGACCTGGGATTGGGGAAGGTTAGAACTAGTGACCTTTGTTGATATATTAAATACCTGGGATTGGGGAAGGTTAGAACTTGTGACCTTTGTTGATATATTAAATACATGGTATTGGGGAAGGTTAGAGCCAGTGAACTTTGTTGATATATTAAACACCTGGGATTGGGGAAGGTTAGAACGAGTGACCTTTGTTGATATATTAAAGACCTGGTATTGGGGAAGTTTAGAACCAGTACCCTTGGTTGATATATTAAAACCTGGTATTGGGGAAGGTTTGAACCAGTGACCTTTGTTGATATATTAAAGACCTGGTATTGGGGAAGGTTAGAGCAAGTGACCTTTGTTGATATATTAAAACCTGGGATTGGGGAAAGTTAGAACGAGTGACCTTTGTTGACATATTAAAGACATGGTATTGGAGAAGGTTATAGCCAGTGACCTTTGTTGATAAATTAAAGACCTGGTATTGGGGAAGGTTAGAGCCAGTGATATTTGTTGATATATTAAAGACCTGGGATTGGGGAAGGTTAGAACTAGTGACCTTTGTTGATATATTAAAGACCTGGGATTGGGGAAGGTTAGAACGAGTGACCTTTGTTGATATATTAAATACATGGTATTGGGGAAGGTTAGAGCCAGTGAACTTTGTTGATAAATTAAACACCTGGTATTGGGGAAGTTTAGAGCCAGTGATGTTTGTTGATATATTAAAGACCAGGGATTGGGGAAGGTTAGAATGAGTGACCTTTGTTGACATATGAAAGACATGATATTGGGGAAGGTTAGAGCCAGTGACCTTTGTTTATAAATTAAAGACCTGGTATTGGGGAAGGTTAGAGCCAGTGACCTTTGTTAATATATTAAACACCTTGGATTCGGGAAGGTTAGAGCCAGTGACCTTTGATGATGTATTAAAGACGTGTTATTGGGAAAGGTTAGAGCCAGTGAACTTTTCTGATATATTAAAGCCCTGATATTAGGGAAGGTTTGAGCAAGTGACCTTGGTTGATATATTAAAGACCTGGTATTGGCGAAGGTTAGAACAAGTGACCTTTGTTGATATATTAAAACCTGGGATTGGGGAAAGTTAGAACGAGTGACCTTTGTTGACATATTAAAGACATGGTATTGGGGAAGGTTAGAGCCAGTGACCTTTGTTGATAAATTAAAGACCTGGTATTGGGGAAGGTTAGAGCCAGTGACCTTTGTTGATATATTAAAGACCTGGGATTGGGGAAGGTTAGAACTAGTGACCTTTGTTGATATATTAAAGACCTGGGATTGGGGAAGGTTAGAACTAGTGACCTTTGTTGATATATTAAATACATGGTATTGGGGAAGGTTAGAGCCAGTGATGTTTGTTGATATATTAAAGACCAGGGATTGGGGAAGGTTAGAACGAGTGACCTTTGTTGATATATTAAAGACATGGGATTGGGGAAGGTTAGAGCCAGTGACCTTTGTTGAATTATTAAAGACCTGGGATTGGGGAAGGTTAGAACTAGTGACCTTTGTTGATATATTAAAGACCTGGGATTGGGGAAGGTTAGAGCCAGTGACCTTTGTTGATATATTAAATACATGGTATTGGGGAAGGTTAGAGCTAGTGATGTTTGTTGATATATTAAAGACCAGGGATTGGGGAAGGTTAGAACGAGTGACCTTTGTTGATATATTAAAGACATGGGATTGGGGAAGGTTAGAGCCAGTGACCTTTGTTTATAAATTAAAGACGTGGTATTGGGGAAGGTTGGAGCCAGTGACCTTTGTTAATATATTAAAGACCTGGAATTGGGGAAGGTTAGAACGAGTGACCTTTGTTGATATATTAAAGACCTGGTATTGGGGAAGTTTAGAACCAGTGACCTTTGTTGATATATTAAAACATGGTATTGGAGAAGGCTTGAACCAATGACCTTTGTTGATATATTAAAGACCTGGTATTGGGGAAGGTTAGAGCAAGTGACCTTTGTTGATATATTAAAACCTGGGATTGGGGAAAGTTAGAATGAGTGACCTTTGTTGACATATTAAAGACATGGTATTGCAGAAGGTTAGAGCCAGTGACCTTTGTTAATATATTAAAGACCTGGGATTGGGGAAGATTAGAACGAGTGACCTTTGTTTATATATTAAAGACCTGGTATTGGGGAAGTTTAGAACCAGTGACCTTTGTTGATTTATTAAAACCTGGTATTGGGGAAGGTTTGAACCAGTGACCTTTGTTGATATATTAAAGCTGGTATTGGGGAAGGTTAGAACAAGTGACCTTTGTTGATATATTAAAACCTGGGATTGGGGAAAGTTAGAACGAGTGACCTTTGTTGACATATTAAAGACATGGTATTGGGGAAGGTTAGAGCCAGTGACCTTTGTTGATAAATAAAGACCTGGTATTGGGGAAGGTTAGAGCCAGTGACCTTTGTTGATATATTAAAGACCTGGGATTGGGGAAGGTTAGAACTAGTGACCTTTGTTGATATATTAAAGTCATGGTATTGGGGAAGGTTAGAGCCAGTGACCTTTGTTGATAAATTAAAGATGTGGTATTGGGGAAGGTTAGAGCCAGTGACCTTTGTTTATAAATTAAAGACCTGGTAATGGGGAAGGTTAGAGCCAGTGACCTTTGTTAATATATTAAAGACCTGGGATTGGGGAAGGTTAGAACGAGTGACCTTTGTTTATATATTAAAGACCTGGTATTGGGGAAGTTTAGAACCAGTGATCTTTGTTGATATATTAAAACGTGGTATTGGGGAAGGTTTGAACCAGTGACCTTTGTTGATATATTAAAGACCTGGTATTGGGGAAGGTTAGAACAAGTGACCTTTGTTGATATATTAAAACCTGGGATTGGGGAAAGTTAGAACGAGTGACCTTTGTTGACATATTAAAGACATGGTATTGGGGAAGGTTAGAGCCAGTGACCTTTGTTGATAAATTAAAGACCTGGTATTGGGGAAGGTTAGAGCCAGTGACCTTTGTTGATATATTAAAGACCTGGGATTGGGGAAGGTTAGAACTAGTGACCTTTGTTGATATATTAAAGTCATGGTATTGGGGAAGGTTAGAGCCAGTGACCTTTGTTGATAAATTAAAGACCTGGTATTGGGGAAGGTAAGAGCCAGTGATGTTTGTTGATATATTAAAGACCAGGGATTGGGGAAGTTTATAACCAGTGACCTTTGTTGATATATTAAAACCTGGTATTGGGGAAGGTTTGAACCAGTGACCTTTGTTGATATATTAAAGACCTGGTATTGGGGAAGGTTAGAACAAGTGACCTTTGTTGATATGTTAAAACCTGGGATTGGGGAAAGTTAGAACGAGTGACCTTTGTTGACATATTAAAGACATGGTATTGGGGAAGGTTAGAGCCAGTGACCTTTGTTGATAAATTAAAGACCTGGTATTGGGGAAGGTTAGAGCCAGTGACCTTTGTTGATATATTAAAGACCTGGGATTGGGGAAGGTTAGAACTAGTGACCTTTGTTGATATATTCAAGTCATGGTATTGGGGAAGGTTAGAGCCAGTGACCTTTGTTAATATATTAAAGACCTGGAATTGGGGAAGGTTAGAACGAGTGGCCTTTGTTGATATATTAAAGACCTGGTATTGGGGAAGTTTAGAACCAGTGACCTTTGTTGATATATTAAAACATGGTATTGGGGAAGGCTTGAACCAATGACCTTTGTTGATATATTAAAGACCTGGTATTGGGGAAGGTTAGAGCAAGTGACCTTTGTTGATATATTAAAACCTGGGATTGGGGAAAGTTAGAACGAGTGACCTTTGTTGACATATTAAAGACATGGTATTGCAGAATGTTAGAGCCAGTGACCTTTGTTGATAAATTAAAGACCTGGTATTGGGGAAGGTTAGAGCCAGTGACCTTTGTTGATATATTAAAGACCTGGGATTGGGGAAGGTTAGAACTAGTGACCTTTGTTGATATATTAAAGACCTGGGATTGGGGAAGGTTAGAACTAATGACCTTTGTTGATATATTAAATAAATGGTATTGGGGAAGGTTAGAGCCAGTGAACTTTGTTGATAAATTAAAGACCTGGTATTGGGGAAGTTTAGAGCCAGTGATGTTTGTTGATATATTAAAGACCAGGGATTGGGGAAGGTTAGAACGAGTGACCTTTGTTGACATATTAAAGACATGGTATTGGGGAAGGTTGGAGCCAGTGACCTTTGATGATATATTAAAGACGTGTTATTGGGAAAGGTTAGAGCCAGTGAACTTTTTTGATATATTAAAGCCCTGATATAAGGGAAGGTTTGAGCAAGTGACCTTTGTTGATATATTAAAGACCTGGTATTGTGGAAGGTTAGAGTCAACGACCTTTGTTGATATATCAAAGACCTGGGATTGGGGAAGGTTAGAACCAGTGACCTTTGTTGATATATTAAAGACCTGGTATTGTGGAAGGTTAGAACCAGTGACCTTTGTTAATATATTAAAGATCTGGGATTGGGGAAGGTTAGAACGAGTGACCTTTGTTTATATATTAAAGACCTGGTATTGGGGAAGTTTACAACCAGTGACCTTTGTTGATATATTAAAACCTGGTATTGGGGAAGGTTTGAACCAGTGACCTTTGTTGATATATTAAAGACCTGGTATTGGGGAAGGTTAGAACAAGTGACCTTTGTTGATATATTAAAACCTGGGATTGGGGAAAGTTAGAACGAGTGACCTTTGTTGACATATTAAAGACATGGTATTGGGGAAGGTTAGAGCCAGTGACCTTTGTTGATAAATTAAAGACCTGGTATTGGGGAAGGTTAGAGCCAGTGACCTTTGTTGATATATTAAAGTCATGGTATTGGGGAAGGTTAGAGCCAGTGACCTTTGCTGATAAATTAAAGACCTGGTATTGGGGAAGGTTAGAGCCAGTGATGTTTGTTGATATATTAAAGACCAGGGATTGGGGAAGGTTAGAACGAGTGACCTTTGTTGATATATTAAAGACATGGTATTGGGGAAGGTTAGAGCCAGTGACCTTTGTTTATAAATTAAAGACCTGGTATTGGGGAAGGTTAGAGCCAGTGACCTTTGTTAATATATTAAAGACCTGGGATTGGGGAAGGTTAGAACGAGTGACCTTTGTTGATATATTAAAGACCTGGTATTGGGGAAGTTTAGAACCAGTGACCTTTGTTGATATATTAAAACCTGGTATTGGGGAAGGTTTGAACCAGTGACCTTTGTTGATATATTAAAGACCTGGTATTGGGGAAGGTTAGAGCAAGTGACCTTTGTTGATATATTAAAACCTGGGATTGGGGAAAGTTAGAACGAGTGACCTTTGTTGACATATTAAAGACATGGTATTGGAGAAGGTTAAAGCCAGTGACCTTTGTTGATAAATTAAAGACCTGGTATTGGGGAAGGTTAGAGCCAGTGACCTTTGTTGATAAATTAAAGACCTGGTATTGGGGAAGGTTAGAGCCAGTGACCTTTGTTGATATATTAAAGACCTGGGATTGGGGAAGGTTAGAACTAGTGACCTTTGTTGATATATTAAAGTCATGGTATTGGGGAAGGTTAGAGCCAGTGACCTTTGTTGATAAATTAAAGATGTGGTATTGGGGAAGGTTAGAGCCAGTGACCTTTGTTTATAAATTAAAGACCTGGTAATGGGGAAGGTTAGAGCCAGTGACCTTTGTTAATATATTAAAGACCTGGGATTGGGGAAGGTTAGAACGAGTGACCTTTGTTTATATATTAAAGACCTGGTATTGGGGAAGTTTAGAACCAGTGATCTTTGTTGATATATTAAAACGTGGTATTGGGGAAGGTTTGAACCAGTGACCTTTGTTGATATATTAAAGACCTGGTATTGGGGAAGGTTAGAACAAGTGACCTTTGTTGATATATTAAAACCTGGGATTGGGGAAAGTTAGAACGAGTGACCTTTGTTGACATATTAAAGACATGGTATTGGGGAAGGTTAGAGCCAGTGACCTTTGTTGATAAATTAAAGACCTGGTATTGGGGAAGGTTAGAGCCAGTGACCTTTGTTGATATATTAAAGACCTGGGATTGGGGAAGGTTAGAACTAGTGACCTTTGTTGATATATTAAAGTCATGGTATTGGGGAAGGTTAGAGCCAGTGACCTTTGTTGATAAATTAAAGACCTGGTATTGGGGAAGGTAAGAGCCAGTGATGTTTGTTGATATATTTAAGACCAGGGATTGGGGAAGTTTATAACCAGTGACCTTTGTTGATATATTAAAACCTGGTATTGGGGAAGGTTTGAACCAGTGACCTTTGTTGATATATTAAAGACCTGGTATTGGGGAAGGTTAGAACAAGTGACCTTTGTTGATATGTTAAAACCTGGGATTGGGGAAAGTTAGAACGAGTGACCTTTGTTGACATATTAAAGACATGGTATTGGGGAAGGTTAGAGCCAGTGACCTTTGTTGATAAATTAAAGACCTGGTATTGGGGAAGGTTAGAGCCAGTGACCTTTGTTGATATATTAAAGACCTGGGATTGGGGAAGGTTAGAACTAGTGACCTTTGTTGATATATTAAAGTCATGGTATTGGGGAAGGTTAGAGCCAGTGACCTTTGTTAATATATTAAAGACCTGGAATTGGGGAAGGTTAGAACGAGTGACCTTTGTTGATATATTAAAGACCTGGTATTGGGGAAGTTTAGAACCAGTGACCTTTGTTGATATATTAAAACATGGTATTGGGGAAGGCTTGAACCAATGACCTTTGTTGATATATTAAAGACCTGGTATTGGGGAAGGTTAGAGCAAGTGACCTTTGTTGATATATTAAAACCTGGGATTGGGGAAAGTTAGAACGAGTGACCTTTGTTGACATATTAAAGACATGGTATTGCAGAATGTTAGAGCCAGTGACCTTTGTTGATAAATTAAAGACCTGGTATTGGGGAAGGTTAGAGCCAGTGACCTTTGTTGATATATTAAAGACCTGGGATTGGGGAAGGTTAGAACTAGTGACCTTTGTTGATATATTAAAGACCTGGGATTGGGGAAGGTTAGAACTAATGACCTTTGTTGATATATTAAATAAATGGTATTGGGGAAGGTTAGAGCCAGTGAACTTTGTTGATAAATTAAAGACCTGGTATTGGGGAAGTTTAGAGCCAGTGATGTTTGTTGATATATTAAAGACCAGGGATTGGGGAAGGTTAGAACGAGTGACCTTTGTTGACATATTAAAGACATGGTATTGGGGAAGGTTGGAGCCAGTGACCTTTGATGATATATTAAAGACGTGTTATTGGGAAAGGTTAGAGCCAGTGAACTTTTTTGATATATTAAAGCCCTGATATAAGGGAAGGTTTGAGCAAGTGACCTTTGTTGATATATTAAAGACCTGGTATTGTGGAAGGTTAGAGTCAACGACCTTTGTTGATATATCAAAGACCTGGGATTGGGGAAGGTTAGAACCAGTGACCTTTGTTGATATATTAAAGACCTGGTATTGTGGAAGGTTAGAACCAGTGACCTTTGTTAATATATTAAAGATCTGGGATTGGGGAAGGTTAGAACGAGTGACCTTTGTTTATATATTAAAGACCTGGTATTGGGGAAGTTTACAACCAGTGACCTTTGTTGATATATTAAAACCTGGTATTGGGGAAGGTTTGAACCAGTGACCTTTGTTGATATATTAAAGACCTGGTATTGGGGAAGGTTAGAACAAGTGATCTTTGTTGATATATTAAAACCTGGGATTGGGGAAAGTTAGAACGAGTGACCTTTGTTGACATATTAAAGACATGGTATTGGGGAAGGTTAGAGCCAGTGACCTTTGTTGATAAATTAAAGACCTGGTATTGGGGAAGGTTAGAGCCAGTGACCTTTGTAGATATATTAAAGTCATAGTATTGGGGAAGGTTAGAGCCAGTGACCTTTGCTGATAAATTAAAGACCTGGTATTGGGGAAGGTTAGAGCCAGTGATGTTTGTTGATATATTAAAGACCAGGGATTGGGGAAGGTTAGAACGAGTGACCTTTGTTGATATATTAAAGACATGGTATTGGGGAAGGTTAGAGCCAGTGACCTTTGTTTATAAATTAAAGACCTGGTATTGGGGAAGGTTAGAGCCAGTGACCTTTGTTAATATATTAAAGACCTGGGATTGGGGAAGGTTAGAACGAGTGACCTTTGTTGATATATTAAAGACCTGGTATTGGGGAAGTTTAGAACCAGTGACCTTTGTTGATATATTAAAACCTGGTATTGGGGAAGGTTTGAACCAGTGACCTTTGTTGATATATTAAAGACCTGGTATTGGGGAAGGTTAGAGCAAGTGACCTTTGTTGATATATTAAAACCTGGGATTGGGGAAAGTTAGAACGAGTGACCTTTGTTGACATATTAAAGACATGGTATTGGAGAAGGTTAGAGCCAGTGACCTTTGTTGATAAATTAAAGACCTGGTATTGGGGAAGGTTAGAGCCAGTGACCTTTGTTGATAAATTAAAGACCTGGTATTGGGGAAGGTTAGAGCCAGTGACCTTTGTTGATATATTAAAGACCTGGGATTGGGGAAGGTTAGAACTAGTGACCTTTGTTGATATATTAAAGTCATGGTATTGGGGAAGGTTAGAGCCAGTGACCTTTGTTGATAAATTAAAGATGTGGTAATTGGGGAAGGTTAGAGCCAGTGACCTTTGTTTATAAATTAAAGACCTGGTAATGGGGAAGGTTAGAGCCAGTGACCTTTGTTAATATATTAAAGACCTGGGATTGGGGAAGGTTAGAACGAGTGACCTTTGTTTATATATTAAAGACCTGGTATTGGGGAAGTTTAGAACCAGTGATCTTTGCTGATATATTAAAACGTGGTATTGGGGAAGGTTTGAACCAGTGACCTTTGTTGATATATTAAAGACCTGGTATTGGGGAAGGTTAGAACAAGTGACCTTTGTTGATATATTAAAACCTGGGATTGGGGAAAGTTAGAACGAGTGACCTTTGTTGACATATTAAAGACATGGTATTGGGGAAGGTTAGAGCCAGTGACCTTTGTTGATATATTAAAGACCTGGGATTGGGGAAGGTTAGAACTAGTGACCTTTGTTGATATATTAAAGTCATGGTATTGGGGAAGGTTAGAGCCAGTGACCTTTGTTGATAAATTAAAGACCTGGTATTGGGGAAGGTAAGAGCCAGTGATGTTTGTTGATATATTAAAGACCAGGGATTGGGGAAGTTTATAACCAGTGACCTTTGTTGATATATTAAAACCTGGTATTGGGGAAGGTTTGAACCAGTGACCTTTGTTGATATATTAAAGACCTGGTATTGGGGAAGGTTAGAGCAAGTGACCTTTGTTGATATATTAAAACCTGGGATTGGGGAAAGTTAGAACGCGTGACCTTTGTTGACATATTAAAGACATGGTATTGGAGAAGGTTAGAGCCAGTGACCTTTGTTGATAAATTAAAGACCTGGTATTTGGGAAGGTTAGAGCCAGTGACCTTTGTTGATATATTAAAGACCTGGGATTGGGGAATGTTAGATCTAGTGACCTTTGTTGATATATTAAAGACCTGGGATGGGGGAAGGTTAGAACTAGTGACCTTTGTTGATATATTAAATACATGGTATTGGGGAAGGTTAGAGCCAGTGAACTTTGTTGATAAATTAAAGACCTGGTATTGGGGAAGTTTAGAGCCAGTGATGTTTGTTGATATATTAAAGACCAGGGATTGGGGAAGGTTAGAACGAGTGACCTTTGTTGATATATTAAAGACATGGTATTGGGGAAGGTTAGAGCCAGTGACCTTTGTTTATAAATTAAAGACCTGGTATTGGGGAAGGTTAGAGCCAGTGACCTTTGTTAATATATTAAAGACCTGGGATTGGGGAAGGTTAGAACGAGTGACCTTTGTTGAAATATTAAAGACCTGGTTTTGGGGAAGTTTAGAACCAGTGACCTTTGTTGATATATTAATGACCTGGTCTTGGGGATGGTTAGAGCCAGCGGCCTTTGTGGATATATTAAAACCTGGTATTGGGGAAGGTTTGAACCAGTGACCTTTGTCGATATATTAAAAACCTCGTATTGAGGAGCGTTAGAGCCAGTGACCTTTGTTGATATATTAAAGACCTGGTATTGGGGAAGGTTTGAACCAGTGACCTTTGTCGATATATTAAAAACCTCGTATTGGGGAAGGTTAGAGCCAGCGACCTTTGTAGATATATTAAAGACCTGGTATTGGGGAAGGTTAGAGCCAGTGAACTTTTTTGATATATTAAAGCCCTGATATTAGGGAAGGATAGAGCCAGTGACCTTTGTTGATATATTAAAGACCTGGTATTGTGGAAGGTTAGAGCCAGTGACCTTTGTTGATAAATTAAAGACCTGGTATTGGGGAAGGTTAGAGCCAGTGATGTTTGTTGATATATTAAAGACCTGGGATTGGGGAAGGTAAGAACGAGTGACCTTTGTTGATATATTAAAGACATGGTATTGGGGAAGGTTAGAGCCAGTGACCTTTGTTTATAAATTAAAGACCTGGGATTGGGGAAGGTTAGAACGAGTGACCTTTGTTGATATATTAAAGACCTGGTATTGGGGACGTTTAGAACCAGTGACCTTTGTTGATATATTAAAACCTGGTTTTGGGGAAGGTTTGAACCAGTGACCTTTGTTGATATATTAAAGACCTGGTATTGGGGAAGGTTAGAACAAGTGACCTTTGTTGATATATTAAAACCTGGGATTGGGGAAAGTTAGAACGAGTGACCTTTGTTGACATATTAAAGACATGGTATTGGGGAAGGATAGAGCCAGTGACCTTTGTTGATAAATTAAAGACCTGGTATTGGGGAAGGTTAGAGCCAGTGACCTTTGTTGATATATTAAAGACCTGGGATTTGGGAAGGTTAGAACTAGTGACCTTTGTTGATATATTAAAGTCATGGTATTGGGGAAGGTTAGAGCCAGTGACCTTTGTTTATAAATTAAAGACCTGGGATTGGGGAAGGTTAGAACGAGTGACCTTTGTTGATATATTAAAGACCTGGTATTGGGGAAGTTTAGAACCAGTGACCTTTGTTGATATATTAAAACCTGGTTTTGGGGAAGGTTTGAACCAGTGACCTTTGTTGATATATTAAAGACCTGGTATTGGGGAAGGTTAGAACAAGTGACCTTTGTTGATATATTAAAACCTGGGATTGGGGAAAGTTAGAACGAGTGACCTTTGTTGACATATTAAAGACATGGTATTGGGGAAGGATAGAGCCAGTGACCTTTGTTGATAAATTAAAGACCTGGTATTGGGGAAGGTTAGAGCCAGTGACCTTTGTTGATATATTAAAGACCTGGGATTTGGGAAGGTTAGAACTAGTGACCTTTGTTGATATATTAAAGTCATGGTATTGGGGAAGGTTAGAGCCAGTGACCTTTGTTGATAAATTAAAGACCTGGTATTGGGGAAGGTTAGAGCCAGTGATGTTTGTTGATATATTAAAGACCAGGGATTGGGGAAGGTTAGAACGAGTGACCTTTGTTGATATATTAAAGACATGGGATTGGGGAAGGTTAGAGCCAGTGACCTTTGTTTATAAATTAAAGACCTGGTATTGGGGAAGGTTAGAGCCAGTGACCTTTGTTAATATATTAAAGACCTGGAATTGGGGAAGGTTAGAACGAGTGACCTTTGTTGATATATTAAAGACCTGGTATTGGGGAAGTTTAGAACCAGTGACCTTTGTTGATATATTAAAACATGGTATTGGGGAAGGCTTGAACCAATGACCTTTGTTGATATATTAAAGACCTGGTATTGGGGAAGGTTAGAGCAAGTGACCTTTGTTGATATATTAAAACCTGGGATTGGGGAAAGTTAGAACGAGTGACCTTTGTTGACATATTAAAGACATGGTATTGCAGAAGGTTAGAGCCAGTGACCATTGTTGATAAATTAAAGACCTGGTATTGGGGAAGGTTAGAGCCAGTGACCTTTGTTGATATATTAAAGACCTGGGATTGGGGAAGGTTAGAACTAGTGACCTTTGGTGATATATTAAAGACCTGGGATTGGGGAAGGTTAGAACTAGTGACCTTTGTTGATATATTAAATACATGGTATTGGGGAAGGTTAGAGCCAGTGAACTTTGTTGATATATTAAACACCTGGGATTGGGGAAGGTTAGAACGAGTGACCTTTGTTGATATATTAAAGACCTGGTATTGGGGAAGTTTAGAACCAGTACCCTTGGTTGATATATTAAAACCTGGTATTGGGGAAGGTTTGAACCAGTGACCTTTGTTGATATATTAAAGACCTGGTATTGGGGAAGGTTAGAGCAAGTGACCTTTGTTGATATATTAAAACCTGGGATTGGGGAAAGTTAGAACGAGTGACCTTTGTTGACATATTAAAGAAATGGTATTGGAGAAGGTTAGAGCCAGTGACCTTTGTTGATAAATTAAAGAACTGGTATTGGGGAAGGTTAGAGCCAGTGACATTTGTTGATATATTAAAGACCTGGGATTGGGGAAGGTTAGAACTAGTGACCTTTGTTGATATATTAAAGACCTGGGATTGGGGAAGGTTAGAACGAGTGACCTTTGTTGATATATTAAATACATGGTATTGGGGAAGGTTAGAGCCAGTGAACTTTGTTGATAAATTAAAGACCTGGTATTGGGGAAGTTTAGAGCCAGTGATGTTTGTTGATATATTAAAGACCAGGGATTGGGGAAGGTTAGAACGAGTGACCTTTGTTGACATATGAAAGACATGATATTGTGGAAGGTTAGAACCAGTGACCTTTGTTGGTATATTAAAGACCTGGTATTGTGGAAGGTTAGAACCAGTGACCTTTGTTGATATATTAAAGACCTGGTATTGGGGAACGTTAGAGCCAGTGACCTTTGTTGATATATTAAAGACCTGGGATTGGGGAAGGTAAGAACGAGTTACCTTTGTTGACATATTAAAGACATGGTATTGGGGAAGGTTAGAGCCAGTGACCTTTGTTGATAAATTAAGACCGGGTATTGGGGAAGGTTAGAGCCAGTGACCTTTGTTGATATATTAAAGACCTGGGATTGGGGAAGGTTAGAACTAGTGACCTTTGTTGATATATTAAATACATGGTATTGGGGAAGGTTAGAGCCAGTGACCTTTGTTTATAAATTAAAGACCTGGTATTGGGGAAGGTTAGAGCCAGTGATGTTTCTTGATATATTAAAGACCAGGGATTGGGGAAGGTTAGAACGAGTGACCTTTGTTGATATATTAAAGACGTGGTATTGGGGAAGGTTAGAGCCAGTGACCTTTGTTTATAATTGAAAGACCTGGTAATGGGGAAGGTTAGAGCCAGTGACCTTTGTTAATATATTAAAGACCTGGGATTGGGGAAGATTAGAACGAGTGACCTTTGTTTATATATTAAAGACCTGGTATTGGGGAAGTTTAGAACCAGTGACCTTTGTTGATATATTAAAACCTGGTATTGGGGAAGGTTTGAACCAGTGACCTTTGTTGATATATTAAAGCTGGTATTGGGGAAGGTTAGAACAAGTGACCTTTGTTGATATATTAAAACCTGGGATTGGGGAAAGTTAGAACGAGTGACCTTTGTTGACATATTAAAGACATGGTATTGGGGAAGGTTAGAGCCAGTGACCTTTGTTGATAAATTAAAGACCTGGTATTGGGGAAGGTTAGAGCCAGTGACCTTTGTTGATATATTAAAGACCTGGGATTGGGGAAGGTTAGAACTAGTGACCTTTGTTGATATATTAAAGTCATGGTATTGGGGAAGGTTAGAGCCAGTGACCTTTGTTGATAAATTAAAGACGTGGTATTGGGGAAGGTTAGAGCCAGTGACCTTTGTTTATAAATTAAAGACCTGGTAATGGGGAAGGTTAGAGCCAGTGACCTTTGTTAATATATTAAAGACCTGGGATTGGGGAAGGTTAGAACGAGTGACCTTTGTTTATATATTAAAGACCTGGTATTGGGGAAGTTTAGAACCAGTGACCTTTGTTGATATATTAAAACGTGGTATTGGGGAAGGTTTGAACCAGTGACCTTTGTTGATATATTAAAGACCTGGTATTGGGGAAGGTTAGAACAAGTGACCTTTGTTGATATATTAAAACCTGGGATTGGGGAAAGTTAGAACGAGTGACCTTTGTTGACATATTAAAGACATGGTATTGGGGAAGGTTAGAGCCAGTGACCTTTGTTGATAAATTAAAGACCTGGTATTGGGGAAGGTTAGAGCCAGTGACCTTTGTTGATATATTAAAGACCTGGGATTGGGGAAGGTTAGAACTAGTGACCTTTGTTGAAATATTAAAGTCATGGTATTGGGGAAGGTTAGAGCCAATGACCTTTGTTGATAAATTAAAGACCTGGTATTGGGGAAGGTTAGAGCCAGTGATGTTTGTTGATATATTAAAGACCAGGGATTGGGGAAGGTTAGAACGAGTGACATTTGTTGATATATTAAAACCTGGGATTGGGGAAAGTTAGAACGAGTGACCTTTGTTGACATATTAAAGACATGGTATTGGGGAAGGTTAGAGCCAGTGAACTTTGTTGATAAATTAAAGACCTGGTATTGGGGAAGGTTAGAGCCAGTGACCTTTGTTGATATATTAAAGACCTGGGATTGGGGAAGGTTAGAACTAGTGACCTTTGTTGATATATTAAAGTCATGGTATTGGGGAAGGTTAGAGCCAGTGACCTTTGTTGATAAATTAAAGACGTGGTATTGGGGAAGGTTAGAGCCAGTGACCTTTGTCTATAAATTAAAGAACTGGTAATGGGGAAGGTTAGAGCCAGTGACCTTTGTTAATATATTAAAGACCTGGGATTGGGGAAGGTTAGAACTAGTGACCTTTGTTGATATATTAAAGTCATGGTATTGGGGAAGGTTAGAGCCAGTGACCTTTGTTGATAAATTAAAGACCTGGTATTGGGGAAGGTTAGAGCCAGTGATGTTTGTTGATATATTAAAGACCTGGGATTGGGGAAGGTTAGAACGAGTGACCTTTGTTGATATATTAAAGACATGGTATTGGGGAAGGTTAGAGCCAGTGACCTTTGTTGATATATTAAAGTCATGGTATTGGGGAAGGTTAGAGCCAGTGACCTTTGTTGATAAATTAAAGACCTGGTATTGGGGAAGGTTAGAGCCAGTGATGTTTGTTGATATATTAAAGACCAGGGATTGGGGAAGGTTAGAACGAGTGACCTTAGTTGATATATTAAAACCTGGGATTGGGGAAAGTTAGAACGAGTGACCTTTGTTGACATATTAAAGACATGGTATTGGGGAAGGTTAGAGCCAGTGACCTTTGTTGATAAATTAAAGACCTGGTATTGGGGAAGGTTAGAGCCAGTGACCTTTGTTGATATATTAAAGACCTGGGATTGGGGAAGGTTAGAACTAGTGACCTTTGTTGATATATTAAAGTCATGGTATTGGGGAAGCTTAGAGCCAGTGACCTTTGTTGATAAATTAAAGACGTGGTATTGGGGAAGGTTAGAGCCAGTGACCTTTGTTTATAAATTAAAGACCTGGTAATGGGGAAGGTTAGAGCCAGTGACCTTTGTTAATATATTAAAGACCTGGGATTGGGGAAGGTTAGAACGAGTGACCTTTGTTTATATATTAAAGACCTGGTATTGGGGAAGTTTAGAACCAGTGACCTTTGTTGATATATTAAAACGTGGTATTGGGGAAGGTTTGAACCAGTGACCTTTGTTGATATATTAAAGACCTGGTATTGGGGAAGGTTAGAACAAGTGACCTTTGTTGATATATTAAAACCTGGGATTGGGGAAAGTTAGAACGAGTGACCTTTGTTGACATATTAAAGACATGGTATTGGGGAAGGTTAGAGCCAGTGACCTTTGTTGATAAATTAAAGACCTGGTATTGGGGAAGGTTAGAGCCAGTGACCTTTGTTAATATATTAAAGACCTGGGATTGGGGAAAGTTAGAACTAGTGACCTTTGTTGATATATTAAAGTCATGGTATTGGGGAAGGTTAGAGCCAGTGACCTTTGTTGATAAATTAAAGACCTGGTATTGGGGAAGGTTAGAGCCAGTGATGTTTGTTGATATATTAAAGACCAGGGATTGGGGAAGGTTAGAACGAGTGACCTTTGTTGATATATTAAAGACATGGTATTGGGGAAGGTTAGAGCCAGTGACCTTTGTTTATAAATTAAAGACCTGGGATTGGGGAAGGTTAGAACGAGTGACCTTTGTTGATATATTAAAGACCTGGTATTGGGGAAGTTTAGAACCAGTGACCTTTGTTGATATATTAAAACCTGGTATTGGGGAAGGTTTGAACCAGTGACCTTTGTTGATATATTAAAGACCTGGTATTGGGGAAGGTTAGAACAAGTGACCTTTGTTGATATATTAAAACCTGGGATTGGGGAAAGTTAGAACGAGTGACCTTTGTTGACATATTAAAGACATGGTATTGGGGAAGGTTAGAGCCAGTGACCTTTGTTGATAAATTAAAGACCTGGTATTGGGGAAGGTTAGAGCCAGTGACCTTTGTTGATATATTAAAGACCTGGGATTGGGGAAGGTTAGAACTAGTGACCTTTGTTGATATATTAAAGACCTGGGATTGGGGAAGGTTAGAACTAGTGACCTTTGTTGATATATTAAATACATGGTATTGGGGAAGGTTAGAGCCAGTGATGTTTGTTGATATATTAAAGACCAGTGATTGGGGAAGGTTAGAACGAGTGACCTTTGTTGATATATTAAAGACATGGGATTGGGGAAGGTTAGAGCCAGTGACCTTTGTTGAATTATTAAAGACCTGGGATTGGGGAAGGTTAGAACTAGTGACCTTTGTTGATATATTAAAGACCAGGGATTGGGGAAGGTTAGAGCCAGTGACCTTTGTTGATATATTAAATACATGGTATTGGGGAAGGTTAGAGCCAGTGATGTTTGTTGATATATTAAAGACCAGGGATTGGGGAAGGTTAGAACGAGTGACCTTTGTTGATATATTAAAGACATGGGATTGGGGAAGGTTAGAGCCAGTGACCTTTGTTAATATATTAAAGACCTGGGATTGGGGAAGGTTAGAACGAGTGACCTTTGTTTATATATTAAAGACCTGGTATTGGGGAAGTTTAGAACCAGTGACCTTTGTTGATATATTAAAACGTGGTATTGGGGAAGGTTTGAACCAGTGACCTTTGTTGATATATTAAAGACCTGGTATTGGGGAAGGTTAGAACAAGTGACCTTTGTTGATATATTAAAACCTGGGATTGGGGAAAGTTAGAACGAGTGACCTTTGTTGACATATTAAAGACATGGTATTGGGGAAGGTTAGAGCCAGTGACCTTTGTTGATAAATTAAAGACCTGGTATTGGGGAAGGTTAGAGCCAGTGACCTTTGTTAATATATTAAAGACCTGGGATTGGGGAAAGTTAGAACTAGTGACCTTTGTTGATATATTAAAGTCATGGTATTGGGGAAGGTTAGAGCCAGTGACCTTTGTTGATAAATTAAAGACCTGGTATTGGGGAAGGTTAGAGCCAGTGATGTTTGTTGATATATTAAAGACCAGGGATTGGGGAAGGTTAGAACGAGTGACCTTTGTTGATATATTAAAGACATGGTATTGGGGAAGGTTAGAGCCAGTGACCTTTGTTTATAAATTAAAGACCTGGGATTGGGGAAGGTTAGAACGAGTGACCTTTGTTGATATATTAAAGACCTGGTATTGGGGAAGTTTAGAACCAGTGACCTTTGTTGATATATTAAAACCTGGTATTGGGGAAGGTTTGAACCAGTGACCTTTGTTGATATATTAAAGACCTGGTATTGGGGAAGGTTAGAACAAGTGACCTTTGTTGATATATTAAAACCTGGGATTGGGGAAAGTTAGAACGAGTGACCTTTGTTGACATATTAAAGACATGGTATTGGGGAAGGTTAGAGCCAGTGACCTTTGTTGATAAATTAAAGACCTGGTATTGGGGAAGGTTAGAGCCAGTGACCTTTGTTGATATATTAAAGACCTGGGATTGGGGAAGGTTAGAACTAGTGACCTTTGTTGATATATTAAAGACCTGGGATTGGGGAAGGTTAGAACTAGTGACCTTTGTTGATATATTAAATACATGGTATTGGGGAAGGTTAGAGCCAGTGATGTTTGTTGATACATTAAAGACCAGTGATTGGGGAAGGTTAGAACGAGTGACCTTTGTTGATATATTAAAGACATGGGATTGGGGAAGGTTAGAGCCAGTGACCTTTGTTGAATTATTAAAGACCTGGGATTGGGGAAGGTTAGAACTAGTGACCTTTGTTGATATATTAAAGACCAGGGATTGGGGAAGGTTAGAGCCAGTGACCTTTGTTGATATATTAAATACATGGTATTGGGGAATGTTAGAGCCAGTGATGTTTGTTGATATATTAAAGACCAGGGATTGGGGAAGGTTAGAACGAGTGACCTTTGTTGATATATTAAAGACATGGGATTGGGGAAGGTTAGAGCCAGTGACCATTGTTTATAAATTAAAGACCTGGTATTGGGGAAGGTTGGAGCCAGTGACCTTTGTTAATATATTAAAGACCTGGAATTGGGGAAGGTTAGAACGAGTGACCTTTGTTGATATATTAAAGACCTGGTATTGGGGAAGTTTAGAACCAGTGACCTTTGTTGATATATTAAAACCTGGGATTGGGGAAAGTTAGAATGAGTGACCTTTGTTGACATATTAAAGACATGGTATTGCAGAAGGTTAGAGCCAGTGACCTTTGTTGATAAATTAAAGACCTGGTATTGGGGAAGGTTAGAGCCAGTGACCTTTGTTGATATATTAAAGACCTGGGATTGGGGAAGGTTAGAACTAGTGATCTTTGTTGATATATTAAATACCTGGGATTGGGGAAGGTTAGAACTAGTGACCTTTGTTGATATATTAAATACATGGTATTGGGGAAGGTTAGAGCCAGTGAACTTTGTTGATATATTAAACACCTGGGATTGGGGAAGGTTAGAACGAGTGACCTTTGTTGATATATTAAAGACCTGGGATTGGGGAAGGTTAGAACGAGTGACCTTTGTTGATATATTAAATACATGGTATTGGGGAAGGTTAGAGCCAGTGAACTTTGTTGATAAATTAAAGACCTGGTATTGGGGAAGTTTAGAGCCAGTGATGTTTGTTGATGTATTAAAGACCAGGGATTGGGGAAGGTTAGAATGAGTGACCTTTGTTGACATATGAAAGACATGATATTGGGGAAGGTTAGAGCCAGTGACCTTTGTTTATAAATTAAAGACCTGGTATTGGGGAAGGTTAGAGCCAGTGACCTTTGTTAATATATTAAACACCTTGGATTCGGGAAGGTTAGAGCCAGTGACCTTTGATGATGTATTAAAGACGTGTTATTGGGAAAGGTTAGAGCCAGTGATGTTTGTTGATATATTAAAGACCAGGGATTGGGGAAGGTTAGAACGAGTGACCTTTGTTGATATATTAAAACCTGGGATTGGGGAAAGTTAGAACGAGTGACCTTTGTTGACATATTAAAGACATGGTATTGGGGAAGGTTAGAGCCAGTGACCTTTGTTGATAAATTAAAGACCTGGTATTGGGGAAGGTTAGAGCCAGTGACCTTTGTTGATATATTAAAGACCTGGGATTGGGGAAGGTTAGAACTAGTGACCTTTGTTGATATATTAAAGACATGGGATTGGGGAAGGTTAGAGCCAGTGACCATTGTTTATAAATTAAAGACCTGGTATTGGGGAAGGTTGGAGCCAGTGACCTTTGTTAATATATTAAAGACCTGGAATTGGGGAAGGTTAGAACGAGTGACCTTTGTTGATATATTAAAGACCTGGTATTGGGGAAGTTTAGAACCAGTGACCTTTGTTGATATATTAAAACCTGGGATTGGGGAAAGTTAGAATGAGTGACCTTTGTTGACATATTAAAGACATGGTATTGCAGAAGGTTAGAGCCAGTGACCTTTGTTGATAAATTAAAGACCTGGTATTGGGGAAGGTTAGAGCCAGTGACCTTTGTTGATATATTAAAGACCTGGGATTGGGGAAGGTTAGAACTAGTGATCTTTGTTGATATATTAAATACCTGGGATTGGGGAAGGTTAGAACTAGTGACCTTTGTTGATATATTAAATACATGGTATTGGGGAAGGTTAGAGCCAGTGAACTTTGTTGATATATTAAACACCTGGGATTGGGGAAGGTTAGAACGAGTGACCTTTGTTGATATATTAAAGACCTGGGATTGGGGAAGGTTAGAACGAGTGACCTTTGTTGACATATTAAAGACATGGTATTGGGGAAGGTTAGAGCCAGTGACCTTTGTTGATAAATTAAAGACCTGGTATTGGGGAAGGTTAGAGCCAGTGACCTTTGTTGATATATTAAAGACCTGGGATTGGGGAAGGTTAGAACTAGTGACCTTTGTTGATATATTAAAGTCATGGTATTGGGGAAGGTTAGAGCCAGTGACCTTTGTTGATAAATTAAAGACGTGGTATTGGGGAAGGTTAGAGCCAGTGACCTTTGTCTATAAATTAAAGAACTGGTAATGGGGAAGGTTAGAGCCAGTGACCTTTGTTAATATATTAAAGACCTGGGATTGGGGAAGGTTAGAACTAGTGACCTTTGTTGATATATTAAAGTCATGGTATTGGGGAAGGTTAGAGCCAGTGACCTTTGTTGATAAATTAAAGACCTGGTATTGGGGAAGGTTAGAGCCAGTGATGTTTGTTGATATATTAAAGACCTGGGATTGGGGAAGGTTAGAACGAGTGACCTTTGTTGATATATTAAAGACATGGTATTGGGGAAGGTTAGAGCCAGTCACCTTTGTTGATATATTAAAGTCATGGTATTGGGGAAGGTTAGAGCCAGTGACCTTTGTTGATAAATTAAAGACCTGGTATTGGGGAAGGTTAGAGCCAGTGATGTTTGTTGATATATTAAAGACCAGGGATTGGGGAAGGTTAGAACGAGTGACCTTTGTTGATATATTAAAACCTGGGATTGGGGAAAGTTAGAACGAGTGACCTTTGTTGACATATTAAAGACATGGTATTGGGGAAGGTTAGAGCCAGTGACCTTTGTTGATAAATTAAAGACCTGGTATTGGGGAAGGTTAGAGCCAGTGACCTTTGTTGATATATTAAAGACCTGGGATTGGGGAAGGTTAGAACTAGTGACCTTCGTTGATATATTAAAGTCATGGTATTGGGGAAGCTTAGAGCCAGTGACCTTTGTTGATAAATTAAAGACGTGGTATTGGGGAAGGTTAGAGCCAGTGACCTTTGTTTATAAATTAAAGACCTGGTAATGGGGAAGGTTAGAGCCAGTGACCTTTGTTAATATATTAAAGACCTGGGATTGGGGAAGGTTAGAACGAGTGACCTTTGTTTATATATTAAAGACCTGGTATTGGGGAAGTTTAGAACCAGTGACCTTTGTTGATATATTAAAACGTGGTATTGGGGAAGGTTTGAACCAGTGACCTTTGTTGATATATTAAAGACCTGGTATTGGGGAAGGTTAGAACAAGTGACCTTTGTTGATATATTAAAACCTGGGATTGGGGAAAGTTAGAACGAGTGACCTTTGTTGACATATTAAAGACATGGTATTGGGGAAGGTTAGAGCCAGTGACCTTTGTTGATAAATTAAAGACCTGGTATTGGGGAAGGTTAGAGCCAGTGACCTTTGTTAATATATTAAAGACCTGGGATTGGGGAAAGTTAGAACTAGTGACCTTTGTTGATATATTAAAGTCATGGTATTGGGGAAGGTTAGAGCCAGTGACCTTTGTTGATAAATTAAAGACCTGGTATTGGGGAAGGTTAGAGCCAGTGATGTTTGTTGATATATTAAAGACCAGGGATTGGGGAAGGTTAGAACGAGTGACCTTTGTTGATATATTAAAGACATGGTATTGGGGAAGGTTAGAGCCAGTGACCTTTGTTTATAAATTAAAGACCTGGGATTGGGGAAGGTTAGAACGAGTGACCTTTGTTGATATATTAAAGACCTGGTATTGGGGAAGTTTAGAACCAGTGACCTTTGTTGATATATTAAAACCTGGTATTGGGGAAGGTTTGAACCAGTGACCTTTGTTGATATATTAAAGACCTGGTATTGGGGAAGGTTAGAACAAGTGACCTTTGTTGATATATTAAAACCTGGGATTGGGGAAAGTTAGAACGAGTGACCTTTGTTGACATATTAAAGACATGGTATTGGGGAAGGTTAGAGCCAGTGACCTTTGTTGATAAATTAAAGACCTGGTATTGGGGAAGGTTAGAGCCAGTGACCTTTGTTGATATATTAAAGACCTGGGATTGGGGAAGGTTAGAACTAGTGACCTTTGTTGATATATTAAAGACCTGGGATTGGGGAAGGTTAGAACTAGTGACCTTTGTTGATATATTAAATACATGGTATTGGGGAAGGTTAGAGCCAGTGATGTTTGTTGATACATTAAAGACCAGTGATTGGGGAAGGTTAGAACGAGTGACCTTTGTTGATATATTAAAGACATGGGATTGGGGAAGGTTAGAGCCAGTGACCTTTGTTGAATTATTAAAGACCTGGGATTGGGGAAGGTTAGAACTAGTGACCTTTGTTGATATATTAAAGACCAGGGATTGGGGAAGGTTAGAGCCAGTGACCTTTGTTGATATATTAAATACATGGTATTGGGGAAGGTTAGAGCCAGTGATGTTTGTTGATATATTAAAGACCAGGGATTGGGGAAGGTTAGAACGAGTGACCTTTGTTGATATATTAAAGACATGGGATTGGGGAAGGTTAGAGCCAGTGACCATTGTTTATAAATTAAAGACCTGGTATTGGGGAAGGTTGGAGCCAGTGACCTTTGTTAATATATTAAAGACCTGGAATTGGGGAAGGTTAGAACGAGTGACCTTTGTTGATATATTAAAGACCTGGTATTGGGGAAGTTTAGAACCAGTGACCTTTGTTGATATATTAAAACCTGGGATTGGGGAAAGTTAGAATGAGTGACCTTTGTTGACATATTAAAGACATGGTATTGCAGAAGGTTAGAGCCAGTGACCTTTGTTGATAAATTAAAGACCTGGTATTGGGGAAGGTTAGAGCCAGTGACCTTTGTTGATATATTAAAGACCTGGGATTGGGGAAGGTTAGAACTAGTGATCTTTGTTGATATATTAAATACCTGGGATTGGGGAAGGTTAGAACTAGTGACCTTTGTTGATATATTAAATACATGGTATTGGGGAAGGTTAGAGCCAGTGAACTTTGTTGATATATTAAACACCTGGGATTGGGGAAGGTTAGAACGAGTGACCTTTGTTGATATATTAAAGACCTGGGATTGGGGAAGGTTAGAACGAGTGACCTTTGTTGATATATTAAATACATGGTATTGGGGAAGGTTAGAGCCAGTGAACTTTGTTGATAAATTAAAGACCTGGTATTGGGGAAGTTTAGAGCCAGTGATGTTTGTTGATGTATTAAAGACCAGGGATTGGGGAAGGTTAGAATGAGTGACCTTTGTTGACATATGAAAGACATGATATTGGGGAAGGTTAGAGCCAGTGACCTTTGTTTATAAATTAAAGACCTGGTATTGGGGAAGGTTAGAGCCAGTGACCTTTGTTAATATATTAAACACCTTGGATTCGGGAAGGTTAGAGCCAGTGACCTTTGATGATGTATTAAAGACGTGTTATTGGGAAAGGTTAGAGCCAGTGATGTTTGTTGATATATTAAAGACCAGGGATTGGGGAAGGTTAGAACGAGTGACCTTTGTTGATATATTAAAACCTGGGATTGGGGAAAGTTAGAACGAGTGACCTTTGTTGACATATTAAAGACATGGTATTGGGGAAGGTTAGAGCCAGTGACCTTTGTTGATAAATTAAAGACCTGGTATTGGGGAAGGTTAGAGCCAGTGACCTTTGTTGATATATTAAAGACCTGGGATTGGGGAAGGTTAGAACTAGTGACCTTTGTTGATATATTAAAGTCATGGTATTGGGGAAGCTTAGAGCCAGTGACCTTTGTTGATAAATTAAAGACGTGGTATTGGGGAAGGTTAGAGCCAGTGACCTTTGTTTATAAATTAAAGACCTGGTAATGGGGAAGGTTAGAGCCAGTGACCTTTGTTAATATATTAAAGACCTGGGATTGGGGAAGGTTAGAACGAGTGACCTTTGTTTATATATTAAAGACCTGGTATTGGGGAAGTTTAGAACCAGTGACCTTTGTTGATATATTAAAACGTGGTATTGGGGAAGGTTTGAACCAGTGACCTTTGTTGATATATTAAAGACCTGGTATTGGGGAAGGTTAGAACAAGTGACCTTTGTTGATATATTAAAACCTGGGATTGGGGAAAGTTAGAACGAGTGACCTTTGTTGACATATTAAAGACATGGTATTGGGGAAGGTTAGAGCCAGTGACCTTTGTTGATAAATTAAAGACCTGGTATTGGGGAAGGTTAGAGCCAGTGACCTTTGTTGATATATTAAAGACCTGGGATTGGGGAAAGTTAGAACTAGTGACCTTTGTTGATATATTAAAGTCATGGTATTGGGGAAGGTTAGAGCCAGTGACCTTTGTTGATAAATTAAAGACCTGGTATTGGGGAAGGTTAGAGCCAGTGATGTTTGTTGATATATTAAAGACCAGGGATTGGGGAAGGTTAGAACGAGTGACCTTTGTTGATATATTAAAGACATGGTATTGGGGAAGGTTAGAGCCAGTGACCTTTGTTTATAAATTAAAGACCTGGGATTGGGGAAGGTTAGAACGAGTGACCTTTGTTGATATATTAAAGACCTGGTATTGGGGAAGTTTAGAACCAGTGACCTTTGTTGATATATTAAAACCTGGTATTGGGGAAGGTTTGAACCAGTGACCTTTGTTGATATATTAAAGACCTGGTATTGGGGAAGGTTAGAACAAGTGACCTTTGTTGATATATTAAAACCTGGGATTGGGGAAAGTTAGAACGAGTGACCTTTGTTGACATATTAAAGACATGGTATTGGGGAAGGTTAGAGCCAGTGACCTTTGTTGATAAATTAAAGACCTGGTATTGGGGAAGGTTAGAGCCAGTGACCTTTGTTGATATATTAAAGACCTGGGATTGGGGAAGGTTAGAACTAGTGACCTTTGTTGATATATTAAAGACCTGGGATTGGGGAAGGTTAGAACTAGTGACCTTTGTTGATATATTAAATACATGGTATTGGGGAAGGTTAGAGCCAGTGATGTTTGTTGATACATTAAAGACCAGTGATTGGGGAAGGTTAGAACGAGTGACCTTTGTTGATATATTAAAGACATGGGATTGGGGAAGGTTAGAGCCAGTGACCTTTGTTGAATTATTAAAGACCTGGGATTGGGGAAGGTTAGAACTAGTGACCTTTGTTGATATATTAAAGACCAGGGATTGGGGAAGGTTAGAGCCAGTGACCTTTGTTGATATATTAAATACATGGTATTGGGGAAGGTTAGAGCCAGTGATGTTTGTTGATATATTAAAGACCAGGGATTGGGGAAGGTTAGAACGAGTGACCTTTGTTGATATATTAAAGACATGGGATTGGGGAAGGTTAGAGCCAGTGACCATTGTTTATAAATTAAAGACCTGGTATTGGGGAAGGTTGGAGCCAGTGACCTTTGTTAATATATTAAAGACCTGGAATTGGGGAAGGTTAGAACGAGTGACCTTTGTTGATATATTAAAGACCTGGTATTGGGGAAGTTTAGAACCAGTGACCTTTGTTGATATATTAAAACCTGGGATTGGGGAAAGTTAGAATGAGTGACCTTTGTTGACATATTAAAGACATGGTATTGCAGAAGGTTAGAGCCAGTGACCTTTGTTGATAAATTAAAGACCTGGTATTGGGGAAGGTTAGAGCCAGTGACCTTTGTTGATATATTAAAGACCTGGGATTGGGGAAGGTTAGAACTAGTGATCTTTGTTGATATATTAAATACCTGGGATTGGGGAAGGTTAGAACTAGTGACCTTTGTTGATATATTAAATACATGGTATTGGGGAAGGTTAGAGCCAGTGAACTTTGTTGATATATTAAACACCTGGGATTGGGGAAGGTTAGAACGAGTGACCTTTGTTGATATATTAAAGACCTGGGATTGGGGAAGGTTAGAACGAGTGACCTTTGTTGATATATTAAATACATGGTATTGGGGAAGGTTAGAGCCAGTGAACTTTGTTGATAAATTAAAGACCTGGTATTGGGGAAGTTTAGAGCCAGTGATGTTTGTTGATGTATTAAAGACCAGGGATTGGGGAAGGTTAGAATGAGTGACCTTTGTTGACATATGAAAGACATGATATTGGGGAAGGTTAGAGCCAGTGACCTTTGTTTATAAATTAAAGACCTGTTATTGGGGAAGGTTAGAGCCAGTGACCTTTGTTAATATATTAAACACCTTGGATTCGGGAAGGTTAGAGCCAGTGACCTTTGATGATGTATTAAAGACGTGTTATTGGGAAAGGTTAGAGCCAGTGATGTTTGTTGATATATTAAAGACCAGGGAATGGGGAAGGTTAGAACGAGTGACCTTTGTTGATATATTAAAACCTGGGATTGGGGAAAGTTAGAACGAGTGACCTTTGTTGACATATTAAAGACATGGTATTGGGGAAGGTTAGAGCCAGTGACCTTTGTTGATAAATTAAAGACCTGGTATTGGGGAAGGTTAGAGCCAGTGACCTTTGTTGATATATTAAAGACCTGGGATTGGGGAAGGTTAGAACTAGTGACCTTTGTTGATATATTAAAGTCATGGTATTGGGGAAGCTTAGAGCCAGTGACCTTTGTTGATAAATTAAAGACGTGGTATTGGGGAAGGTTAGAGCCAGTGACCTTTGTTTATAAATTAAAGACCTGGTAATGGGGAAGGTTAGAGCCAGTGACCTTTGTTAATATATTAAAGACCTGGGATTGGGGAAGGTTAGAACGAGTGACCTTTGTTTATATATTAAAGACCTGGTATTGGGGAAGTTTAGAACCAGTGACCTTTGTTGATATATTAAAACGTGGTATTGGGGAAGGTTTGAACCAGTGACCTTTGTTGATATATTAAAGACCTGGTATTGGGGAAGGTTAGAACAAGTGACCTTTGTTGATATATTAAAACCTGGGATTGGGGAAAGTTAGAACGAGTGACCTTTGTTGACATATTAAAGACATGGTATTGGGGAAGGTTAGAGCCAGTGACCTTTGTTGATAAATTAAAGACCTGGTATTGGGGAAGGTTAGAGCCAGTGACCTTTGTTGATATATTAAAGACCTGGGATTGGGGAAATTTAGAACTAGTGACCTTTGTTGATATATTAAAGTCATGGTATTGGGGAAGGTTAGAGCCAGTGACCTTTGTTGATAAATTAAAGACCTGGTATTGGGGAAGGTTAGAGCCAGTGATGTTTGTTGATATATTAAAGACCAGGGATTGGGGAAGGTTAGAACGAGTGACCTTTGTTGATATATTAAAGACATGGTATTGGGGAAGGTTAGAGCCAGTGACCTTTGTTTATAAATTAAAGACCTGGGATTGGGGAAGGTTAGAACGAGTGACCTTTGTTGATATATTAAAGACCTGGTATTGGGGAAGTTTAGAACCAGTGACCTTTGTTGATATATTAAAACCTGGTATTGGGGAAGGTTTGAACCAGTGACCTTTGTTGATATATTAAAGACCTGGTATTGGGGAAGGTTAGAACAAGTGACCTTTGTTGATATATTAAAACCTGGGATTGGGGAAAGTTAGAACGAGTGACCTTTGTTGACATATTAAAGACATGGTATTGGGGAAGGTTAGAGCCAGTGACCTTTGTTGATAAATTAAAGACCTGGTATTGGGGAAGGTTAGAGCCAGTGACCTTTGTTGATATATTAAAGACCTGGGATTGGGGAAGGTTAGAACTAGTGACCTTTGTTGATATATTAAAGACCTGGGATTGGGGAAGGTTAGAACTAGTGACCTTTGTTGATATATTAAATACATGGTATTGGGGAAGGTTAGAGCCAGTGATGTTTGTTGATATATTAAAGACCAGGGATTGGGGAAGGTTAGAACGAGTGACCTTTGTTGATATATTAAAGACATGGGATTGGGGAAGGTTAGAGCCAGTGACCTTTGTTGAATTATTAAAGACCTGGGATTGGGGAAGGTTAGAACTAGTGACCTTTGTTGATATATTAAAGACCAGGGATTGGGGAAGGTTAGAGCCAGTGACCTTTGTTGATATATTAAATACATGGTATTGGGGAAGGTTAGAGCCAGTGATGTTTGTTGATATATTAAAGACCAGGGATTGGGGAAGGTTAGAACGAGTGACCTTTGTTGATATATTAAAGACATGGATTGGGGAAGGTTAGAGCCAGTGACCATTGTTTATAAATTAAAGACCTGGTATTGGGGAAGGTTGGAGCCAGTGACCTTTGTTAATATATTAAAGACCTGGAATTGGGGAAGGTTAGAACGAGTGACCTTTGTTGATATATTAAAGACCTGGTATTGGGGAAGTTTAGAACCAGTGACCTTTGTTGATATATTAAAACCTGGGATTGGGGAAAGTTAGAATGAGTGACCTTTGTTGACATATTAAAGACATGGTATTGCAGAAGGTTAGAGCCAGTGACCTTTGTTGATAAATTAAAGACCTGGTATTGGGGAAGGTTAGAGCCAGTGACCTTTGTTGATATATTAAAGACCTGGGATTGGGGAAGGTTAGAACTAGTGATCTTTGTTGATATATTAAATACCTGGGATTGGGGAAGGTTAGAACTAGTGACCTTTGTTGATATATTAAATACATGGTATTGGGGAAGGTTAGAGCCAGTGAACTTTGTTGATATATTAAACACCTGGGATTGGGGAAGGTTAGAACGAGTGACCTTTGTTGATATATTAAAGACCTGGGATTGGGGAAGGTTAGAACGAGTGACCTTTGTTGATATATTAAATACATGGTATTGGGGAAGGTTAGAGCCAGTGAACTTTGTTGATAAATTAAAGACCTGGTATTGGGGAAGTTTAGAGCCAGTGATGTTTGTTGATGTATTAAAGACCAGGGATTGGGGAAGGTTAGAATGAGTGACCTTTGTTGACATATGAAAGACATGATATTGGGGAAGGTTAGAGCCAGTGACCTTTGTTTATAAATTAAAGACCTGGTATTGGGGAAGGTTAGAGCCAGTGACCTTTGTTAATATATTAAACACCTTGGATTCGGGAAGGTTAGAGCCAGTGACCTTTGATGATGTATTAAAGACGTGTTATTGGGAAAGGTTAGAGCCAGTGAACTTTTCTGATATATTAAAGCCCTGATATTAGGGAAGGTTTGAGCAAGTGACCTTGGTTGATATATTAAAGACCTGGTATTGGGGAAGGTTAGAGTCAACGACCGTTGTTGATATATCAAAGACCTGGGATTGGGGAAGGTTAGAACCAGTGACCTTTGTTGATATATTTAAGACATGGTATTGTGGAAGGTTAGAACCAGTGACCTTTGTTGATATATTAAAGACCTGGTATTGGGGAACGTTAGAGCCAGTGACCTTTGTTGATATATTAAAGACGTGGTATTGGGGAAGGTTAGAGCCAGTGACCTTTGTTTATAAATTAAAGACCTGGTAATGGGGAAGGTTAGAGCCAGTGACCTTTGTTGATATATTAAAGACCTGGGATTGGGGAAGGTTAGAACTAGTGACCTTTGTTGATATATTAAATACATGGTATTGGGGAAGGTTAGAGCCAGTGACCTTTGTTTATAAATTAACGACCTGGTATTGGGGAAGGTTAGAGCCAGTGATGTTTGTTGATATATTAAAGACCAGGGATTGGGGAAGGTTAGAACGAGTGACCTTTGTTGATATATTAAAGACGTGGTATTGGGGAAGGTTAGAGCCAGTGACCTTTGTTTATAAATTAAAGACCTGGTAATGGGGAAGGTTAGAGCCAGTGACCTTTGTTAATATATTAAAGACCTGGGATTGGGGAAGATTAGAACGAGTGACCTTTGTTTATATATTAAAGACCTGGTATTGGGGAAGTTTAGAACCAGTGACCTTTGTTGATATATTAAAACCTGGTATTGGGGAAGGTTTGAACCAGTGACCTTTGTTGATATATTAAAGCTGGTATTGGGGAAGGTTAGAACAAGTGACCTTTGTTGATATATTAAAACCTGGGATTGGGGAAAGTTAGAACGAGTGACCTTTGTTGACATATTAAAGACATGGTATTGGGGAAGGTTAGAGCCAGTGACCTTTGTTGATAAATTAAAGACCTGGTATTGGGGAAGGTTAGAGCCAGTGACCTTTGTTGAAATATTAAAGACCTGGGATTGGGGAAGGTTAGAACTAGTGACCTTTGTTGATATGTTAAAGTCATGGTATTGGGGAAGGTTAGAGCCAGTGACCTTTGTTGATAAATTAAAGACGTGGTATTGGGGAAGGTTAGAGCCAGTGACCTTTGTTTATAAATTAAAGACCTGGTAATGGAAAAGGTTAGAGCCAGTGACCTTTGTTAATATATTAAAGACCTGGGATTGGGGAAGGTTAGAACGAGTGACCTTTGTTTATATATTAAAGACCTGGTATTGGGGAAGTTTAGAACCAGTGACCTTTGTTGATATATTAAAACGTGGTATTGGGGAAGGTTTGAACCAGTGACCTTTGTTGATATATTAAAGACCTGGTATTGGGGAAGGTTAGAACAAGTGACCTTTGTTGATATATTAAAACCTGGGATTGGGGAAAGTTAGAACGAGTGACCTTTGTTGACATATTAAAGACATGGTATTGGGGAAGGTTAGAGCCAGTGACCTTTGTTGATAAATTAAAGACCTGGTATTGGGGAAGGTTAGAGCCAGTGACCTTTGTTGATATATTAAAGACCTGGGATTGGGGAAGGTTAGAACTAGTGACCTTTGTTGATATATTAAAGTCATGGTATTGGGGAAGGTTAGAGCCAGTGACCTTTGTTGATAAATTAAAGACCTGGTATTGGGGAAGGTTAGAGCCAGTGACCTTTGTTGATATATTAAAACCTGGGATTGGGGAAAGTTAGAACGAGTGACCTTTGTTGACATATTAAAGACATGGTATTGGGGAAGGTTAGAGCCAGTGACCTTTGTTGATAAATTAAAGACCTGGTATTGGGGAAGGTTAGAGCCAGTGACCTTTGTTGATATATTAAAGACCTGGGATTGGGGAAGGTTAGAACTAGTGACCTTTGTTGATATATTAAAGTCATGGTATTGGGGAAGGTTAGAGCCAGTGACCTTTGTTAATATATTAAAGACCTGGAATTGGGGAAGGTTAGAACGAGTGACCTTTGTTGATATATTAAAGACCTGGTATTGGGGAAGTTTAGAACCAGTAACCTTTGTTGATATATTAAAACATGGTATTGGGGAAGGCTTGAACCAATGACCTTTGTTGATATATTAAAGACCTGGTATTGGGGAAGGTTAGAGCAAGTGACCTTTGTTGATATATTAAAACCTGGGATTGGGGAAAGTTAGAACGAGTGACCTTTGTTGACATATTAAAGACATGGTATTGCAGAAGGTTAGAGCCAGTGACCTTTGTTGATAAATTAAAGACCTGGTATTGGGGAAGGTTAGAGCCAGTGACCTTTGTTGATATATTAAAGACCTGGGATTGGGGAAGGTTAGAACTAGTGACCTTTGTTGATATATTAAAGACCTGGGATTGGGGAAGGTTAGAACTAGTGACCTTTGTTGATATATTAAATAAATGGTATTGGGGAAGGTTAGAGCCAGTGAACTTTGTTGATAAATTAAAGACCTGGTATTGGGGAAGTTTAGAGCCAGTGATGTTTGTTGATATATTAAAGACCAGGGATTGGGGAAGGTTAGAACGAGTGACCTTTGTTGACATATTAAAGACATGGTATTGGGGAAGGTTGGAGCCAGTGACCTTTGATGATATATTAAAGACGTGTTATTGGGAAAGGTTAGAGCCAGTGAACGTTTTTGATATATTAAAGCCCTGATATTAGGGAAGGTTTGAGCAAGTGACCTTTGTTGATATATTAAAGACCTGGTATTGTGGAAGGTTAGAGTCAGCGACCTTTGTTGATATATCAAAGACCTGGGATTGGGGAAGGTTAGAACCAGTGACCTTTGTTGATATATTAAAGACCTGGTATTGTGGAAGGTTAGAACCAGTGACCTTTGTTAATATATTAAAGACCTGGGATTGGGGAAGGTTAGAACGAGTGACCTTTGTTTATATATTAAAGACCTGGTATTGGGGAAGTTTACAACCAGTGACCTTTGTTGATATATTAAAACCTGGTATTGGGGAAGGTTTGAACCAGTGACCTTTGTTGATATATTAATGACCTGGTATTGGGGAAGGTTAGAACAAGTGACCTTTGTTGATATATTAAAACCTGGGATTGGGGAAAGTTAGAACGAGTGACCTTTGTTGACATATTAAAGACATGGTATTGGGGAAGGTTAGAGCCAGTGACCTTTGTTGATAAATTAAAGACCTGGTATTGGGGAAGGTTAGAGCCAGTGACCTTTGTTGATATATTAAAACCTGGTATTGGGGAAGGTTTGAACCAGTGACCTTTGTTGATATATTAAAGACCTGGTATTGGGGAAGGTTAGAACAAGTGACCTTTGTTGATATATTAAAACCTGGGATTGGGGAAAGTTAGAACGAGTGACCTTTGTTGACATATTAAAGACATGGTATTGGGGAAGGTTAGAGCCAGTGACCTTTGTTGATATATTAAAGTCATGGTATTGGGGAAGGTTAGAGCCAGTGACCTTTGCTGATAAATTAAAGACCTGGTATTGGGGAAGGTTAGAGCCAGTGATGTTTGATGATATATTAAAGACCAGGGATTGGGGAAGGTTAGAACGAGTGACCTTTGTTGATATATTAAAGACATGGTATTGGGGAAGGTTAGAGCCAGTGACCTTTGTTTATAAATTAAAGACCTGGTATTGGGGTAGGTTAGAGCCAGTGACCTTTGTTAATATATTAAAGACCTGGGATTGGGGAAGGTTAGAACGAGTGACCTTTGTTGATATATTAAAGACCTGGTATTGGGGAAGTTTAGAACCAGTGACCTTTGTTGATATATTAAAACCTGGTATTGGGGAAGGTTTGAACCAGTGACCTTTGTTGATATATTAAAGACCTGGTATTGGGGAAGGTTAGAGCAAGTGACCTTTGTTGATATATTAAAACCTGGGATTGGGGAAAGTTAGAACGAGTGACCTTTGTTGACATATTAAAGACATGGTATTGGAGAAGGTTAGAGCCAGTGACCTTTGTTGATAAATTAAAGACCTGGTATTGGGGAAGGTTAGAGCCAGTGACCTTTGTTGATATATTAAAGACCTGGGATTGGGGAAGGTTAGATCTAGTGACCTTTGTTGATATATTAAAGACCTGGGATGGGGGAAGGTTAGAACTAGTGACCTTTGTTGATATATTAAATACATGGTATTGGGGAAGGTTAGAGCCAGTGAACTTTGTTGATAAATTAAAGACCTGGTATTGGGGAAGTTTAGAGCCAGTGATGTTTGTTGATATATTAAAGACCAGGGATTGGGGAAGGTTAGAACGAGTGACCTTTGTTGATATATTAAAGACATGGTATTGGGGAAGGTTAGAGCCAGTGACCTTTGTTTATAAATTAAAGACCTGGTATTGGGGAAGGTTAGAGCCAGTGACCTTTGTTAATATATTAAAGACCTGGGATTGGGGAAGGTTAGAACGAGTGACCTTTGTTGAAATATTAAAGACCTGGTTTTGGGGAAGTTTAGAACCAGTGACCTTTGTTGATATATTAATGACCTGGTCTTGGGGATGGTTAGAGCCAGCGGCCTTTGTGGATATATTAAAACCTGGTATTGGGGAAGGTTTGAACCAGTGACCTTTGTCGATATATTAAAAACCTCGTATTGAGGAGCGTTAGAGCCAGTGACCTTTGTTGATATATTAAAGACCTGGTATTGGGGAAGGTTTGAACCAGTGACCTTTGTCGATATATTAAAAACCTCGTATTGGGGAAGGTTAGAGCCAGCGACCTTTGTAGATATATTAAAGACCTGGTATTGGGGAAGGTTAGAGCCAGTGAACTTTTTTGATATATTAAAGCCCTGATATTAGGGAAGGTATGAGCCAGTGACCTTTGTTGATATATTAAAGACCTGGGATTGGGGAAGGTTAGAGCCAGTGACCTTTGTTGATAAATTAAAGACCTGGTATTGGGGAAGGTTAGAGAGAGTGATGTTTGTTGATATATTAAAGACCAGGGATTGGGGAAGGTTAGAACGAGTGACCTTTGTTGATATATTAAAGACATGGTATTGGGGAAGGTTAGAGCCAGTGACCTTTGTTTATAAATTAAAGACCTGGGATTGGGGAAGGTTAGAACGAGTGACCTTTGTTGATATATTAAAGACCTGGTATTGGGGAAGTTTAGAACCAGTGACCTTTGTTGATATATTAAAACCTGGTTTTGGGGAAGGTTTGAACCAGTGACCTTTGTTGATATATTAAAGACCTGGTATTGGGGAAGGTTAGAACAAGTGACCTTTGTTGATATATTAAAACCTGGGATTGGGGAAAGTTAGAACGAGTGACCTTTGTTGACATATTAAAGACATGGTATTGGGGAAGGATAGAGCCAGTGACCTTTGTTGATAAATTAAAGACCTGGTATTGGGGAAGGTTAGAGCCAGTGACCTTTGTTGATATATTAAAGACCTGGGATTTGGGAAGGTTAGAACTAGTGACCTTTGTTGATATATTAAAGTCATGGTATTGGGGAAGGTTAGAGCCAGTGACCTTTGTTGATAAATTAAAGACCTGGTATTGGGGAAGGTTAGAGCCAGTGATGTTTGTTGATATATTAAAGACCAGGGATTGGGGAAGGTTAGAACGAGTGACCTTTGTTGATATATTAAAGACATGGGATTGGGGAAGGTTAGAGCCAGTGACCTTTGTTTATAAATTAAAGACCTGGTATTGGGGAAGGTTAGAGCCAGTGACCTTTGTTAATATATTAAAGACCTGGAATTGGGGAAGGTTAGAACGAGTGACCTTTGTTGATATATTAAAGACCTGGTATTGGGGAAGTTTAGAACCAGTGACCTTTGTTGATATATTAAAACATGGTATTGGGGAAGGCTTGAACCAATGACCTTTGTTGATATATTAAAGACCTGGTATTGGGGAAGGTTAGAGCAAGTGACCTTTGTTGATATATTAAAACCTGGGATTGGGGAAAGTTAGAACGAGTGACCTTTGTTGACATATTAAAGACATGGTATTGCAGAAGGTTAGAGCCAGTGACCATAGTTGATAAATTAAAGACCTGGTATTGGGGAAGGTTAGAGCCAGTGACCTTTGTTGATATATTAAAGACCTGGGATTGGGGAAGGTTAGAACGAGTGACCTTTGTTGACATATGAAAGACATGATATTGTGGAAGGTTAGAACCAGTGACCTTTGTTGGTATATTAAAGACCTGGTATTGTGGAAGGTTAGAACCAGTGACCTTTGTTGATATATTAAAGACCTGGTATTGGGGAACGTTAGAGCCAGTGACCTTTGTTGATATATTAAAGACCTGGGATTGGGGAAGGTAAGAACGAGTTACCTTTGTTGACATATTAAAGACATGGTATTGGGGAAGGTTAGAGCCAGTGACCTTTGTTGATAAATTAAGACCGGGTATTGGGGAAGGTTAGAGCCAGTGACCTTTGTTGATATATTAAAGACCTGGGATTGGGGAAGGTTAGAACAAGTGACCTTTGTTGATATATTAAATACATGGTATTGGGGAAGGTTATAGCCAGTGACCTTTGTTTATAAATTAAAGACCTGGTATTGGGGAAGGTTAGAGCCAGTGATGTTTCTTGATATATTAAAGACCAGGGATTGGGGAAGGTTAGAACGAGTGACCTTTGTTGATATATTAAAGACGTGGTATTGGGGAAGGTTAGAGCCAGTGACCTTTGTTTATAATTGAAAGACCTGGTAATGGGGAAGGTTAGAGCCAGTGACCTTTGTTAATATATTAAAGACCTGGGATTGGGGAAGATTAGAACGAGTGACCTTTGTTTATATATTAAAGACCTGGTATTGGGGAAGTTTAGAACCAGTGACCTTTGTTGATATATTAAAACCTGGTATTAGGGAAGGTTTGAACCAGTGACCTTTGTTGATATATTAAAGCTGGTATTGGGGAAGGTTAGAACAAGTGACCTTTGTTGATATATTAAAACCTGGGATTGGGGAAAGTTAGAACGAGTGACCTTTGTTGACATATTAAAGACATGGTATTGGGGAAGGTTAGAGCCAGTGACCTTTGTTGATAAATTAAAGACCTGGTATTGGGGAAGGTTAGAGCCAGTGACCTTTGTTGATATATTAAAGACCTGGGATTGGGGAAGGTTAGAACTAGTGACCTTTGTTGATATATTAAAGTCATGGTATTGGGGAAGGTTAGAGCCAGTGACCTTTGTTGATAAATTAAAGACGTGGTATTGGGGAAGGTTAGAGCCAGTGACCTTTGTTTATAAATTAAAGACCTGGTAATGGGGAAGGTTAGAGCCAGTGACCTTTGTTAATATATTAAAGACCTGGGATTGGGGAAGGTTAGAACGAGTGACCTTTGTTTATATATTAAAGACCTGGTATTGGGGAAGTTTAGAACCAGTGACCTTTGTTGATATATTAAAACGTGGTATTGGGGAAGGTTTGAACCAGTGACCTTTGTTGATATATTAAAGACCTGGTATTGGGGAAGGTTAGAACAAGTGACCTTTGTTGATATATTAAAACCTGGGATTGGGGAAAGTTAGAACGAGTGACCTTTGTTGACATATTAAAGACATGGTATTGGGGAAGGTTAGAGCCAGTGACCTTTGTTGATAAATTAAAGACCTGGTATTGGGGAAGGTTAGAGCCAGTGACCTTTGTTGATATATTAAAGACCTGGGATTGGGGAAGGTTAGAACTAGTGACCTTTGTTGATATATTAAAGTCATGGTATTGGGGAAGGTTAGAGCCAGTGACCTTTGTTGATAAATTAAAGACCTGGTATTGGGGAAGGTTAGAGCCAGTGATGTTTGTTGATATATTAAAGACCAGGGATTGGGGAATGTTAGAACGAGTGACATTTGTTGATATATTAAAACGTGGGATTGGGGAAAGTTAGAACGAGTGACCTTTGTTGACATATTAAAGACATGGTATTGGGGAAGGTTAGAGCCAGTGACCTTTGTTGATAAATTAAAGACCTGGTATTGGGGAAGGTTAGAGCCAGTGACCTTTGTTGATATATTAAAGACCTGGGATTGGGGAAGGTTAGAACTAGTGACCTTTGTTGATATATTAAAGTCATGGTATTGGGGAAGGTTAGAGCCAGTGACCTTTGTTGATAAATTAAAGACGTGGTATTGGGGAAGGTTAGAGCCAGTGACCTTTGTTTATAAATTAAAGAACTGGTAATGAGGAAGGTTAGAGCCAGTGACCTTTGTTAATATATTAAAGACCTGGGATTGGGGAAGGTTAGAACTAGTGACCTTTGTTGATATATTAAAGTCATGGTATTGGGGAAGGTTAGAGCCAGTGACCTTTGTTGATAAATTAAAGACCTGGTATTGGGGAAGGTTAGAGCCAGTGATGTTTGTTGATATATTAAAGACCTGGGATTGGGGAAGGTTAGAACGAGTGACCTTTGTTGATATATTAAAGACATGGTATTGGGGAAGGTTAGAGCCAGTGACCTTTGTTGATATATTAAAGTCATGGTATTGGGGAAGGTTAGAGCCAGTGACCTTTGTTGATAAATTAAAGACCTGGTATTGGGGAAGGTTAGAGCCAGTGATGTTTGTTGATATATTAAAGACCAGGGATTGGGGAAGGTTAGAACGAGTGACCTTTGTTGATATATTAAAACCTGGGATTGGGGAAAGTTAGAACGAGTGACCTTTGTTGACATATTAAAGACATGGTATTGGGGAAGGTTAGAGCCAGTGACCTTTGTTGATAAATTAAAGACCTGGTATTGGGGAAGGTTAGAGCCAGTGACCTTTGTTGATATATTAAAGACCTGGGATTGGGGAAGGTTAGAACTAGTGACCTTTGTTGATATATTAAAGTCATGGTATTGGGGAAGCTTAGAGCCAGTGACCTTTGTTGATAAATTAAAGACGTGGTATTGGGGAAGGTTAGAGCCAGTGACCTTTGTTTATAAATTAAAGACCTGGTAATGGGGAAGGTTAGAGCCAGTGACCTTTGTTAATATATTAAAGACCTGGGATTGGGGAAGGTTAGAACGAGTGACCTTTGTTTATATATTAAAGACCTGGTATTGGGGAAGTTTAGAACCAGTGACCTTTGTTGATATATTAAAACGTGGTATTGGGGAAGGTTTGAACCAGTGACCTTTGTTGATATATTAAAGACCTGGTATTGGGGAAGGTTAGAACAAGTGACCTTTGTTGATATATTAAAACCTGGGATTGGGGAAAGTTAGAACGAGTGACCTTTGTTGACATATTAAAGACATGGTATTTGGGAAGGTTAGAGCCAGTGACTTTTGTTGATAAATTAAAGACCTGGTATTGGGGAAGGTTAGAGCCAGTGACCTTTGTTGATATATTAAAGACCTGGGATTGGGGAAAGTTAGAATTAGTGACCTTTGTTGATATATTAAAGTCATGGTATTGGGGAAGGTTAGAGCCAGTGACCTTTGTTGATAAATTAAAGACCTGGTATTGGGGAAGGTTAGAGCCAGTGATGTTTGTTGATATATTAAAGACCAGGGATTGGGGAAGGTTAGAACGAGTGACCTTTGTTGATATATTAAAGACATGGTATTGGGGAAGGTTAGAGCCAGTGACCTTTGTTTATAAATTAAAGACCTGGGATTGGGGAAGGTTAGAACGAGTGACCTTTGTTGATATATTAAAGACCTGGTATTGGGGAAGTTTAGAACCAGTGACCTTTGTTGATATATTAAAACCTGGTATTGGGGAAGGTTTGAACCAGTGACCTTTGTTGATATATTAAAGACCTGGTATTGGGGAAGGTTAGAACAAGTGACCTTTGTTGATATATTAAAACCTGGGATTGGGGAAAGTTAGAACGAGTGACCTTTGTTGACATATTAAAGACATGGTATTGGGGAAGGTTAGAGCCAGTGACCTTTGTTGATAAATTAAAGACCTGGTATTGGGGAAGGTTGGAGCCAGTGACCTTTGTTGATATATTAAAGACCTGGGATTGGGGAAGGTTAGAACTAGTGACCTTTGTTGATATATTAAAGACCTGGGATTGGGGAAGGTTAGAACTAGTGACCTTTGTTGATATATTAAATACATGGTATTGGGGAAGGTTAGAGCCAGTGATGTTTGTTGATATATTAAAGACCAGGGATTGGGGAAGGTTAGAACGAGTGACCTTTGTTGATATATTAAAGACATGGGATTGGGGAAGGTTAGAGCCAGTGACCTTTGTTGAATTATTAAAGACCTGGGATTGGGGAAGGTTAGAACTAGTGACCTTTGTTGATATATTAAAGACCAGGGATTGGGGAAGGTTAGAGCCAGTGACCTTTGTTGATATATTAAATACATGGTATTGGGGAAGGTTAGAGCCAGTGATGTTTGTTGATATATTAAAGACCAGGGATTGGGGAAGGTTAGAACGAGTGACCTTTGTTGATATATTAAAGACATGGGATTGGGGAAGGTTAGAGCCAGTGACCATTGTTTATAAATTAAAGACCTGGTATTGGGGAAGGTTGGAGCCAGTGACCTTTGTTAATATATTAAAGACCTGGAATTGGGGAAGGTTAGAACGAGTGACCTTTGTTGATATATTAAAGACCTGGTATTGGGGAAGTTTAGAACCAGTGACCTTTGTTGATATATTAAAACCTGGGATTGGGGAAAGTTAGAATGAGTGACCTTTGTTGACATATTAAAGACATGGTATTGCAGAAGGTTAGAGCCAGTGACCTTTGTTGATAAATTAAAGACCTGGTATTGGGGAAGGTTAGAGCCAGTGACCTTTGTTGATATATTAAAGACCTGGGATTGGGGAAGGTTAGAACTAGTGACCTTTGTTGATATATTAAATACCTGGGATTGGGGAAGGTTAGAACTAGTGACCTTTGTTGATATATTAAATACATGGTATTGGGGAAGGTTAGAGCCAGTGAACTTTGTTGATATATTAAACACCTGGGATTGGGGAAGGTTAGAACGAGTGACCTTTGTTGATATATTAAAGACCTGGGATTGGGGAAGGTTAGAACGAGTGACCTTTGTTGATATATTAAATACATGGTATTGGGGAAGGTTAGAGCCAGTGAACTTTGTTGATAAATTAAAGACCTGGTATTGGGGAAGTTTAGAGCCAGTGATGTTTGTTGATATATTAAAGACCAGGGATTGGGGAAGGTTAGAATGAGTGACCTTTGTTGACATATGAAAGACATGATATTGGGGAAGGTTAGAGCCAGTGACCTTTGTTTATAAATTAAAGACCTGGTATTGGGGAAGGTTAGAGCCAGTGACCTTTGTTAATATATTAAACACCTTGGATTCGGGAAGGTTAGAGCCAGTGACCTTTGATGATGTATTAAAGACGTGTTATTGGGAAAGGTTAGAGCCAGTGAACTTTTCTGATATATTAAAGCCCTGATATTAGGGAAGGTTTGAGCAAGTGACCTTGGTTGATATATTAAAGACCTGGTATTGGGGAAGGTTAGAGTCAACGACCGTTGTTGATATATCAAAGACCTGGGATTGGGGAAGGTTAGAACCAGTGACCTTTGTTGATATATTAAAGACCTGGGATTGGGGAAGGTTAGAACGAGTTACCTTTGTTGACATATTAAAGACATGGTATTGGGGAAGGTTAGAGCCAGTGACCTTTGTTGATAAATTAAGACCGGGTATTGGGGAAGGTTAGAGCCAGTGACCTTTGTTGATATATTAAAGACCTGGGATTGGGGAAGGTTAGAACTAGTGACCTTTGTTGATATATTAAATACATGGTATTGGGGAAGGTTAGAGCCAGTGACCTTTGTTTATAAATTAACGACCTGGTATTGGGGAAGGTTAGAGCCAGTGATGTTTGTTGATATATTAAAGACCAGGGATTGGGGAAGGTTAGAACGAGTGACCTTTGTTGATATATTAAAGACGTGGTATTGGGGAAGGTTAGAGCCAGTGACCTTTGTTTATAAATTAAAGACCTGGTAATGGGGAAGGTTAGAGCCAGTGACCTTTGTTAATATATTAAAGACCTGGGATTGGGGAAGATTAGAACGAGTGACCTTTGTTTATATATTAAAGACCTGGTATTGGGGAAGTTTAGAACCAGTGACCTTTGTTGATATATTAAAACCTGGTATTGGGGAAGGTTTGAACCAGTGACCTTTGTTGATATATTAAAGCTGGTATTGGGGAAGGTTAGAACAAGTGACCTTTGTTGATATATTAAAACCTGGGATTGGGGAAAGTTAGAACGAGTGACCTTTGTTGACATATTAAAGACATGGTATTGGGGAAGGTTAGAGCCAGTGACCTTTGTTGATAAATTAAAGACCTGGTATTGGGGAAGGTTAGAGCCAGTGACCTTTGTTGAAATATTAAAGACCTGGGATTGGGGAAGGTTAGAACTAGTGACCTTTGTTGATATATTAAAGTCATGGTATTGGGGAAGGTTAGAGCCAGTGACCTTTGTTGATAAATTAAAGACGTGGTATTGGGGAAGGTTAGAGCCAGTGACCTTTGTTTATAAATTAAAGACCTGGTAATGGAAAAGGTTAGAGCCAGTGACCTTTGTTAATATATTAAAGACCTGGGATTGGGGAAGGTTAGAACGAGTGACCTTTGTTTATATATTAAAGACCTGGTATTGGGGAAGTTTAGAACCAGTGACCTTTGTTGATATATTAAAACGTGGTATTGGGGAAGGTTTGAACCAGTGACCTTTGTTGACATATTAAAGACATGGTATTGGGGAAGGTTAGAGCCAGTGACCTTTGTTGATAAATTAAAGACCTGGTATTGGGGAAGGTTAGAGCCAGTGACCTTTGTTGATATATTAAAGACCTGGGATTGGGGAAGGTTAGAACTAGTGACCTTTGTTGATATATTAAAGTCATGGTATTGGGGAAGGTTAGAGCCAGTGACCTTTGTTGATAAATTAAAGACCTGGTATTGGGGAAGGTTAGAGCCAGTGATGTTTGTTGATATATTAAAGACCAGGGATTGGGGAAGTTTATAACCAGTGACCTTTGTTGATATATTAAAACCTGGTATTGGGGAAGGTTTGAACCAGTGACCTTTGTTGATATATTAAAGACCTGGTATTGGGGAAGGTTAGAACAAGTGACCTTTGTTGATATATTAAAACCTGGGATTGGGGAAAGTTAGAACGAGTGACCTTTGTTGACATATTAAAGACATGGTATTGGGGAAGGTTAGAGCCAGTGACCTTTGTTGATAAATTAAAGACCTGGTATTGGGGAAGGTTAGAGCCAGTGACCTTTGTTGATATATTAAAGACCTGGGATTGGGGAAGGTTAGAACTAGTGACCTTTGTTGATATATTAAAGTCATGGTATTGGGGAAGGTTAGAGCCAGTGACCTTTGTTAATATATTAAAGACCTGGAATTGGGGAAGGTTAGAACGAGTGACCTTTGTTGATATATTAAAGACCTGGTATTGGGGAAGTTTAGAACCAGTGACCTTTGTTGATATATTAAAACATGGTATTGGGGAAGGCTTGAACCAATGACCTTTGTTGATATATTAAAGACCTGGTATTGGGGAAGGTTAGAGCAAGTGACCTTTGTTGATATATTAAAACCTGGGATTGGGGAAAGTTAGAACGAGTGACCTTTGTTGACATATTAAAGACATGGTATTGCAGAAGGTTAGAGCCAGTGACCTTTGTTGATAAATTAAAGACCTGGTATTGGGGAAGGTTAGAGCCAGTGACCTTTGTTGATATATTAAAGACCTGGGATTGGGGAAGGTTAGAACTAGTGACCTTTGTTGATATATTAAAGACCTGGGATTGGGGAAGGTTCGAACTAGTGACCTTTGTTGATATATTAAATAAATGGTATTGGGGAAGGTTAGAGCCAGTGAACTTTGTTGATAAATTAAAGACCTGGTATTGGGGAAGTTTAGAGCCAGTGATGTTTGTTGATATATTAAAGACCAGGGATTGGGGAAGGTTAGAACGAGTGACCTTTGTTGACATATTAAAGACATGGTATTGGGGAAGGTTGGAGCCAGTGACCTTTGATGATATATTAAAGACGTGTTATTGGGAAAGGTTAGAGCCAGTGAACTTTTTTGATATATTAAAGCCCTGATATTAGGGAAGGTTTGAGCAAGTGACCTTTGTTGATATATTAAAGACCTGGTATTGTGGAAGGTTAGAGTCAGCGACCTTTGTTGATATATCAAAGACCTGGGATTGGGGAAGGTTAGAACCAGTGACCTTTGTTGATATATTAAAGACCTGGTATTGTGGAAGGTTAGAACCAGTGACCTTTGTTAATATATTAAAGACCTGGGATTGGGGAAGGTTAGAACGAGTGACCTTTGTTTATATATTAAAGACCTGGTATTGGGGAAGTTTACAACCAGTGACCTTTGTTGATATATTAAAACCTGGTATTGGGGAAGGTTTGAACCAGTGACCTTTGTTGATATATTAATGACCTGGTATTGGGGAAGGTTAGAACAAGTGACCTTTGTTGATATATTAAAACCTGGGATTGGGGAAAGTTAGAACGAGTGACCTTTGTTGACATATTAAAGACATGGTATTGGGGAAGGTTAGAGCCAGTGACCTTTGTTGATAAATTAAAGACCTGGTATTGGGGAAGGTTAGAGCCAGTGACCTTTGTTGATATATTAAAACCTGGTATTGGGGAAGGTTTGAACCAGTGACCTTTGTTGATATATTAAAGACCTGGTATTGGGGAAGGTTAGAACAAGTGACCTTTGTTGATATATTAAAACCTGGGTTTGGGGAAAGTTAGAACGAGTGACCTTTGTTGACATATTAAAGACATGGTATTGGGGAAGGTTAGAGCCAGTGACCTTTGTTGATATATTAAAGTCATGGTATTGGGGAAGGTTAGAGCCAGTGACCTTTGCTGATAAATTAAAGACCTGGTATTGGGGAAGGTTAGAGCCAGTGATGTTTGTTGATATATTAAAGACCAGGGATTGGGGAAGGTTAGAACGAGTGACCTTTGTTGATATATTAAAGACATGGTATTGGGGAAGGTTAGAGCCAGTGACCTTTGTTTATAAATTAAAGACCTGGTATTGGGGAAGGTTAGAGCCAGTGACCTTTGTTAATATATTAAAGACCTGGGATTGGGGAAGGTTAGAACGAGTGACCTTTGTTGATATATTAAAGACCTGGTATTGGGGAAGTTTAGAACCAGTGACCTTTGTTGATATATTAAAACCTGGTATTGGGGAAGGTTTGAACCAGTGACCTTTGTTGATATATTAAAGACCTGGTATTGGGGAAGGTTAGAGCAAGTGACCTTTGTTGATATATTAAAACCTGGGATTGGGGAAAGTTAGAACGAGTGACCTTTGTTGACATATTAAAGACATGGTATTGGAGAAGGTTAGAGCCAGTGACCTTTGTTGATAAATTAAAGACCTGGTATTGGGGAAGGTTAGAGCCAGTGACCTTTGTTGATATATTAAAGACCTGGGATTGGGGAAGGTTAGATCTAGTGACCTTTGTTGATATATTAAAGACCTGGGATGGGGGAAGGTTAGAACTAGTGACCTTTGTTGATATATTAAATACATGGTATTGGGGAAGGTTAGAGCCAGTGAACTTTGTTGATAAATTAAAGACCTGGTATTGGGGAAGTTTAGAGCCAGTGATGTTTGTTGATATATTAAAGACCAGGGATTGGGGAAGGTTAGAACGAGTGACCTTTGTTGATATATTAAAGACATGGTATTGGGGAAGGTTAGAGCCAGTGACCTTTGTTTATAAATTAAAGACCTGGTATTGGGGAAGGTTAGAGCCAGTGACCTTTGTTAATATATTAAAGACCTGGGATTGGGGAAGGTTAGAACGAGTGACCTTTGTTGAAATATTAAAGACCTGGTTTTGGGGAAGTTTAGAACCAGTGACCTTTGTTGATATATTAATGACCTGGTCTTGGGGATGGTTAGAGCCAGCGGCCTTTGTGGATATATTAAAACCTGGTATTGGGGAAGGTTTGAACCAGTGACCTTTGTCGATATATTAAAAACCTCGTATTGAGGAGCGTTAGAGCCAGTGACCTTTGTTGATATATTAAAGACCTTGTATTGGGGAAGGTTTGAACCAGTGACCTTTGTCGATATATTAAAAACCTCGTATTGGGGAAGGTTAGAGCCAGCGACCTTTGTAGATATATTAAAGACCTGGTATTGGGGAAGGTTAGAGCCAGTGAACTTTTTTGATATATTAAAGCCCTGATATTAGGGAAGGATAGAGCCAGTGACCTTTATTGATATATTAAAGACCTGGGATTGGGGAAGGTTAGAGCCAGCGACCTTGGTTGATATATTAAAGACCTGGTATTGGGGAAGGTTAGAGCCAGCGACCTTGGTTGATAATAGAAAACCTGGTATTGGGTAAGGTTTGAACCAGTGATCTTTGTTGATATATTAAATACCTGGTATTGGGGAAGGTTAGAGCCAGAGATCTTTGTTGATATATTAAAGACCTGATATTGGGGAAGGTTAAACACCTGGTATTGGGGAAGGTTAAAGCCAGTTAACTTTGTGGGTTTATTAAAGTCCTGGAATTGGGGAAGGTTAGAGCCAGCGACCTTGGTTGATATATGAAAACCTGGTATTGGGTAAGGTTAGAACCAGTGGCCTTTGTTCATATATTAAAGCCCTGGCATTGGGGAAGGTTAGATCCAGTGAACTTTGTTGATATATTAAAGACCTGGTATTGGGGAAGTTTAGAGCCAGTCGACTTTTTTGATATATTAAAGACCTGGCACTGGGGAAGGCTAGAGCCAGTGGACTTTGTTGATATATTAAACACATGGTATTGGGGAAGGTTAGAGCCAGTGACCTTTGTGGGTATATTAAAGACTTGGTATTGGGGAAGGTTACAACCAGTGACTTTTCTTGATATATTAAAGCCCTGGTATTGGGGAAGTTTAGAACCAGTGACCTTTGTTGATATATTAAAGACCTGGTATTGGGGAAGGTTAGAGCCAGCGACCTGTGTTCATATATTAAAACCTGGTATTGGAGAAGGTTTGAAGCAGTGACCTTTGTTGATATATTAAAGACCTGGTATTGGGGAGGGTTAGAGCCAGTGGCCTTTGTTGATATGTTAAAGACCTGGTATTGGGGAGGGTTAGAGCCAGTGTCCTTTGTTGATATGTTTAAGACCTGCTATTGGGTAAGGTTTGAACCAGTGACCTTTGTCGATATATTACAAACCTCGTATTGTGGAGCGTTAGAGCCAGTGACCTTTGTTGATATATTAAAGACCTGGTATTGGGGAAGGTTACAACCAGTGACCTCTGTTGATATATTAAAGACCTGGTATTGGGGAAGGTAGAGTCAGTGACCTTTGTTGATATATTAAAGACCTGGTGTTGGGGAAGGTTAGAACCAGTGGCATTTGTTTATAAATTAAAGACCTGGTATTGGGGAAGGTTAGAGCCAGTGACCTTTGTTAATATATTAAAGACCTGGGATTGGGGAAGGTTAGAACGAGTGACCTTTGTTGATATATTAAAACCTGGTATTGGGGAAGGTTTGAACCAGTTGATATATTAAAGACCTGGTATTGGGGAAGGTTAGAGCAAGTGACCTTTGTTGATATATTAAAGACCCTGTGTTGGGGAAGGTTAGAACCAGTGGCATTTGTTTATAAATTAAAGACCTGGTATTGGGGAAGTTTAGAGCCAGTGATGTTTGTTGATATATTAAAGACCAGGGATTGGGGAAGGTTAGAACGAGTGACCTTTGTTGATATATTAAAGACATGGTATTGGGGAAGGTTAGAGCCAGTGACCTTTGTTTATAAATTAAAGACCTGGTATTGGGGAAGGTTAGAGCCAGTGACCTTTGTTAATATATTAAAGACCTGGGATTGGGGAAGGTTAGATCGAGTGACCTTTGTTGATATATTAAAGACCTGGTATTGGGGAAGGTTTGAACCAGTGACCTTTGTTGATATATTAAAGACCTGGTATTGGGGAAGGTTAGAGCAAGTGACCTTTGTTGACATATTAAAGACATGGTATTGGGGAAGGTTAGAGCCAGTGACCTTTGTTGATAAATTAAAGACCTGGTATTGGGGAAGGTTAGAGCCAGTGACCTTTGTTGATATATTAAAGACCTGGGATTGGGGAAGGTTAGAACTAGTGACCTTTGTTGATATATTAAAGTCATGGTATTGGGGAAGGTTAGAGCCAGTGACCTTTGTTGATAAATTAAAGACCTGGTATTGGGGAAGGTTAGAGCCAGTGACCTTTGTTGATATATTAAAGACCTGGGATTGGGGAAGGTTAGAACTAGTGACCTTTGTTGATATATTAAAGTCATGGTATTGGGGAAGGTTAGAGCCAGTGACCTTTGTTGATAAATTAAAGACCTGGTATTGGGGAAGGTTAGAGCCAGTGATGTTTGTTGATATATTAAAGACCAGGGATTGGGGAAGGTTAGAACGAGTGACCTTTGTTGATAAATTAAAGACGTGGTATTGGGGAAGGTTAGAGCCAGTGACCTTTGTTTATAAATTAAAGAACTGGTAATGGGGAAGGTTAGAGCCAGTGACCTTTGTTAATATATTAAAGACCTGGGATTGGGGAAGGTTAGAACTAGTGACCTTTGTTGATATATTAAAGTCATGGTATTGGGGAAGGTTAGAGCCAGTGACCTTTGTTGATAAATTAAAGACCTGGTATTGGGGAAGGTTAGAGCCAGTGATGTTTGTTGATATATTAAAGACCAGGGATTGGGGAAGGTTAGAACGAGTGACCTTTGTTGATATATTAAAGACATGGTATTGGGGAAGGTTAGAGCCAGTGACCTTTGTTGATATATTAAAGTCATGGTATTGGGGAAGGTTAGAGCCAGTGACCTTTGTTGATAAATTAAAGACCTGGTATTGGGGAAGGTTAGAGCCAGTGATGTTTGTTGATATATTACAGACCAGGGATTGGGGAAGGTTAGAACGAGTGACCTTTGTTGATATATTAAAACCTGGGATTGGGGAAAGTTAGAACGAGTGACCTTTGTTGACATATTAAAGACATGGTATTGGGGAAGGTTAGAGCCAGTGACCTTTGTTGATAAATTAAAGACCTGGTATTGGGGAAGATTAGAGCCAGTGACCTTTGTTGATATATTAAAGACCTGGGATTGGGGAAGGTTAGAACTAGTGACCTTTGTTGATATATTAAAGTCATGGTATTGGGGAAGCTTAGAGCCAGTGACCTTTGTTGATAAATTAAAGACATGGTATTGGGGAAGGTTAGAGCCAGTGACCTTTGTTTATAAATTAAAGACCTGGTAATGGGGAAGGTTAGAGCCAGTGACCTTTGTTAATATATTAAAGACCTGGGATTGGGGAAGGTTAGAACGAGTGACCTTTGTTTATATATTAAAGACCTGGTATTGGGGAAGTTTAGAACCAGTGACCTTTGTTGATATATTAAAACGTGGTATTGGGGAAGGTTTGAACCAGTGACCTTTGTTGATATATTAAAGACCTGGTATTGGGGAAGGTTAGAACAAGTGACCTTTGTTGATATATTAAAACCTGGGATTGGGGAAAGTTAGAACGAGTGACCTTTGTTGACATATTAAAGACATGGTATTGGGGAAGGTTAGAGCCAGTGACCTTTGTTGATAAATTAAAGACCTGGTATTGGGGAAGGTTAGAGCCAGTGACCTTTGTTGATATATTAAAGACCTGGGATTGGGGAAAGTTAGAACTAGTGACCTTTGTTGATATATTAAAGTCATGGTATTGGGGAAGGTTAGAGCCAGTGACCTTTGTTGATAAATTAAAGACCTGGTATTGGGGAAGGTTAGAGCCAGTGATGTTTGTTGATATATTAAAGACCAGGGATTGGGGAAGGTTAGAACGAGTGACCTTTGTTGATATATTAAAGACATGGTATTGGGGAAGGTTAGAGCCAGTGACCTTTGTTTATAAATTAAAGACCTGGGATTGGGGAAGGTTAGAACGAGTGACCTTTGTTGATATATTAAAGACCTGGTATTGGGGAAGTTTAGAACCAGTGACCTTCGTTGATATATTAAAACCTGGTATTGGGGAAGGTTTGAACCAGTGACCTTTGTTGATATATTAAAGACCTGGTATTGGGGAAGGTTAGAACAAGTGACCTTTGTTGATATATTAAATCCTGGGATTGGGGAAAGTTAGAACGAGTGACCTTTGTTGACATATTAAAGACATGGTATTGGGGAAGGTTAGAGCCAGTGACCTTTGTTGATAAATTAAAGACCTGGTATTGGGGAAGGTTAGAGCCAGTGACCTTTGTTGATATATTAAAGCCCTGGGATTGGGGAGGGTTAGAACTAGTGACCTTTGTTGATATATTAAAGACCTGGGATTGGGGAAGGTTAGAACTAGTGACCTTTGTTGATATATTAAATACATGGTATTGGGGAAGGTTAGAGCCAGTGATGTTTGTTGATATATTAAAGACCAGGGATTGGGGAAGGTTAGAACGAGTGACCTTTGTTGATATATTAAAGACATGGGATTGGGGAAGGTTAGAGCCAGTGACCTTTGTTGAATTATTAAAGACCTGGGATTGGGGAAGGTTAGAACTAGTGACCTTTGTTGATATATTAAAGACCTGGGATTGGGGAAGGTTAGAGCCAGTGACCTTTGTTGATATATTAAATACATGGTATTGGGGAAGGTTAGAGCCAGTGATGTTTGTTGATATATTAAAGACCAGGGATTGGGGAAGGTTAGAACGAGTGACCTTTGTTGATATATTAAAGACATGGGATTGGGGAAGGTTAGAGCCAGTGACCTTTGTTTATAAATTAAAGACCTGGTATTGGGGAAGGTTGGAGCCAGTGACCTTTGTTAATATATTAAAGACCTGGAATTGGGGAAGGTTAGAACGAGTGACCTTTGTTGATATATTAAAGACCTGGTATTGGGGAAGTTTAGAACCAGTGACCTTTGTTGATATATTAAAACATGGTATTGGAGAAGGCTTGAACCAATGACCTTTGTTGATATATTAAAGACCTGGTATTGGGGAAGGTTAGAGCAAGTGACCTTTGTTGATATATTAAAACCTGGGATTGGGGAAAGTTAGAACGAGTGACCTTTGTTGACATATTAAAGACATGGTATTGGAGAAGGTTAGAGCCAGTGACCTTTGTTGATAAATTAAAGACCTGGTATTGGGGAAGGTTAGAGCCAGTGATATTTGTTGATATATTAAAGACCTGGGATTGGGGAAGGTTAGAACTAGTGACCTTTGTTGATATATTAAAGACCTGGGATTGGGGAAGGTTAGAACGAGTGACCTTTGTTGATATATTAAATACATGGTATTGGGGAAGGTTAGAGCCAGTGAACTTTGTTGATAAATTAAAGACCTGGTATTGGGGAAGGTTAGAATGAGTGACCTTTGTTGACATATGAAAGACATGATATTGGGGAAGGTTAGAGCCAGTGACCTTTGTTTATAAATTAAAGACCTGGTATTGGGGAACGTTAGAGCCAGTGACCTTTGTTAATATATTAAACACCTTGGATTCGGGAAGGTTAGAGCCAGTGACCTTTGATGATGTATTAAAGACGTGTTATTGGGAAAGGTTAGAGCCAGTGAACTTTTCTGATATATTAAAGCCCTGATATTAGGGAAGGTTTGAGCAAGTGACCTTGGTTGATATATTAAAGACCTGGTATTGGGGAAGGTTAGAGTCAACGACCGTTGTTGATATATTAAAGACCTGGTATTGGGGAAGGTTACAACCAGTGACCTCTGTTGATATATTAAAGACCTGGTATTGGGGAAGGTAGAGTCAGTGACCTTTGTTGATATATTAAAGACCTGGTGTTGGGGAAGGTTAGAACCAGTGGCATTTGTTTATAAATTAAAGACCTGGTATTGGGGAAGGTTAGAGCCAGTGACCTTTGTTAATATATTAAAGACCTGGGATTGGGGAAGGTTAGAACGAGTGACCTTTGTTGATATATTAAAACCTGGTATTGGGGAAGGTTTGAACCAGTTGATATATTAAAGACCTGGTATTGGGGAAGGTTAGAGCAAGTGACCTTTGTTGATATATTAAAGACCCTGTGTTGGGGAAGGTTAGAACCAGTGGCATTTGTTTATAAATTAAAGACCTGGTATTGGGGAAGTTTAGAGCCAGTGATGTTTGTTGATATATTAAAGACCAGGGATTGGGGAAGGTTAGAACGAGTGACCTTTGTTGATATATTAAAGACATGGTATTGGGGAAGGTTAGAGCCAGTGACCTTTGTTTATAAATTAAAGACCTGGTATTGGGGAAGGTTAGAGCCAGTGACCTTTGTTAATATATTAAAGACCTGGGATTGGGGAAGGTTAGATCGAGTGACCTTTGTTGATATATTAAAGACCTGGTATTGGGGAAGGTTTGAACCAGTGACCTTTGTTGATATATTAAAGACCTGGTATTGGGGAAGGTTAGAGCAAGTGACCTTTGTTGACATATTAAAGACATGGTATTGGGGAAGGTTAGAGCCAGTGACCTTTGTTGATAAATTAAAGACCCGGTATTGGGGAAGGTTAGAGCCAGTGACCTTTGTTGATATATTAAAGACCTGGGATTGGGGAAGGTTAGAACTAGTGACCTTTGTTGATATATTAAAGTCATGGTATTGGGGAAGGTTAGAGCCAGTGACCTTTGTTGATAAATTAAAGACCTGGTATTGGGGAAGGTTAGAGCCAGTGACCTTTGTTGATATATTAAAGACCTGGGATTGGGGAAGGTTAGAACTAGTGACCTTTGTTGATATATTAAAGTCATGGTATTGGGGAAGGTTAGAGCCAGTGACCTTTGTTGATAAATTAAAGACCTGGTATTGGGGAAGGTTAGAGCCAGTGATGTTTGTTGATATATTAAAGACCAGGGATTGGGGAAGGTTAGAACGAGTGACATTTGTTGATATATTAAAACCTGGGATTGGGGAAAGTTAGAACGAGTGACCTTTGTTGACATATTAAAGACATGGTATTGGGGAAGGTTAGAGCCAGTGACCTTTGTTGATAAATTAAAGACCTGGTATTGGGGAAGGTTAGAGCCAGTGACCTTTGTTGATATATTAAAGACCTGGGATTGGGGAAGGTTAGAACTAGTGACCTTTGTTGATATATTAAAGTCATGGTATTGGGGAAGGTTAGAGCCAGTGACCTTTGTTGATAAATTAAAGACGTGGTATTGGGGAAGGTTAGAGCCAGTGACCTTTGTTTATAAATTAAAGAACTGGTAATGGGGAAGGTTAGAGCCAGTGACCTTTGTTAATATATTAAAGACCTGGGATTGGGGAAGGTTAGAACTAGTGACCTTTGTTGATATATTAAAGTCATGGTATTGGGGAAGGTTAGAGCCAGTGACCTTTGTTGATAAATTAAAGACCTGGTATTGGGGAAGGTTAGAGCCAGTGATGTTTGTTGATATATTAAAGACCAGGGATTGGGGAAGGTTAGAACGAGTGACCTTTGTTGATATATTAAAGACATGGTATTGGGGAAGGTTAGAGCCAGTGACCTTTGTTGATATATTAAAGTCATGGTATTGGGGAAGGTTAGAGCCAGTGACCTTTGTTGATAAATTAAAGACCTGGTATTGGGGAAGGTTAGAGCCAGTGATGTTTGTTGATATATTACAGACCAGGGATTGGGGAAGGTTAGAACGTGTGACCTTTGTTGATATATTAAAACCTGGGATTGGGGAAAGTTAGAACGAGTGACCTTTGTTGACATATTAAAGACATGGTATTGGGGAAGGTTAGAGCCAGTGACCTTTGTTGATAAATTAAAGACCTGGTATTGGGGAAGATTAGAGCCAGTGACCTTTGTTGATATATTAAAGACCTGGGATTGGGGAAGGTTAGAACTAGTGACCTTTGTTGATATATTAAAGTCATGGTATTGGGGAAGCTTAGAGCCAGTGACCTTTGTTGATAAATTAAAGACATGGTATTGGGGAAGGTTAGAGCCAGTGATCTTTGTTTATAAATTAAAGACCTGGTAATGGGGAAGGTTAGAGCCAGTGACCTTTGTTAATATATTAAAGACCTGGGATTGGGGAAGGTTAGAACGAGTGACCTTTGTTTATATATTAAAGACCTGGTATTGGGGAAGTTTAGAACCAGTGACCTTTGTTGATATATTAAAACGTGGTATTGGGGAAGGTTTGAACCAGTGACCTTTGTTGATATATTAAAGACCTGGTATTGGGGAAGGTTAGAACAAGTGACCTTTGTTGATATATTAAAACCTGGGATTGGGGAAAGTTAGAACGAGTGACCTTTGTTGACATATTAAAGACATGGTATTGGGGAAGGTTAGAGCCAGTGACCTTTGTTGATAAATTAAAGACCTGGTATTGGGGAAGGTTAGAGCCAGTGACCTTTGTTGATATATTAAAGACCTGGGATTGGGGAAAGTTAGAACTAGTGACCTTTGTTGATATATTAAAGTCATGGTATTGGGGAAGGTTAGAGCCAGTGACCTTTGTTGATAAATTAAAGACCTGGTATTGGGGAAGGTTAGAGCCAGTGATGTTTGTTGATATATTAAAGACCAGGGATTGGGGAAGGTTAGAACGAGTGACCTTTGTTGATATATTAAAGACATGGTATTGGGGAAGGTTAGAGCCAGTGACCTTTGTTTATAAATTAAAGACCTGGGATTGGGGAAGGTTAGAACGAGTGACCTTTGTTGATATATTAAAGACCTGGTATTGGGGAAGTTTAGAACCAGTGACCTTTGTTGATATATTAAAACCTGGTATTGGGGAAGGTTTGAACCAGTGACCTTTGTTGATATATTAAAGACCTGGTATTGGGGAAGGTTAGAACAAGTGACCTTTGTTGATATATTAAATCCTGGGATTGGGGAAAGTTAGAACGAGTGACCTTTGTTGACATATTAAAGACATGGTATTGGGGAAGGTTAGAGCCAGTGACCTTTGTTGATAAATTAAAGACCTGGAATTGGGGAAGGTTAGAGCCAGTGACCTTTGTTGATATATTAAAGACCTGGGATTGGGGAAGGTTAGAACTAGTGACCTTTGTTGATATATTAAAGACCTGGGATTGGGGAAGGTTAGAACTAGTGACCTTTGTTGATATATTAAATACATGGTATTGGGGAAGGTTAGAGCCAGTGATGTTTGTTGATATATTAAAGACCAGGGATTGGGGAAGGTTAGAACGAGTGACCTTTGTTGATATATTAAAGACATGGGATTGGGGAAGGTTAGAGCCAGTGACCTTTGTTGAATTATTAAAGACCTGGGATTGGGGAAGGTTAGAACTAGTGACCTTTGTTGATATATTAAAGACCTGGGATTGGGGAAGGTTAGAGCCAGTGACCTTTGTTGATATATTAAATACATGGTATTGGGGAAGGTTAGAGCCAGTGATGTTTGTTGATATATTAAAGACCAGGGATTGGGGAAGGTTAGAACGAGTGACCTTTGTTGATATATTAAAGACATGGGATTGGGGAAGGTTAGAGCCAGTGACCTTTGTTTATAAATTAAAGACCTGGTATTGGGGAAGGTTGGAGCCAGTGACCTTTGTTAATATATTAAAGACCTGGAATTGGGGAAGGTTAGAACGAGTGACCTTTGTTGATATATTAAAGACCTGGTATTGGGGAAGTTTAGAACCAGTGACCTTTGTTGATATATTAAAACATGGTATTGGAGAAGGCTTGAACCAATGACCTTTGTTGATATATTAAAGACCTGGTATTGGGGAAGGTTAGAGCAAGTGACCTTTGTTGATATATTAAAACCTGGGATTGGGGAAAGTTAGAACGAGTGACCTTTGTTGACATATTAAAGACATGGTATTGGAGAAGGTTAGAGCCAGTGACCTTTGTTGATAAATTAAAGACCTGGTATTGGGGAAGGTTAGAGCCAGTGATATTTGTTGATATATTAAAGACCTGGGATTGGGGAAGGTTAGAACTAGTGACCTTTGTTGATATATTAAAGACCTGGGATTGGGGAAGGTTAGAACGAGTGACCTTTGTTGATATATTAAATACATGGTATTGGGGAAGGTTAGAGCCAGTGAACTTTGTTGATAAATTAAAGACCTGGTATTGGGGAAGTTTAGAGCCAGTGATGTTTGTTGATATATTAAAGACCAGGGATTGGGGAAGGTTAGAATGAGTGACCTTTGTTGACATATGAAAGACATGATATTGGGGAAGGTTAGAGCCAGTGACCTTTGTTTATAAATTAAAGACCTGGTATTGGGGAAGGTTAGAGCCAGTGACCTTTGTTAATATATTAAACACCTTGGATTCGGGAAGGTTAGAGCCAGTGACCTTTGATGATGTATTAAAGACGTGTTATTGGGAAAGGTTAGAGCCAGTGAACTTTTCTGATATATTAAAGCCCTGATATTAGGGAAGGTTTGAGCAAGTGACCTTGGTTGATATATTAAAGACCTGGTATTGGGGAAGGTTAGAGTCAACGACCGTTGTTGATATATTAAAGACCTGGTATTGGGGAAGGTTACAACCAGTGACCTCTGTTGATATATTAAAGACCTGGTATTGGGGAAGGTAGAGTCAGTGACCTTTGTTGATATATTAAAGACCTGGTGTTGGGGAAGGTTAGAACCAGTGGCATTTGTTTATAAATTAAAGACCTGGTATTGGGGAAGGTTAGAGCCAGTGACCTTTGTTAATATATTAAAGACCTGGGATTGGGGAAGGTTAGAACGAGTGACCTTTGTTGATATATTAAAACCTGGTATTGGGGAAGGTTTGAACCAGTTGATATATTAAAGACCTGGTATTGGGGAAGGTTAGAGCAAGTGACCTTTGTTGATATATTAAAGACCCTGTGTTGGGGAAGGTTAGAACCAGTGGCATTTGTTTATAAATTAAAGACCTGGTATTGGGGAAGTTTAGAGCCAGTGATGTTTGTTGATATATTAAAGACCAGGGATTGGGGAAGGTTAGAACGAGTGACCTTTGTTGATATATTAAAGACATGGTATTGGGGAAGGTTAGAGCCAGTGACCTTTGTTTATAAATTAAAGACCTGGTATTGGGGAAGGTTAGAGCCAGTGACCTTTGTTAATATATTAAAGACCTGGGATTGGGGAAGGTTAGATCGAGTGACCTTTGTTGATATATTAAAGACCTGGTATTGGGGAAGGTTTGAACCAGTGACCTTTGTTGATATATTAAAGACCTGGTATTGGGGAAGGTTAGAGCAAGTGACCTTTGTTGACATATTAAAGACATGGTATTGGGGAAGGTTAGAGCCAGTGACCTTTGTTGATAAATTAAAGACCTGGTATTGGGGAAGGTTAGAGCCAGTGACCTTTGTTGATATATTAAAGACCTGGGATTGGGCAAGGTTAGAACTAGTGACCTTTGTTGATATATTAAAGTCATGGTATTGGGGAAGGTTAGAGCCAGTGACCTTTGTTGATAAATTAAAGACCTGGTATTGGGGAAGGTTAGAGCCAGTGACCTTTGTTTATAAATTAACGACCTGGTATTGGGGAAGGTTAGAGCCAGTGATGTTTGTTGATATATTAAAGACCAGGGATTGGGGAAGGTTAGAACGAGTGACCTTTGTTGATATATTAAAGACGTGGTATTGGGGAAGGTTAGAGCCAGTGACCTTTGTTTATAAATTAAAGACCTGGTAATGGGGAAGGTTAGAGCCAGTGACCTTTGTTAATATATTAAAGACCTGGGATTGGGGAAGATTAGAACGAGTGACCTTTGTTTATATATTAAAGACCTGGTATTGGGGAAGTTTAGAACCAGTGACCTTTGTTGATATATTAAAACCTGGTATTGGGGAAGGTTTGAACCAGTGACCTTTGTTGATATATTAAAGCTGGTATTGGGGAAGGTTAGAACAAGTGACCTTTGTTGATATATTAAAACCTGGGATTGGGGAAAGTTAGAACGAGTGACCTTTGTTGACATATTAAAGACATGGTATTGGGGAAGGTTAGAGCCAGTGACCTTTGTTGATAAATTAAAGACCTGGTATTGGGGAAGGTTAGAGCCAGTGACCTTTGTTGAAATATTAAAGACCTGGGATTGGGGAAGGTTAGAACTAGTGACCTTTGTTGATATATTAAAGTCATGGTATTGGGGAAGGTTAGAGCCAGTGACCTTTGTTGATAAATTAAAGACGTGGTATTGGGGAAGGTTAGAGCCAGTGACCTTTGTTTATAAATTAAAGACCTGGTAATGGAAAAGGTTAGAGCCAGTGACCTTTGTTAATATATTAAAGACCTGGGATTGGGGAAGGTTAGAATGAGTGACCTTTGTTTATATATTAAAGACCTGGTATTGGGGAAGTTTAGAACCAGTGACCTTTGTTGATATATTAAAACGTGGTATTGGGGAAGGTTTGAACAAGTGACCTTTGTTGATATATTAAAGACCTGGTATTGGGGAAGGTTAGAACAAGTGACCTTTGTTGATATATTAAAACCTGGGATTGGGGAAAGTTAGAACGAGTGACCTTTGTTGACATATTAAAGACATGGTATTGGGGAAGGTTAGAGCCAGTGACCTTTGTTGATAAATTAAAGACCTGGTATTGGGGAAGGTTAGAGCCAGTGACCTTTGTTGATATATTAAAGACCTGGGATTGGGGAAGGTTAGAACTAGTGACCTTTGTTGATATATTAAAGTCATGGTATTGGGGAAGGTTAGAGCCAGTGACCTTTGTTGATAAATTAAAGACCTGGTATTGGGGAAGGTTAGAGCCAGTGATGTTTGTTGATATATTAAAGACCAGGGATTGGGGAAGTTTATAACCAGTGACCTTTGTTGATATATTAAAACCTGGTATTGGGGAAGGTTTGAACCAGTGACCTTTGTTGATATATTAAAGACCTGGTATTGGGGAAGGTTAGAACAAGTGACCTTTGTTGATATATTAAAACCTGGGATTGGGGAAAGTTAGAACGAGTGACCTTTGTTGACATATTAAAGACATGGTATTGGGGAAGGTTAGAGCCAGTGACCTTTGTTGATAAATTAAAGACCTGGTATTGGGGAAGGTTAGAGCCAGTGACCTTTGTTGATATATTAAAGACCTGGGATTGGGGAAGGTTAGAACTAGTGACCTTTGTTGATATATTAAAGTCATGGTATTGGGGAAGGTTAGAGCCAGTGACCTTTGTTAATATATTAAAGACCTGGAATTGGGGAAGGTTAGAACGAGTGACCTTTGTTGATATATTAAAGACCTGGTATTTGGGAAGTTTAGAACCAGTGACCTTTGTTGATATATTAAAACATGGTATTGGGGAAGGCTTGAACCAATGACCTTTGTTGATATATTAAAGACCTGGTATTGGGGAAGGTTAGAGCAAGTGACCTTTGTTGATATATTAAAACCTGGGATTGGGGAAAGTTAGAACGAGTGACCTTTGTTGACATATTAAAGACATGGTATTGCAGAAGGTTAGAGCCAGTGACCTTTGTTGATAAATTAAAGACCTGGTATTGGGGAAGGTTAGAGCCAGTGACCTTTGTTGATATATTAAAGACCTGGGATTGGGGAAGGTTAGAACTAGTGACCTTTGTTGATATATTAAAGACCTGGGATTGGGGAAGGTTAGAACTAGTGACCTTTGTTGATATATTAAATAAATGGTATTGGGGAAGGTTAGAGCCAGTGAACTTTGTTGATAAATTAAAGACCTGGTATTGGGGAAGTTTAGAGCCAGTGATGTTTGTTGATATATTAAAGACCAGGGATTGGGGAAGGTTAGAACGAGTGACCTTTGTTGACATATTAAAGACATGGTATTGGGGAAGGTTGGAGCCAGTGACCTTTGATGATATATTAAAGACGTGTTATTGGGAAAGGTTAGAGCCAGTGAACTTTTTTGATATATTAAAGCCCTGATATTAGGGAAGGTTTGAGCAAGTGACCTTTGTTGATATATTAAAGACCTGGTATTGTGGAAGGTTAGAGTCAGCGACCTTTGTTGATATATCAAAGACCTGGGATTGGGGAAGGTTAGAACCAGTGACCTTTGTTGATATATTAAAGACCTGGTATTGTGGAAGGTTAGAACCAGTGACCTTTGTTAATATATTAAAGACCTGGGATTGGGGAAGGTTAGAACGAGTGACCTTTGTTTATATATTAAAGACCTGGTATTGGGGAAGTTTACAACCAGTGACCTTTGTTGATATATTAAAACCTGGTATTGGGGAAGGTTTGAACCAGTGACCTTTGTTGATATATTAATGACCTGGTATTGGGGAAGGTTAGAACAAGTGACCTTTGTTGATATATTAAAACCTGGGATTGGGGAAAGTTAGAACGAGTGACCTTTGTTGACATATTAAAGACATGGTATTGGGGAAGGTTAGAGCCAGTGACCTTTGTTGATAAATTAAAGACCTGGTATTGGGGAAGGTTAGAGCCAGTGACCTTTGTTGATATATTAAAACCTGGTATTGGGGAAGGTTTGAACCAGTGACCTTTGTTGATATATTAAAGACCTGGTATTGGGGAAGGTTAGAACAAGTGACCTTTGTTGATATATTAAAACCTGGGTTTGGGGAAAGTTAGAACCAGTGACCTTTGTTGACATATTAAAGACATGGTATTGGGGAAGGTTAGAGCCAGTGACCTTTGTTGATATATTAAAGTCATGGTATTGGGGAAGGTTAGAGCCAGTGACCTTTGCTGATAAATTAAAGACCTGGTATTGGGGAAGGTTAGAGCCAGTGATGTTTGTTGATATATTAAAGACCAGGGATTGGGGAAGGTTAGAACGAGTGACCTTTGTTGATATATTAAAGACATGGTATTGGGGAAGGTTAGAGCCAGTGACCTTTGTTTATAAATTAAAGACCTGGTATTGGGGAAGGTTAGAGCCAGTGACCTTTGTTAATATATTAAAGACCTGGGATTGGGGAAGGTTAGAACGAGTGACCTTTGTTGATATATTAAAGACCTGGTATTGGGGAAGTTTAGAACCAGTGACCTTTGTTGATATATTAAAACCTGGTATTGGGGAAGGTTTGAACCAGTGACCTTTGTTGATATATTAAAGACCTGGTATTGGGGAAGGTTAGAGCAAGTGACCTTTGTTGATATATTAAAACCTGGGATTGGGGAAAGTTAGAACGAGTGACCTTTGTTGACATATTAAAGACATGGTATTGGAGAAGGTTAGAGCCAGTGACCTTTGTTGATAAATTAAAGACCTGGTATTGGGGAAGGTTAGAGCCAGTGACCTTTGTTGATATATTAAAGACCTGGGATTGGGGAAGGTTAGATCTAGTGACCTTTGTTGATATATTAAAGACCTGGGATGGGGGAAGGTTAGAACTAGTGACCTTTGTTGATATATTAAATACATGGTATTGGGGAAGGTTAGAGCCAGTGAACTTTGTTGATAAATTAAAGACCTGGTATTGGGGAAGTTTAGAGCCAGTGATGTTTGTTGATATATTAAAGACCAGGGATTGGGGAAGGTTAGAACGAGTGACCTTTGTTGATATATTAAAGACATGGTATTGGGGAAGGTTAGAGCCAGTGACCTTTGTTTATAAATTAAAGACCTGGTATTGGGGAAGGTTAGAGCCAGTGACCTTTGTTAATATATTAAAGACCTGGGATTGGGGAAGGTTAGAACGAGTGACCTTTGTTGAAATATTAAAGACCTGGTTTTGGGGAAGTTTAGAACCAGTGACCTTTGTTGATATATTAATGACCTGGTCTTGGGGATGGTTAGAGCCAGCGGCCTTTGTGGATATATTAAAACCTGGTATTGGGGAAGGTTTGAACCAGTGACCTTTGTCGATATATTAAAAACCTCGTATTGAGGAGCGTTAGAGCCAGTGACCTTTGTTGATATATTAAAGACCTTGTATTGGGGAAGGTTTGAACCAGTGACCTTTGTCGATATATTAAAAACCTCGTATTGGGGAAGGTTAGAGCCAGCGACCTTTGTAGATATATTAAAGACCTGGTATTGGGGAAGGTTAGAGCCAGTGAACTTTTTTGATATATTAAAGCCCTGATATTAGGGAAGGATAGAGCCAGTGACCTTTATTGATATATTAAAGACCTGGGATTGGGGAAGGTTAGAGCCAGCGACCTTGGTTGATATATTAAAGACCTGGTATTGGGGAAGGTTAGAGCCAGCGACCTTGGTTGATATATGAAAACCTGGTATTGGGTAAGGTTTGAACCAGTGATCTTTGTTGATATATTAAATACCTGGTATTGGGGAAGGTTAGAGCCAGAGATCTTTGTTGATATATTAAAGACCTGATATTGGGGAAGGTTAAACACCTGGTATTGGGGAAGGTTAAAGCCAGTTAACTTTGTGGGTTTATTAAAGTCCTGGAATTGGGGAAGGTTAGAACCAGTGACTTTTGTTGTTATATTAAAGACCTGGTATTGGGAAAGTTAGAACCAGTGACCTTTGTTGATATTTTAAAGACCATGTATTGGGGAAGATTAGAGCCAGCGGCCTTTGTTGATATATTAAAGCCCTGGTATTGGGGAAGGTTAGAACCAGTGGCCTTTGTTCATATATTAAAGCCCTGGCATTGGGGAAGGTTAGATCCAGTGAACTTTGTTGATATATTAAAGACCTGGTATTGGGGAAGGTTAGAACCAGTGACCTTTGTTGATATATTAAAGACCTGGTATTGGGGAAGTTTAGAGCCAGTCGACTTTTTTGATATATTAAAGACCTGGCACTGGGGAAGGCTAGAGCCAGTGGACTTTGTTGATATATTAAACACATGGTATTGGGGAAGGTTAGAGCCAGTGACCTTTGTGGGTATATTAAAGACTTGGTATTGGGGAAGGTTACAACCAGTGACTTTTCTTGATATATTAAAGCCCTGGTATTGGGGAAGTTTAGAACCAGTGACCTTTGTTGATATATTAAAGACCTGGTATTGGGGAAGGTTAGAGCCAGCGACCTGTGTTCATATATTAAAACCTGGTATTGGAGAAGGTTTGAAGCAGTGACCTTTGTTGATATATTAAAGACCTGGTATTGGGGAGGGTTAGAGCCAGTGGCCTTTGTTGATATGTTAAAGACCTGGTATTGGGGAGGGTTAGAGCCAGTGTCCTTTGTTGATATGTTTAAGACCTGCTATTGGGTAAGGTTTGAACCAGTGACCTTTGTCGATATATTACAAACCTCGTATTGTGGAGCGTTAGAGCCAGTGACCTTTGTTGATATATTAAAGACCTGGTATTGGGGAAGGTTACAACCAGTGACCTCTGTTGATATATTAAAGACCTGGTATTGGGGAAGGTAGAGTCAGTGACCTTTGTTGATATATTAAAGACCTGGTGTTGGGGAAGGTTAGAACCAGTGGCATTTGTTTATAAATTAAAGACCTGGTATTGGGGAAGGTTAGAGCCAGTGACCTTTGTTAATATATTAAAGACCTGGGATTGGGGAAGGTTAGAACGAGTGACCTTTGTTGATATATTAAAACCTGGTATTGGGGAAGGTTTGAACCAGTTGATATATTAAAGACCTGGTATTGGGGAAGGTTAGAGCAAGTGACCTTTGTTGATATATTAAAGACCCTGTGTTGGGGAAGGTTAGAACCAGTGGCATTTGTTTATAAATTAAAGACCTGGTATTGGGGAAGTTTAGAGCCAGTGATGTTTGTTGATATATTAAAGACCAGGGATTGGGGAAGGTTAGAACGAGTGACCTTTGTTGATATATTAAAGACATGGTATTGGGGAAGGTTAGAGCCAGTGACCTTTGTTTATAAATTAAAGACCTGGTATTGGGGAAGGTTAGAGCCAGTGACCTTTGTTAATATATTAAAGACCTGGGATTGGGTAAGGTTAGATCGAGTGACCTTTGTTGATATATTAAAGACCTGGTATTGGGGAAGGTTTGAACCAGTGACCTTTGTTGATATATTAAAGACCTGGTATTGGGGAAGGTTAGAGCAAGTGACCTTTGTTGACATATTAAAGACATGGTATTGGGGAAGGTTAGAGCCAGTGACCTTTGTTGATAAATTAAAGACCTGGTATTGGGGAAGGTTAGAGCCAGTGACCTTTGTTGATATATTAAAGACCTGGGATTGGGGAAGGTTAGAACTAGTGACCTTTGTTGATATATTAAAGTCATGGTATTGGGGAAGGTTAGAGCCAGTGACCTTTGTTGATAAATTAAAGACCTGGTATTGGGGAAGGTTAGAGCCAGTGACCTTTGTTGATATATTAATGACCTGGGATTGGGGAAGGTTAGAACTAGTGACCTTTGTTGATATATTAAAGTCATGGTATTGGGGAAGGTTAGAGCCAGTGACCTTTGTTGATAAATTAAAGACCTGGTATTGGGGAAGGTTAGAGCCAGTGATGTTTGTTGATATATTAAAGACCAGGGATTGGGGAAGGTTAGAACGAGTGACCTTTGTTGATAAATTAAAGACGTGGTATTGGGGAAGGTTAGAGCCAGTGACCTTTGTTTATAAATTAAAGAACTGGTAATGGGGAAGGTTAGAGCCAGTGACCTTTGTTAATATATTAAAGACCTGGGATTGGGGAAGGTTAGAACTAGTGACCTTTGTTGATATATTAAAGTCATGGTATTGGGGAAGGTTAGAGCCAGTGACCTTTGTTGATAAATTAAAGACCTGGTATTGGGGAAGGTTAGAGCCAGTGATGTTTGTTGATATATTAAAGACCAGGGATTGGGGAAGGTTAGAACGAGTGACCTTTGTTGATATATTAAAGACATGGTATTGGGGAAGGTTAGAGCCAGTGACCTTTGTTGATATATTAAAGTCATGGTATTGGGGAAGGTTAGAGCCAGTGACCTTTGTTGATAAATTAAAGACCTGGTATTGGGGAAGGTTAGAGCCAGTGATGTTTGTTGATATATTACAGACCAGGGATTGGGGAAGGTTAGAACGAGTGACCTTTGTTGATATATTAAAACCTGGGATTGGGGAAAGTTAGAACGAGTGACCTTTGTTGACATATTAAAGACATGGTATTGGGGAAGGTTAGAGCCAGTGACCTTTGTTGATAAATTAAAGACCTGGTATTGGGGAAGATTAGAGCCAGTGACCTTTGTTGATATATTAAAGACCTGGGATTGGGGAAGGTTAGAACTAGTGACCTTTGTTGATATATTAAAGTCATGGTATTGGGGAAGCTTAGAGCCAGTGACCTTTGTTGATAAATTAAAGACATGGTATTGGGGAAGGTTAGAGCCAGTGACCTTTGTTTATAAATTAAAGACCTGGTAATGGGGAAGGTTAGAGCCAGTGACCTTTGTTAATATATTAAAGACCTGGGATTGGGGAAGGTTAGAACGAGTGACCTTTGTTTATATATTAAAGACCTGGTATTGGGGAAGTTTAGAACCAGTGACCTTTGTTGATATATTAAAACGTGGTATTGGGGAAGGTTTGAACCAGTGACCTTTGTTGATATATTAAAGACCTGGTATTGGGGAAGGTTAGAACAAGTGACCTTTGTTGATATATTAAAACCTGGGATTGGGGAAAGTTAGAACGAGTGACCTTTGTTGACATATTAAAGACATGGTATTGGGGAAGGTTAGAGCCAGTGACCTTTGTTGATAAATTAAAGACCTGGTATTGGGGAAGGTTAGAGCCAGTGACCTTTGTTGATATATTAAAGACCTGGGATTGGGGAAAGTTAGAACTAGTGACCTTTGTTGATATATTAAAGTCATGGTATTGGGGAAGGTTAGAGCCAGTGACCTTTGTTGATAAATTAAAGACCTGGTATTGGGGAAGGTTAGAGCCAGTGATGTTTGTTGATATATTAAAGACCAGGAATTGGGGAAGGTTAGAACGAGTGACCTTTGTTGATATATTAAAGACATGGTATTGGGGAAGGTTAGAGCCAGTGACCTTTGTTTATAAATTAAAGACCTGGGATTGGGGAAGGTTAGAACGAGTGACCTTTGTTGATATATTAAAGACCTGGTATTGGGGAAGTTTAGAACCAGTGACCTTTGTTGATATATTAAATCCTGGTATTGGGGAAGGTTTGAACCAGTGACCTTTGTTGATATATTAAAGACCTGGTATTGGGGAAGGTTAGAACAAGTGACCTTTGTTGATATATTAAATCCTGGGATTGGGGAAAGTTAGAACGAGTGACCTTTGTTGACATATTAAAGACATGGTATTGGGGAAGGTTAGAGCCAGTGACCTTTGTTGATAAATTAAAGACCTGGTATTGGGGAAGGTTAGAGCCAGTGACCTTTGTTGATATATTAAAGACCTGGGATTGGGGAAGGTTAGAACTAGTGACCTTTGTTGATATATTAAAGACCTGGGATTGGGGAAGGTTAGAACTAGTGACCTTTGTTGATATATTAAATACATGGTATTGGGGAAGGTTAGAGCCAGTGATGTTTGTTGATATATTAAAGACCAGGGATTGGGGAAGGTTAGAACGAGTGACCTTTGTTGATATATTAAAGACATGGGATTGGGGAAGGTTAGAGCCAGTGACCTTTGTTGAATTATTAAAGACCTGGGATTGGGGAAGGTTAGAACTAGTGACCTTTGTTGATATATTAAAGACCTGGGATTGGGGAAGGTTAGAGCCAGTGACCTTTGTTGATATATTAAATACATGGTATTGGGGAAGGTTAGAGCCAGTGATGTTTGTTGATATATTAAAGACCAGGGATTGGGGAAGGTTAGAACGAGTGACCTTTGTTGATATATTAAAGACATGGGATTGGGGAAGGTTAGAGCCAGTGACCTTTGTTTATAAATTAAAGACCTGGTATTGGGGAAGGTTGGAGCCAGTGACCTTTGTTAATATATTAAAGACCTGGAATTGGGGAAGGTTAGAACGAGTGACCTTTGTTGATATATTAAAGACCTGGTATTGGGGAAGTTTAGAACCAGTGACCTTTGTTGATATATTAAAACATGGTATTGGAGAAGGCTTGAACCAATGACCTTTGTTGATATATTAAAGACCTGGTATTGGGGAAGGTTAGAGCAAGTGACCTTTGTTGATATAATAAAACCTGGGATTGGGGAAAGTTAGAACGAGTGACCTTTGTTGACATATTAAAGACATGGTATTGGAGAAGGTTAGAGCCAGTGACCTTTGTTGATAAATTAAAGACCTGGTATTGGGGAAGGTTAGAGCCAGTGATATTTGTTGATATATTAAAGACCTGGGATTGGGGAAGGTTAGAACTAGTGACCTTTGTTGATATATTAAAGACCTGGGATTGGGGAAGGTTAGAACGAGTGACCTTTGTTGATATATTAAATACATGGTATTGGGGAAGGTTAGAGCCAGTGAACTTTGTTGATAAATTAAAGACCTGGTATTGGGGAAGTTTAGAGCCAGTGATGTTTGTTGATATATTAAAGACCAGGGATTGGGGAAGGTTAGAATGAGTGACCTTTGTTGACATATGAAAGACATGATATTGGGGAAGGTTAGAGCCAGTGACCTTTGTTTATAAATTAAAGACCTGGTATTGGGGAAGGTTAGAGCCAGTGACCTTTGTTAATATATTAAACACCTTGGATTCGGGAAGGTTAGAGCCAGTGACCTTTGATGATGTATTAAAGACGTGTTATTGGGAAAGGTTAGAGCCAGTGAACTTTTCTGATATATTAAAGCCCTGATATTAGGGAAGGTTTGAGCAAGTGACCTTGGTTGATATATTAAAGACCTGGTATTGGGGAAGGTTAGAGTCAACGACCGTTGTTGATATATTAAAGACCTGGTATTGGGGAAGGTTACAACCAGTGACCTCTGTTGATATATTAAAGACCTGGTATTGGGGAAGGTAGAGTCAGTGACCTTTGTTGATATATTAAAGACCTGGTGTTGGGGAAGGTTAGAACCAGTGGCATTTGTTTATAAATTAAAGACCTGGTATTGGGGAAGGTTAGAGCCAGTGACCTTTGTTAATATATTAAAGACCTGGGATTGGGGAAGGTTAGAACGAGTGACCTTTGTTGATATATTAAAACCTGGTATTGGGGAAGGTTTGAACCAGTTGATATATTAAAGACCTGGTATTGGGGAAGGTTAGAGCAAGTGACCTTTGTTGATATATTAAAGACCCTGTGTTGGGGAAGGTTAGAACCAGTGGCATTTGTTTATAAATTAAAGACCTGGTATTGGGGAAGTTTAGAGCCAGTGATGTTTGTTGATATATTAAAGACCAGGGATTGGGGAAGGTTAGAACGAGTGACCTTTGTTGATATATTAAAGACATGGTATTGGGGAAGGTTAGAGCCAGTGACCTTTGTTTATAAATTAAAGACCTGGTATTGGGGAAGGTTAGAGCCAGTGACCTTTGTTAATATATTAAAGACCTGGGATTGGGGAAGGTTAGATCGAGTGACCTTTGTTGATATATTAAAGACCTGGTATTGGGGAAGGTTTGAACCAGTGACCTTTGTTGATATATTAAAGACCTGGTATTGGGGAAGGTTAGAGCAAGTGACCTTTGTTGACATATTAAAGACATGGTATTGGGGAAGGTTAGAGCCAGTGACCTTTGTTGATAAATTAAAGACCTGGTATTGGGGAAGGTTAGAGCCAGTGACCTTTGTTGATATATTAAAGACCTGGGATTGGGGAAGGTTAGAACTAGTGACCTTTGTTGATATATTAAAGTCATGGTATTGGGGAAGGTTAGAGCCAGTGACCTTTGTTGATAAATTAAAGACCTGGTATTGGGGAAGGTTAGAGCCAGTGACCTTTGTTGATATATTAAAGACCTGGGATTGGGGAAGGTTAGAACTAGTGACCTTTGTTGATATATTAAAGTCATGGTATTGGGGAAGGTTAGAGCCAGTGACCTTTGTTGATAAATTAAAGACCTGGTATTGGGGAAGGTTAGAGCCAGTGATGTTTGTTGATATATTAAAGACCAGGGATTGGGGAAGGTTAGAACGAGTGACATTTGTTGATATATTAAAACCTGGGATTGGGGAAAATTAGAACGAGTGACCTTTGTTGACATATTAAAGACATGGTATTGGGGAAGGTTAGAGCCAGTGACCTTTGTTGATAAATTAAAGACCTGGTATTGGGGAAGGTTAGAGCCAGTGACCTTTGTTGATATATTAAAGACCTGGGATTGGGGAAGGTTAGAACTAGTGACCTTTGTTGATATATTAAAGTCATGGTATTGGGGAAGGTTAGAGCCAGTGACCTTTGTTGATAAATTAAAGACGTGGTATTGGGGAAGGTTAGAGCCAGTGACCTTTGTTTATAAATTAAAGAACTGGTAATGGGGAAGGTTAGAGCCAGTGACCTTTGTTAATATATTAAAGACCTGGGATTGGGGAAGGTTAGAACTAGTGACCTTTGTTGATATATTAAAGTCATGGTATTGGGGAAGGTTAGAGCCAGTGACCTTTGTTGATAAATTAAAGACCTGGTATTGGGGAAGGTTAGAGCCAGTGATGTTTGTTGATATATTAAAGACCAGGGATTGGGGAAGGTTAGAACGAGTGACCTTTGTTGATATATTAAAGACATGGTATTGGGGAAGGTTAGAGCCAGTGACCTTTGTTGATATATTAAAGTCATGGTATTGGGGAAGGTTAGAGCCAGTGACCTTTGTTGATAAATTAAAGACCTGGTATTGGGGAAGGTTAGAGCCAGTGATGTTTGTTGATATATTACAGACCAGGGATTGGGGAAGGTTAGAACGTGTGACCTTTGTTGATATATTAAAACCTGGGATTGGGGAAAGTTAGAACGAGTGACCTTTGTTGACATATTAAAGACATGGTATTGGGGAAGGTTAGAGCCAGTGACCTTTGTTGATAAATTAAAGACCTGGTATTGGGGAAGATTAGAGCCAGTGACCTTTGTTGATATATTAAAGACCTGGGATTGGGGAAGGTTAGAACTAGTGACCTTTGTTGATATATTAAAGTCATGGTATTGGGGAAGCTTAGAGCCAGTGACCTTTGTTGATAAATTAAAGACATGGTATTGGGGAAGGTTAGAGCCAGTGACCTTTGTTTATAAATTAAAGACCTGGTAATGGGGAAGGTTAGAGCCAGTGACCTTTGTTAATATATTAAAGACCTGGGATTGGGGAAGGTTAGAACGAGTGACCTTTGTTTATATATTAAAGACCTGGTATTGGGGAAGTTTAGAACCAGTGACCTTTGTTGATATATTAAAACGTGGTATTGGGGAAGGTTTGAACCAGTGACCTTTGTTGATATATTAAAGACCTGGTATTGGGGAAGGTTAGAACAAGTGACCTTTGTTGATATATTAAAACCTGGGATTGGGGAAAGTTAGAACGAGTGACCTTTGTTGACATATTAAAGACATGGTATTGGGGAAGGTTAGAGCCAGTGACCTTTGTTGATAAATTAAAGACCTGGTATTGGGGAAGGTTAGAGCCAGTGACCTTTGTTGATATATTAAAGACCTGGGATTGGGGAAAGTTAGAACTAGTGACCTTTGTTGATATATTAAAGTCATGGTATTGGGGAAGGTTAGAGCCAGTGACCTTTGTTGATAAATTAAAGACCTGGTATTGGGGAAGGTTAGAGCCAGTGATGTTTGTTGATATATTAAAGACCAGGGATTGGGGAAGGTTAGAACGAGTGACCTTTGTTGATATATTAAAGACATGGTATTGGGGAAGGTTAGAGCCAGTGACCTTTGTTTATAAATTAAAGTCCTGGGATTGGGGAAGGTTAGAACGAGTGACCTTTGTTGATATATTAAAGACCTGGTATTGGGGAAGTTTAGAACCAGTGACCTTTGTTGATATATTAAAACCTGGTATTGGGGAAGGTTTGAACCAGTGACCTTTGTTGATATATTAAAGACCTGGTATTGGGGAAGGTTAGAACAAGTGACCTTTGTTGATATATTAAATCCTGGGATTGGGGAAAGTTAGAACGAGTGACCTTTGTTGACATATTAAAGACATGGTATTGGGGAAGGTTAGAGCCAGTGACATTTGTTGATAAATTAAAGACCTGGTATTGGGGAAGGTTAGAGCCAGTGACCTTTGTTGATATATTAAAGACCTGGGATTGGGGAAGGTTAGAACTAGTGACCTTTGTTGATATATTAAAGACCTGGGATTGGGGAAGGTTAGAACTAGTGACCTTTGTTGATATATTAAATACATGGTATTGGGGAAGGTTAGAGCCAGTGATGTTTGTTGATATATTAAAGACCAGGGATTGGGGAAGGTTAGAACGAGTGACCTTTGTTGATATATTAAAGACATGGGATTGGGGAAGGTTAGAGCCAGTGACCTTTGTTGAATTATTAAAGACCTGGGATTGGGGAAGGTTAGAACTAGTGACCTTTGTTGATATATTAAAGACCTGGGATTGGGGAAGGTTAGAGCCAGTGACCTTTGTTGATATATTAAATACATGGTATTGGGGAAGGTTAGAGCCAGTGATGTTTGTTGATATATTAAAGACCAGGGATTGGGGAAGGTTAGAACGAGTGACCTTTGTTGATATATTAAAGACATGGGATTGGGGAAGGTTAGAGCCAGTGACCTTTGTTTATAAATTAAAGACCTGGTATTGGGGAAGGTTGGAGCCAGTGACCTTTGTTAATATATTAAAGACCTGGAATTGGGGAAGGTTAGAACGAGTGACCTTTGTTGATATATTAAAGACCTGGTATTGGGGAAGTTTAGAACCAGTGACCTTTGTTGATATATTAAAACATGGTATTGGAGAAGGCTTGAACCAATGACCTTTGTTGATATATTAAAGACCTGGTATTGGGGAAGGTTAGAGCAAGTGACCTTTGTTGATATATTAAAACCTGGGATTGGGGAAAGTTAGAACGAGTGACCTTTGTTGACATATTAAAGACATGGTATTGGAGAAGGTTAGAGCCAGTGACCTTTGTTGATAAATTAAAGACCTGGTATTGGGGAAGGTTAGAGCCAGCGATATTTGTTGATATATTAAAGACCTGGGATTGGGGAAGGTTAGAACTAGTGACCTTTGTTGATATATTAAAGACCTGGGATTGGGGAAGGTTAGAACGAGTGACCTTTGTTGATATATTAAATACATGGTATTGGGGAAGGTTAGAGCCAGTGAACTTTGTTGATAAATTAAAGACCTGGTATTGGGGAAGTTTAGAGCCAGTGATGTTTGTTGATATATTAAAGACCAGGGATTGGGGAAGGTTAGAATGAGTGACCTTTGTTGACATATGAAAGACATGATATTGGGGAAGGTTAGAGCCAGTGACCTTTGTTTATAAATTAAAGACCTGGTATTGGGGAAGGTTAGAGCCAGTGACCTTTGTTAATATATTAAACACCTTGGATTCGGGAAGGTTAGAGCCAGTGACCTTTGATGATGTATTAAAGACGTGTTATTGGGAAAGGTTAGAGCCAGTGAACTTTTCTGATATATTAAAGCCCTGATATTAGGGAAGGTTTGAGCAAGTGACCTTGGTTGATATATTAAAGACCTGGTATTGGGGAAGGTTAGAGTCAACGACCGTTGTTGATATATTAAAGACCTGGTATTGGGGAAGGTTACAACCAGTGACCTCTGTTGATATATTAAAGACCTGGTATTGGGGAAGGTAGAGTCAGTGACCTTTGTTGATATATTAAAGACCTGGTGTTGGGGAAGGTTAGAACCAGTGGCATTTGTTTATAAATTAAAGACCTGGTATTGGGGAAGGTTAGAGCCAGTGACCTTTGTTAATATATTAAAGACCTGGGATTGGGGAAGGTTAGAACGAGTGACCTTTGTTGATATATTAAAACCTGGTATTGGGGAAGGTTTGAACCAGTTGATATATTAAAGACCTGGTATTGGGGAAGGTTAGAGCAAGTGACCTTTGTTGATATATTAAAGACCCTGTGTTGGGGAAGGTTAGAACCAGTGGCATTTGTTTATAAATTAAAGACCTGGTATTGGGGAAGTTTAGAGCCAGTGATGTTTGATGATATATTAAAGACCTGGGATTGGGGAAGGTTAGAACTAGTGACCTTTGTTGATATATTAAAGACCTGGGATTGGGGAAGGTTAGAGCCAGTGACCTTTGTTGATATATTAAATACATGGTATTGGGGAAGGTTAGAGCCAGTGATGTTTGTTGATATATTAAAGACCAGGGATTGGGGAAGGTTAGAACGAGTGACCTTTGTTGATATATTAAAGACATGGGATTGGGGAAGGTTAGAGCCAGTGACCTTTGTTTATAAATTAAAGACCTGGTATTGGGGAAGGTTGGAGCCAGTGACCTTTGTTAATATATTAAAGACCTGGAATTGGGGAAGGTTAGAACGAGTGACCTTTGTTGATATATTAAAGACCTGGTATTGGGGAAGTTTAGAACCAGTGACCTTTGTTGATATATTAAAACATGGTATTGGAGAAGGCTTGAACCAATGACCTTTGTTGATATATTAAAGACCTGGTATTGGGGAAGGTTAGAGCAAGTGACCTTTGTTGATATATTAAAACCTGGGATTGGGGAAAGTTAGAACGAGTGACCTTTGTTGACATATTAAAGACATGGTATTGGAGAAGGTTAGAGCCAGTGACCTTTGTTGATAAATTAAAGACCTGGTATTGGGGAAGGTTAGAGCCAGCGATATTTGTTGATATATTAAAGACCTGGGATTGGGGAAGGTTAGAACTAGTGACCTTTGTTGATATATTAAAGACCTGGGATTGGGGAAGGTTAGAACGAGTGACCTTTGTTGATATATTAAATACATGGTATTGGGGAAGGTTAGAGCCAGTGAACTTTGTTGATAAATTAAAGACCTGGTATTGGGGAAGTTTAGAGCCAGTGATGTTTGTTGATATATTAAAGACCAGGGATTGGGGAAGGTTAGAATGAGTGACCTTTGTTGACATATGAAAGACATGATATTGGGGAAGGTTAGAGCCAGTGACCTTTGTTTATAAATTAAAGACCTGGTATTGGGGAAGGTTAGAGCCAGTGACCTTTGTTAATATATTAAACACCTTGGATTCGGGAAGGTTAGAGCCAGTGACCTTTGATGATGTATTAAAGACGTGTTATTGGGAAAGGTTAGAGCCAGTGAACTTTTCTGATATATTAAAGCCCTGATATTAGGGAAGGTTTGAGCAAGTGACCTTGGTTGATATATTAAAGACCTGGTATTGGGGAAGGTTAGAGTCAACGACCGTTGTTGATATATTAAAGACCTGGTATTGGGGAAGGTTACAACCAGTGACCTCTGTTGATATATTAAAGACCTGGTATTGGGGAAGGTAGAGTCAGTGACCTTTGTTGATATATTAAAGACCTGGTGTTGGGGAAGGTTAGAACCAGTGGCATTTGTTTATAAATTAAAGACCTGGTATTGGGGAAGGTTAGAGCCAGTGACCTTTGTTAATATATTAAAGACCTGGGATTGGGGAAGGTTAGAACGAGTGACCTTTGTTGATATATTAAAACCTGGTATTGGGGAAGGTTTGAACCAGTTGATATATTAAAGACCTGGTATTGGGGAAGGTTAGAGCAAGTGACCTTTGTTGATATATTAAAGACCCTGTGTTGGGGAAGGTTAGAACCAGTGGCATTTGTTTATAAATTAAAGACCTGGTATTGGGGAAGTTTAGAGCCAGTGATGTTTGTTGATATATTAAAGACCAGGGATTGGGGAAGGTTAGAACGAGTGACCTTTGTTGATATATTAAAGACATGGTATTGAGGAAGGTTAGAGCCAGTGACCTTTGTTTATAAATTAAAGACCTGGTATTGGGGAAGGTTAGAGCCAGTGACCTTTGTTAATATATTAAAGACCTGGGATTGGGGAAGGTTAGATCGAGTGACCTTTGTTGATATATTAAAGACCTGGTATTGGGGAAGGTTTGAACCAGTGACCTTTGTTGATATATTAAAGACCTGGTATTGGGGAAGGTTAGAGCAAGTGACCTTTGTTGACATATTAAAGACATGGTATTGGGGAAGGTTAGAGCCAGTGACCTTTGTTGATAAATTAAAGACCTGGTATTGGGGAAGGTTAGAGCCAGTGACCTTTGTTGATATATTAAAGACCTGGGATTGGGGAAGGTTAGAACTAGTGACCTTTGTTGATATATTAAAGTCATGGTATTGGGGAAGGTTAGAGCCAGTGACCTTTGTTGATAAATTAAAGACCTGGTATTGGGGAAGGTTAGAGCCAGTGACCTTTGTTGATATATTAAAGGCCTGGGATTGGGGAAGGTTAGAACTAGTGACCTTTGTTGATATATTAAAGTCATGGTATTGGGGAAGGTTAGAGCCAGTGACCTTTGTTGATAAATTAAAGACCTGGTATTGGGGAAGGTTAGAGCCAGTGATGTTTGTTGATATATTAAAGACCAGGGATTGGGGAAGGTTAGAACGAGTGACATTTGTTGATATATTAAAACCTGGGATTGGGGAAAGTTAGAACGAGTGACCTTTGTTGACATATTAAAGACATGGTATTGGGGAAGGTTAGAGCCAGTGACCTTTGTTGATAAATTAAAGACCTGGTATTGGGGAAGGTTAGAGCCAGTGACCTTTGTTGATATATTAAAGACCTGGGATTGGGGAAGGTTAGAACTAGTGACCTTTGTTGATATATTAAAGTCATGGTATTGGGGAAGGTTAGAGCCAGTGACCTTTGTTGATAAATTAAAGACGTGGTATTGGGGAAGGTTAGAGCCAGTGACCTTTGTTTATAAATTAAAGAACTGGTAATGGGGAAGGTTAGAGCCAGTGACCTTTGTTAATATATTAAAGACCTGGGATTGGGGAAGGTTAGAACTAGTGACCTTTGTTGATATATTAAAGTCATGGTATTGGGGAAGGTTAGAGCCAGTGACCTTTGTTGATAAATTAAAGACCTGGTATTGGGGAAGGTTAGAGCCAGTGATGTTTGTTGATATATTAAAGACCAGGGATTGGGGAAGGTTAGAACGAGTGACCTTTGTTGATATATTAAAGACATGGTATTGGGGAAGGTTAGAGCCAGTGACCTTTGTTGATATATTAAAGTCATGGTATTGGGGAAGGTTAGAGCCAGTGACCTTTGTTGATAAATTAAAGACCTGGTATTGGGGAAGGTTAGAGCCAGTGATGTTTGTTGATATATTACAGACCAGGGATTGGGGAAGGTTAGAACGAGTGACCTTTGTTGATATATTAAAACCTGGGATTGGGGAAAGTTAGAACGAGTGACCTTTGTTGACATATTAAAGACATGGTATTGGGGAAGGTTAGAGCCAGTGACCTTTGTTGATAAATTAAAGACCTGGTATTGGGGAAGATTAGAGCCAGTGACCTTTGTTGATATATTAAAGACCTGGGATTGGGGAAGGTTAGAACGAGTGACCTTTGTTGATATATTAAAGTCATGGTATTGGGGAAGCTTAGAGCCAGTGACCTTTGTTGATAAATTAAAGACGTGGTATTGGGGAAGGTTAGAGCCAGTGACCTTTGTTTATAAATTAAAGACCTGGTAATGGGGAAGGTTAGAGCCAGTGACCTTTGTTAATATATTAAAGACCTGGGATTGGGGAAGGTTAGAACGAGTGACCTTTGTTTATATATTAAAGACCTGGTATTGGGGAAGTTTAGAACCAGTGACCTTTGTTGATATATTAAAACGTGGTATTGGGGAAGGTTTGAACCAGTGACCTTTGTTGATATATTAAAGACCTGGTATTGGGGAAGGTTAGAACAAGTGACCTTTGTTGATATATTAAAACCTGGGATTGGGGAAAGTTAGAACGAGTGACCTTTGTTGACATATTAAAGACATGGTATTGGGGAAGGTTAGAGCCAGTGACCTTTGTTGATAAATTAAAGACCTGGTATTGGGGAAGGTTAGAGCCAGTGACCTTTGTTGATATATTAAAGACCTGGGATTGGGGAAAGTTAGAACTAGTGACCTTTGTTGATATATTAAAGTCATGGTATTGGGGAAGGTTAGAGCCAGTGACCTTTGTTGATAAATTAAAGACCTGGTATTGGGGAAGGTTAGAGCCAGTGATGTTTGTTGATATATTAAAGACCAGGGATTGGGGAAGGTTAGAACGAGTGACCTTTGTTGATATATTAAAGACATGGTATTGGGGAAGGTTAGAGCCAGTGACCTTTGTTTATAAATTAAAGACCTGGGATTGGGGAAGGTTAGAACGAGTGACCTTTGTTGATATATTAAAGACCTGGTATTGGGGAAGTTTAGAACCAGTGACCTTTGTTGATATATTAAAACCTGGTATTGGGGAAGGTTTGAACCAGTGACCTTTGTTGATATATTAAAGACCTGGTATTGGGGAAGGTTAGAACAAGTGACCTTTGTTGATATATTAAAACCTGGGATTGGGGAAAGTTAGAACGAGTGACCTTTGTTGACATATTAAAGACATGGTATTGGGGAAGGTTAGAGCCAGTGACCTTTGTTGATAAATTAAAGACCTGGTATTGGGGAAGGTTAGAGCCAGTGACCTTTGTTGATATATTAAAGACCTGGGATTGGGGAAGGTTAGAACTAGTGACCTTTGTTGATATATTAAAGACCTGGGATTGGGGAAGGTTAGAACTAGTGACCTTTGTTGATATATTAAATACATGGTATTGGGGAAGGTTAGAGCCAGTGATGTTTGTTGATATATTAAAGACCAGGGATTGGGGAAGGTTAGAACGAGTGACCTTTGTTGATATATTAAAGACATGGGATTGGGGAAGGTTAGAGCCAGTGACCTTTGTTGAATTATTAAAGACCTGGGATTGGGGAAGGTTAGAACTAGTGACCTTTGTTGATATATTAAAGACCTGGGATTGGGGAAGGTTAGAGCCAGTGACCTTTGTTGATATATTAAATACATGGTATTGGGGAAGGTTAGAGCCAGTGATGTTTGTTGATATATTAAAGACCAGGGATTGGGGAAGGTTAGAACGAGTGACCTTTGTTGATATATTAAAGACATGGGATTGGGGAAGGTTAGAGCCAGTGACCTTTGTTTATAAATTAAAGACCTGGTATTGGGGAAGGTTGGAGCCAGTGACCTTTGTTAATATATTAAAGACCTGGAATTGGGGAAGGTTAGAACGAGTGACCTTTGTTGATATATTAAAGACCTGGTATTGGGGAAGTTTAGAACCAGTGACCTTTGTTGATATATTAAAACATGGTATTGGAGAAGGCTTGAACCAATGACCTTTGTTGATATATTAAAGACCTGGTATTGGGGAAGGTTAGAGCAAGTGACCTTTGTTGATATATTAAAACCTGGGATTGGGGAAAGTTAGAATGAGTGACCTTTGTTGACATTTTAAAGACATGGTATTGCAGAAGGTTAGAGCCAGTGACCTTTGTTGATAAATTAAAGACCTGGTATTGGGGAAGGTTAGAGCCAGTGACCTTTGTTGATATATTAAAGACCTGGGATTGGGGAAGGTTAGAACTAGTGACCTTTGTTGATATATTAAATACCTGGGATTGGGGAAGGTTAGAACTAGTGACCTTTGTTGATATATTAAATACATGGTATTGGGGAAGGTTAGAGCCAGTGAACTTTGTTGATATATTAAACACCTGGGATTGGGGAAGGTTAGAACGAGTGACCTTTGTTGATATATTAAAGACCTGGTATTGGGGAAGTTTAGAACCAGTACCCTTGGTTGATATATTAAAACCTGGTATTGGGGAAGGTTTGAACCAGTGACCTTTGTTGATATATTAAAGACCTGGTATTGGGGAAGGTTAGAGCAAGTGACCTTTGTTGATATATTAAAACCTGGGATTGGGGAAAGTTAGAACGAGTGACCTTTGTTGACATATTAAAGACATGGTATTGGAGAAGGTTAGAGCCAGTGACCTTTGTTGATAAATTAAAGACCTGGTATTGGGGAAGGTTAGAGCCAGTGATATTTGTTGATATATTAAAGACCTGGGATTGGGGAAGGTTAGAACTAGTGACCTTTGTTGATATATTAAAGACCTGGGATTGGGGAAGGTTAGAACGAGTGACCTTTGTTGATATATTAAATACATGGTATTGGGGAAGGTTAGAGCCAGTGAACTTTGTTGATAAATTAAAGACCTGGTATTGGGGAAGTTTAGAGCCAGTGATGTTTGTTGATATATTAAAGACCAGGGATTGGGGAAGGTTAGAATGAGTGACCTTTGTTGACATATGAAAGACATGATATTGGGGAAGGTTAGAGCCAGTGACCTTTGTTTATAAATTAAAGACCTGGTATTGGGGAAGGTTAGAGCCAGTGACCTTTGTTAATATATTAAACACCTTGGATTCGGGAAGGTTAGAGCCAGTGACCTTTGATGATGTATTAAAGACGTGTTATTGGGAAAGGTTAGAGCCAGTGAACTTTTCTGATATATTAAAGCCCTGATATTAGGGAAGGTTTGAGCAAGTGACCTTGGTTGATATATTAAAGACCTGGTATTGGGGAAGGTTAGAGTCAACGACCGTTGTTGATATATCAAAGACCTGGGATTGGGGAAGGTTAGAACCAGTGACCTTTGTTGATATATTAAAGACATGGTATTGTGGAAGGTTAGAACCAGTGACCTTTGTTGATATATTAAAGACCTGGTATTGGGGAACGTTAGAGCCAGTGACCTTTGTTGATATATTAAAGTCCTGGGATTGGGGAAGGTTAGAACGAGTTACCTTTGTTGACATAGTAAAGACATGGTATTGGGGAAGGTTAGAGCCAGTGACCTTTGTTGATAAATTAAGACCGGGTATTGGGGAAGGTTAGAGCCAGTGACCTTTGTTGATATATTAAAGACCTGGGATTGGGGAAGGTTAGAACGAGTGACATTTGTTGATATATTAAAACCTGGGATTGGGGAAAGTTAGAACGAGTGACCTTTGTTGACATATTAAAGACATGGTATTGGGGAAGGTTAGAGCCAGTGACCTTTGTTGATAAATTAAAGACCTGGTATTGGGGAAGGTTAGAGCCAGTGATGTTTGTTGATATATTACAGACCAGGGATTGGGGAAGGTTAGAACGTGTGACCTTTGTTGATATATTAAAACCTGGGATTGGGGAAAGTTAGAACGAGTGACCTTTGTTGACATATTAAAGACATGGTATTGGGGAAGGTTAGAGCCAGTGACCTTTGTTGATAAATTAAAGACCTGGTATTGGGGAAGATTAGAGCCAGTGACCTTTGTTGATATATTAAAGACCTGGGATTGGGGAAGGTTAGAACTAGTGACCTTTGTTGATATATTAAAGTCATGGTATTGGGGAAGCTTAGAGCCAGTGACCTTTGTTGATAAATTAAAGACATGGTATTGGGGAAGGTTAGAGCCAGTGACCTTTGTTTATAAATTAAAGACCTGGTAATGGGGAAGGTTAGAGCCAGTGACCTTTGTTAATATATTAAAGACCTGGGATTGGGGAAGGTTAGAACGAGTGACCTTTGTTTATATATTAAAGACCTGGTATTGGGGAAGTTTAGAACCAGTGACCTTTGTTGATATATTAAAACGTGGTATTGGGGAAGGTTTGAACCAGTGACCTTTGTTGATATATTAAAGACCTGGTATTGGGGAAGGTTAGAACAAGTGACCTTTGTTGATATATTAAAACCTGGGATTGGGGAAAGTTAGAACGAGTGACCTTTGTTGACATATTAAAGACATGGTATTGGGGAAGGTTAGAGCCAGTGACCTTTGTTGATAAATTAAAGACCTGGTATTGGGGAAGGTTAGAGCCAGTGACCTTTGTTGATATATTAAAGACCTGGGATTGGGGAAAGTTAGAACTAGTGACCTTTGTTGATATATTAAAGTCATGGTATTGGGGAAGGTTAGAGCCAGTGACCTTTGTTGATAAATTAAAGACCTGGTATTGGGGAAGGTTAGAGCCAGTGATGTTTGTTGATATATTAAAGACCAGGGATTGGGGAAGGTTAGAACGAGTGACCTTTGTTGATATATTAAAGACATGGTATTGGGGAAGGTTAGAGCCAGTGACCTTTGTTTATAAATTAAAGACCTGGGATTGGGGAAGGTTAGAACGAGTGACCTTTGTTGATATATTAAAGACCTGGTATTGGGGAAGTTTAGAACCAGTGACCTTTGTTGATATATTAAAACCTGGTATTGGGGAAGGTTAGAACCAGTGACCTTTGTTGATATATTAAAGACCTGGTATTGGGGAAGGTTAGAACAAGTGACCTTTGTTGATATATTAAATCCTGGGATTGGGGAAAGTTAGAACGAGTGACCTTTGTTGACATATTAAAGACATGGTATTGGGGAAGGTTAGAGCCAGTGACATTTGTTGATAAATTAAAGACCTGGTATTGGGGAAGGTTAGAGCCAGTGACCTTTGTTGATATATTAAAGACCTGGGATTGGGGAAGGTTAGAACTAGTGACCTTTGTTGATATATTAAAGACCTGGGATTGGGGAAGGTTAGAACTAGTGACCTTTGTTGATATATTAAATACATGGTATTGGGGAAGGTTAGAGCCAGTGATGTTTGTTGATATATTAAAGACCAGGGATTGGGGAAGGTTAGAACGAGTGACCTTTGTTGATATATTAAAGACATGGGATTGGGGAAGGTTAGAGCCAGTGACCTTTGTTGAATTATTAAAGACCTGGGATTGGGGAAGGTTAGAACTAGTGACCTTTGTTGATATATTAAAGACCTGGGATTGGGGAAGGTTAGAGCCAGTGACCTTTGTTGATATATTAAATACATGGTATTGGGGAAGGTTAGAGCCAGTGATGTTTGTTGATATATTAAAGACCAGGGATTGGGGAAGGTTAGAACGAGTGACCTTTGTTGATATATTAAAGACATGGGATTGGGGAAGGTTAGAGCCAGTGACCTTTGTTTATAAATTAAAGACCTGGTATTGGGGAAGGTTGGAGCCAGTGACCTTTGTTAATATATTAAAGACCTGGAATTGGGGAAGGTTAGAACGAGTGACCTTTGTTGATATATTAAAGACCTGGTATTGGGGAAGTTTAGAACCAGTGACCTTTGTTGATATATTAAAACATGGTATTGGAGAAGGCTTGAACCAATGACCTTTGTTGATATATTAAAGACCTGGTATTGGGGAAGGTTAGAGCAAGTGACCTTTGTTGATATATTAAAACCTGGGATTGGGGAAAGTTAGAACGAGTGACCTTTGTTGACATATTAAAGACATGGTATTGGAGAAGGTTAGAGCCAGTGACCTTTGTTGATAAATTAAAGACCTGTTATTGGGGAAGGTTAGAGCCAGTGATATTTGTTGATATATTAAAGACCTGGGATTGGGGAAGGTTAGAACTAGTGACCTTTGTTGATATATTAAAGACCTGGGATTGGGGAAGGTTAGAACGAGTGACCTTTGTTGATATATTAAATACATGGTATTGGGGAAGGTTAGAGCCAGTGAACTTTGTTGATAAATTAAAGACCTGGTATTGGGGAAGTTTAGAGCCAGTGATGTTTGTTGATATATTAAAGACCAGGGATTGGGGAAGGTTAGAATGAGTGACCTTTGTTGACATATGAAAGACATGATATTGGGGAAGGTTAGAGCCAGTGACCTTTGTTTATAAATTAAAGACCTGGTATTGGGGAAGGTTAGAGCCAGTGACCTTTGTTAATATATTAAACACCTTGGATTCGGGAAGGTTAGAGCCAGTGACCTTTGATGATGTATTAAAGACGTGTTATTGGGAAAGGTTAGAGCCAGTGAACTTTTCTGATATATTAAAGCCCTGATATTAGGGAAGGTTTGAGCAAGTGACCTTGGTTGATATATTAAAGACCTGGTATTGGGGAAGGTTAGAGTCAACGACCGTTGTTGATATATTAAAGACCTGGTATTGGGGAAGGTTACAACCAGTGACCTCTGTTGATATATTAAAGACCTGGTATTGGGGAAGGTAGAGTCAGTGACCTTTGTTGATATATTAAAGACCTGGTGTTGGGGAAGGTTAGAACCAGTGGCATTTGTTTATAAATTAAAGACCTGGTATTGGGGAAGGTTAGAGCCAGTGACCTTTGTTAATATATTAAAGACCTGGGATTGGGGAAGGTTAGAACGAGTGACCTTTGTTGATATATTAAAACCTGGTATTGGGGAAGGTTTGAACCAGTTGATATATTAAAGACCTGGTATTGGGGAAGGTTAGAACAAGTGACCTTTGTTGATATATTAAAGACCCTGTGTTGGGGAAGGTTAGAACCAGTGGCATTTGTTTATAAATTAAAGACCTGGTATTGGGGAAGTTTAGAGCCAGTGATGTTTGTTGATATATTAAAGACCAGGGATTGGGGAAGGTTAGAACGAGTGACCTTTGTTGATATATTAAAGACATGGTATTGAGGAAGGTTAGAGCCAGTGACCTTTGTTTATAAATTAAAGACCTGGTATTGGGGAAGGTTAGAGCCAGTGACCTTTGTTAATATATTAAAGACCTGGGATTGGGGAAGGTTAGATCGAGTGACCTTTGTTGATATATTAAAGACCTGGTATTGGGGAAGGTTTGAACCAGTGACCTTTGTTGATATATTAAAGACCTGGTATTGGGGAAGGTTAGAGCAAGTGACCTTTGTTGACATATTAAAGACATGGTATTGGGGAAGGTTAGAGCCAGTGACCTTTGTTGATAAATTAAAGACCTGGTATTGGGGAAGGTTAGAGCCAGTGACCTTTGTTGATATATTAAAGACCTGGGATTGGGGAAGGTTAGAACTAGTGACCTTTGTTGATATATTAAAGTCATGGTATTGGGGAAGGTTAGAGCCAGTGACCTTTGTTGATAAATTAAAGACCTGGTATTGGGGAAGGTTAGAGCCAGTGACCTTTGTTGATATATTAAAGACCTGGGATTGGGGAAGGTTAGAACTAGTGACCTTTGTTGATATATTAAAGTCATGGTATTGGGGAAGGTTAGAGCCAGTGACCTTTGTTGATAAATTAAAGACCTGGTATTGGGGAAGGTTAGAGCCAGTGATGTTTGTTGATATATTAAAGACCAGGGATTGGGGAAGGTTAGAACGAGTGACATTTGTTGATATATTAAAACCTGGGATTGGGGAAAGTTAGAACGAGTGACCTTTGTTGACATATTAAAGACATGGTATTGGGGAAGGTTAGAGCCAGTGACCTTTGTTGATAAATTAAAGACCTGGTATTGGGGAAGGTTAGAGCCAGTGACCTTTGTTGATATATTAAAGACCTGGGATTGGGGAAGGTTAGAACTAGTGACCTTTGTTGATATATTAAAGTCATGGTATTGGGGAAGGTTAGAGCCAGTGACCTTTGTTGATAAATTAAAGACGTGGTATTGGGGAAGGTTAGAGCCAGTGACCTTTGTTTATAAATTAAAGAACTGGTAATGGGGAAGGTTAGAGCCAGTGACCTTTGTTAATATATTAAAGACCTGGGATTGGGGAAGGTTAGAACTAGTGACCTTTGTTGATATATTAAAGTCATGGTATTGGGGAAGGTTAGAGCCAGTGACCTTTGTTGATAAATTAAAGACCTGGTATTGGGGAAGGTTAGAGCCAGTGATGTTTGTTGATATATTAAAGACCAGGGATTGGGGAAGGTTAGAACGAGTGACCTTTGTTGATATATTAAAGACATGGTATTGGGGAAGGTTAGAGCCAGTGACCTTTGTTGATATATTAAAGTCATGGTATTGGGGAAGGTTAGAGCCAGTGACCTTTGTTGATAAATTAAAGACCGGGTATTGGGGAAGGTTAGAGCCAGTGATGTTTGTTGATATATTACAGACCAGGGATTGGGGAAGGTTAGAACGAGTGACCTTTGTTGATATATTAAAACCTGGGATTGGGGAAAGTTAGAACGAGTGACCTTTGTTGACATATTAAAGACATGGTATTGGGGAAGGTTAGAGCCAGTGACCTTTGTTGATAAATTAAAGACCTGGTATTGGGGAAGATTAGAGCCAGTGACCTTTGTTGATATATTAAAGACCTGGGATTGGGGAAGGTTAGAACGAGTGACCTTTGTTGATATATTAAAGTCATGGTATTGGAGAAGCTTAGAGCCAGTGACCTTTGTTGATAAATTAAAGACGTGGTATTGGGGAAGGTTAGAGCCAGTGACCTTTGTTTATAAATTAAAGACCTGGTAATGGGGAAGGTTAGAGCCAGTGACCTTTGTTAATATATTAAAGACCTGGGATTGGGGAAGGTTAGAACGAGTGACCTTTGTTTATATATTAAAGACCTGGTATTGGGGAAGTTTAGAACCAGTGACCTTTGTTGATATATTAAAACGTGGTATTGGGGAAGGTTTGAACCAGTGACCTTTGTTGATATATTAAAGACCTGGTATTGGGGAAGGTTAGAACAAGTGACCTTTGTTGATATATTAAAACCTGGGATTGGGGAAAGTTAGAACGAGTGACCTTTGTTGACATATTAAAGACATGGTATTGGGGAAGGTTAGAGCCAGTGACCTTTGTTGATAAATTAAAGACCTGGTATTGGGGAAGGTTAGAGCCAGTGACCTTTGTTGATATATTAAAGACCTGGGATTGGGGAAAGTTAGAACTAGTGACCTTTGTTGATATATTAAAGTCATGGTATTGGGGAAGGTTAGAGCCAGTGACCTTTGTTGATAAATTAAAGACCTGGTATTGGGGAAGGTTAGAGCCAGTGATGTTTGTTGATATATTAAAGACCAGGGATTGGGGAAGGTTAGAACGAGTGACCTTTGTTGATATATTAAAGACATGGTATTGGGGAAGGTTAGAGCCAGTGACCTTTGTTTATAAATTAAAGACCTGGGATTGGGGAAGGTTAGAACGAGTGACCTTTGTTGATATATTAAAGACCTGGTATTGGGGAAGTTTAGAACCAGTGACCTTTGTTGATATATTAAAACCTGGTATTGGGGAAGGTTTGAACCAGTGACCTTTGTTGATATATTAAAGACCTGGTATTGGGGAAGGTTAGAACAAGTGACCTTTGTTGATATATTAAAACCTGGGATTGGGGAAAGTTAGAACGAGTGACCTTTGTTGACATATTAAAGACATGGTATTGGGGAAGGTTAGAGCCAGTGACCTTTGTTGATAAATTAAAGACCTGGTATTGGGGAAGGTTAGAGCCAGTGACCTTTGTTGATATATTAAAGACCTGGGATTGGGGAAGGTTAGAACTGGTGACCTTTGTTGATATATTAAAGACCTGGGATTGGGGAAGGTTAGAACTAGTGACCTTTGTTGATATATTAAATACATGGTATTGGGGAAGGTTAGAGCCAGTGATGTTTGTTGATATATTAAAGACCAGGGATTGGGGAAGGTTAGAACGAGTGACCTTTGTTGATATATTAAAGACATGGGATTGGGGAAGGTTAGAGCCAGTGACCTTTGTTGAATTATTAAAGACCTGGGATTGGGGAAGGTTAGAACTAGTGACCTTTGTTGATATATTAAAGACCTGGGATTGGGGAAGGTTAGAGCCAGTGACCTTTGTTGATATATTAAATACATGGTATTGGGGAAGGTTAGAGCCAGTGATGTTTGTTGATATATTAAAGACCAGGGATTGGGGAAGGTTAGAACGAGTGACCTTTGTTGATATATTAAAGACATGGGATTGGGGAAGGTTAGAGCCAGTGACCTTTGTTTATAAATTAAAGACCTGGTATTGGGGAAGGTTGGAGCCAGTGACCTTTGTTAATATATTAAAGACCTGGAATTGGGGAAGGTTAGAACGAGTGACCTTTGTTGATATATTAAAGACCTGGTATTGGGGAAGTTTAGAACCAGTGACCTTTGTTGATATATTAAAACATGGTATTGGAGAAGGCTTGAACCAATGACCTTTGTTGATATATTAAAGACCTGGTATTGGGGAAGGTTAGAGCAAGTGACCTTTGTTGATATATTAAAACCTGGGATTGGGGAAAGTTAGAACGAGTGACCTTTGTTGACATATTAAAGACATGGTATTGGAGAAGGTTAGAGCCAGTGACCTTTGTTGATAAATTAAAGACCTGGTATTGGGGAAGGTTAGAGCCAGTGATATTTGTTGATATATTAAAGACCTGGGATTGGGGAAGGTTAGAACTAGTGACCTTTGTTGATATATTAAAGACCTGGGATTGGGGAAGGTTAGAACGAGTGACCTTTGTTGATATATTAAATACATGGTATTGGGGAAGGTTAGAGCCAGTGAACTTTGTTGATAAATTAAAGACCTGGTATTGGGGAAGTTTAGAGCCAGTGATGTTTGTTGATATATTAAAGACCAGGGATTGGGGAAGGTTAGAATGAGTGACCTTTGTTGACATATGAAAGACATGATATTGGGGAAGGTTAGAGCCAGTGACCTTTGTTTATAAATTAAAGACCTGGTATTGGGGAAGGTTAGAGCCAGTGACCTTTGTTAATATATTAAACACCTTGGATTCGGGAAGGTTAGAGCCAGTGACCTTTGATGATGTATTAAAGACGTGTTATTGGGAAAGGTTAGAGCCAGTGAACTTTTCTGATATATTAAAGCCCTGATATTAGGGAAGGTTTGAGCAAGTGACCTTGGTTGATATATTAAAGACCTGGTATTGGGGAAGGTTAGAGTCAACGACCGTTGTTGATATATTAAAGACCTGGTATTGGGGAAGGTTACAACCAGTGACCTCTGTTGATATATTAAAGACCTGGTATTGGGGAAGGTAGAGTCAGTGACCTTTGTTGATATATTAAAGACCTGGTGTTGGGGAAGGTTAGAACCAGTGGCATTTGTTTATAAATTAAAGACCTGGTATTGCGGAAGGTTAGAGCCAGTGACCTTTGTTAATATATTAAAGACCTGGGATTGGGGAAGGTTAGAACGAGTGACCTTTGTTGATATATTAAAACCTGGTATTGGGGAAGGTTTGAACCAGTTGATATATTAAAGACCTGGTATTGGGGAAGGTTAGAGCAAGTGACCTTTGTTGATATATTAAAGACCCTGTGTTGGGGAAGGTTAGAACCAGTGGCATTTGTTTATAAATTAAAGACCTGGTATTGGGGAAGTTTTGAGCCAGTGATGTTTGTTGATATATTAAAGACCAGGGATTGGGGAAGGTTAGAACGAGTGACCTTTGTTGATATATTAAAGACATGGTATTGAGGAAGGTTAGAGCCAGTGACCTTTGTTTATAAATTAAAGACCTGGTATTGGGGAAGGTTAGAGCCAGTGACCTTTGTTAATATATTAAAGACCTGGGATTGGGGAAGGTTAGATCGAGTGACCTTTGTTGATATATTAAAGACCTGGTATTGGGGAAGGTTTGAACCAGTGACCTTTGTTGATATATTAAAGACCTGGTATTGGGGAAGGTTAGAGCAAGTGACCTTTGTTGACATATTAAAGACATGGTATTGGGGAAGGTTAGAGCCAGTGACCTTTGTTGATAAATTAAAGACCTGGTATTGGGGAAGGTTAGAGCCAGTGACCTTTGTTGATATATTAAAGACCTGGGATTGGGGAAGGTTAGAACTAGTGACCTTTGTTGATATATTAAAGTCATGGTATTGGGGAAGGTTAGAGCCAGTGACCTTTGTTGATAAATTAAAGACCTGGTATTGGGGAAGGTTAGAGCCAGTGACCTTTGTTGATATATTAAAGACCTGGGATTGGGGAAGGTTAGAACTAGTGACCTTTGTTGATATATTAAAGTCATGGTATTGGGGAAGGTTAGAGCCAGTGACCTTTGTTGATAAATTAAAGACCTGGTATTGGGGAAGGTTAGAGCCAGTGATGTTTGTTGATATATTAAAGACCAGGGATTGGGGAAGGTTAGAACGAGTGACATTTGTTGATATATTAAAACCTGGGATTGGGGAAAGTTAGAACGAGTGACCTTTGTTGACATATTAAAGACATGGTATTGGGGAAGGTTAGAGCCAGTGACCTTTGTTGATAAATTAAAGACCTGGTATTGGGGAAGGTTAGAGCCAGTGACCTTTGTTGATATATTAAAGACCTGGGATTGGGGAAGGTTAGAACTAGTGACCTTTGTTGATATATTAAAGTCATGGTATTGGGGAAGGTTAGAGCCAGTGACCTTTGTTGATAAATTAAAGACGTGGTATTGGGGAAGGTTAGAGCCAGTGACCTTTGTTTATAAATTAAAGAACTGGTAATGGGGAAGGTTAGAGCCAGTGACCTTTGTTAATATATTAAAGACCTGGGATTGGGGAAGGTTAGAACTAGTGACCTTTGTTGATATATTAAAGTCATGGTATTGGGGAAGGTTAGAGCCAGTGACCTTTGTTGATAAATTAAAGACCTGGTATTGGGGAAGGTTAGAGCCAGTGATGTTTGTTGATATATTAAAGACCAGGGATTGGGGAAGGTTAGAACGAGTGACCTTTGTTGATATATTAAAGACATGGTATTGGGGAAGGTTAGAGCCAGTGACCTTTGTTGATATATTAAAGTCATGGTATTGGGGAAGGTTAGAGCCAGTGACCTTTGTTGATAAATTAAAGACCTGGTATTGGGGAAGGTTAGAGCCAGTGATGTTTGTTGATATATTACAGACCAGGGATTGGGGAAGGTTAGAACGAGTGACCTTTGTTGATATATTAAAGACCTGGGATTGGGGAAGGTTAGAACGAGTGACCTTTGTTGATATATTAAAGTCATGGTATTGGGGAAGCTTAGAGCCAGTGACCTTTGTTGATAAATTAAAGACGTGGTATTGGGGAAGGTTAGAGCCAGTGACCTTTGTTTATAAATTAAAGACCTGGTAATGGGGAAGGTTAGAGCCAGTGACCTTTGTTAATATATTAAAGACCTGGGATTGGGGAAGGTTAGAACGAGTGACCTTTGTTTATATATTAAAGACCTGGTATTGGGGAAGTTTAGAACCAGTGACCTTTGTTGATATATTAAAACGTGGTATTGGGGAAGGTTTGAACCAGTGACCTTTGTTGATATATTAAAGACCTGGTATTGGGGAAGGTTAGAACAAGTGACCTTTGTTGATATATTAAAACCTGGGATTGGGGAAAGTTAGAACGAGTGACCTTTGTTGACATATTAAAGACATGGTATTGGGGAAGGTTAGAGCCAGTGACCTTTGTTGATAAATTAAAGACCTGGTATTGGGGAAGGTTAGAGCCAGTGACCTTTGTTGATATATTAAAGACCTGGGATTGGGGAAAGTTAGAACTAGTGACCTTTGTTGATATATTAAAGTCATGGTATTGGGGAAGGTTAGAGCCAGTGACCTTTGTTGATAAATTAAAGACCTGGTATTGGGGAAGGTTAGAGCCAGTGATGTTTGTTGATATATTAAAGACCAGGGATTGGGGAAGGTTAGAACGAGTGACCTTTGTTGATATATTAAAGACATGGTATTGGGGAAGGTTAGAGCCAGTGACCTTTGTTTATAAATTAAAGACCTGGGATTGGGGAAGGTTAGAACGAGTGACCTTTGTTGATATATTAAAGACCTGGTATTGGGGAAGTTTAGAACCAGTGACCTTTGTTGATATATTAAAACCTGGTATTGGGGAAGGTTTGAACCAGTGACCTTTGTTGATATATTAAAGACCTGGTATTGGGGAAGGTTAGAACAAGTGACCTTTGTTGATATATTAAAACCTGGGATTGGGGAAAGTTAGAACGAGTGACCTTTGTTGACATATTAAAGACATGGTATTGGGGAAGGTTAGAGCCAGTGACCTTTGTTGATAAATTAAAGACCTGGTATTGGGGAAGGTTAGAGCCAGTGACCTTTGTTGATATATTAAAGACCTGGGATTGGGGAAGGTTAGAACTGGTGACCTTTGTTGATATATTAAAGACCTGGGATTGGGGAAGGTTAGAACTAGTGACCTTTGTTGATATATTAAATACATGGTATTGGGGAAGGTTAGAGCCAGTGATGTTTGTTGATATATTAAAGACCAGGGATTGGGGAAGGTTAGAACGAGTGACCTTTGTTGATATATTAAAGACATGGGATTGGGGAAGGTTAGAGCCAGTGACCTTTGTTGAATTATTAAAGACCTGGGATTGGGGAAGGTTAGAACTAGTGACCTTTGTTGATATATTAAAGACCTGGGATTGGGGAAGGTTAGAGCCAGTGACCTTTGTTGATATATTAAATACATGGTATTGGGGAAGGTTAGAGCCAGTGATGTTTGTTGATATATTAAAGACCAGGGATTGGGGAAGGTTAGAACGAGTGACCTTTGTTGATATATTAAAGACATGGGATTGGGGAAGGTTAGAGCCAGTGACCTTTGTTTATAAATTAAAGACCTGGTATTGGGGAAGGTTGGAGCCAGTGACCTTTGTTAATATATTAAAGACCTGGAATTGGGGAAGGTTAGAACGAGTGACCTTTGTTGATATATTAAAGACCTGGTATTGGGGAAGTTTAGAACCAGTGACCTTTGTTGATATATTAAAACATGGTATTGGAGAAGGCTTGAACCAATGACCTTTGTTGATATATTAAAGACCTGGTATTGGGGAAGGTTAGAGCAAGTGACCTTTGTTGATATATTAAAACCTGGGATTGGGGAAAGTTAGAATGAGTGACCTTTGTTGACATATTAAAGACATGGTATTGCAGAAGGTTAGAGCCAGTGACCTTTGTTGATAAATTAAAGACCTGGTATTGGGGAAGGTTAGAGCCAGTGACCTTTGTTGATATATTAAAGACCTGGGATTGGGGAAGGTTAGAACTAGTGACCTTTGTTGATATATTAAATACCTGGGATTGGGGAAGGTTAGAACTAGTGACCTTTGTTGATATATTAAATACATGGTATTGGGGAAGGTTAGAGCCAGTGAACTTTGTTGATATATTAAACACCTGGGATTGGGGAAGGTTAGAACGAGTGACCTTTGTTGATATATTAAAGACCTGGTATTGGGGAAGTTTAGAACCAGTACCCTTGGTTGATATATTAAAACCTGGTATTGGGGAAGGTTTGAACCAGTGACCTTTGTTGATATATTAAAGACCTGGTATTGGGGAAGGTTAGAGCAAGTGACCTTTGTTGATATATTAAAACCTGGGATTGGGGAAAGTTAGAACGAGTGACCTTTGTTGACATATTAAAGACATGGTATTGGAGAAGGTTAGAGCCAGTGACCTTTGTTGATAAATTAAAGACCTGGTATTGGGGAAGGTTAGAGCCAGTGATATTTGTTGATATATTAAAGACCTGGGATTGGGGAAGGTTAGAACTAGTGACCTTTGTTGATATATTAAAGACCTGGGATTGGGGAAGGTTAGAACGAGTGACCTTTGTTGATATATTAAATACATGGTATTGGGGAAGGTTAGAGCCAGTGAACTTTGTTGATAAATTAAAGACCTGGTATTGGGGAAGTTTAGAGCCAGTGATGTTTGTTGATATATTAAAGACCAGGGATTGGGGAAGGTTAGAATGAGTGACCTTTGTTGACATATGAAAGACATGATATTGGGGAAGGTTAGAGCCAGTGACCTTTGTTTATAAATTAAAGACCTGGTATTGGGGAAGGTTAGAGCCAGTGACCTTTGTTAATATATTAAACACCTTGGATTCGGGAAGGTTAGAGCCAGTGACCTTTGATGATGTATTAAAGACGTGTTATTGGGAAAGGTTAGAGCCAGTGAACTTTTCTGATATATTAAAGCCCTGATATTAGGGAAGGTTTGAGCAAGTGACCTTGGTTGATATATTAAAGACCTGGTATTGGGGAAGGTTAGAGTCAACGACCGTTGTTGATATATCAAAGACCTGGGATTGGGGAAGGTTAGAACCAGTGACCTTTGTTGATATATTAAAGACATGGTATTGTGGAAGGTTAGAACCAGTGACCTTTGTTGATATATTAAAGACCTGGTATTGGGGAACGTTAGAGCCAGTGACCTTTGTTGATATATTAAAGTCCTGGGATTGGGGAAGGTTAGAACGAGTTACCTTTGTTGACATATTAAAGACATGGTATTGGGGAAGGTTAGAGCCAGTGACCTTTGTTGATAAATTAAGACCGGGTATTGGGGAAGGTTAGAGCCAGTGACCTTTGTTGATATATTAAAGACCTGGGATTGGGGAAGGTTAGAACGAGTGACATTTGTTGATATATTAAAACCTGGGATTGGGGAAAGTTAGAACGAGTGACCTTTGTTGACATATTAAAGACATGGTATTGGGGAAGGTTAGAGCCAGTGACCTTTGTTGATAAATTAAAGACCTGGTATTGGGGAAGGTTAGAGCCAGTGACCTTTGTTGATATATTAAAGACCTGGGATTGGGGAAGGTTAGAACTAGTGACCTTTGTTGATATATTAAAGTCATGGTATTGGGGAAGGTTAGAGCCAGTGACCTTTGTTGATAAATTAAAGACGTGGTATTGGGGAAGGTTAGAGCCAGTGACCTTTGTTTATAAATTAAAGAACTGGTAATGGGGAAGGTTAGAGCCAGTGACCTTTGTTAATATATTAAAGACCTGGGATTGGGGAAGGTTAGAACTAGTGACCTTTGTTGATATATTAAAGTCATGGTATTGGGGAAGGTTAGAGCCAGTGACCTTTGTTGATAAATTAAAGACCTGGTATTGGGGAAGGTTAGAGCCAGTGATGTTTGTTGATATATTAAAGACCAGGGATTGGGGAAGGTTAGAACGAGTGACCTTTGTTGATATATTAAAGACATGGTATTGGGGAAGGTTAGAGCCAGTGACCTTTGTTGATATATTAAAGTCATGGTATTGGGGAAGGTTAGAGCCAGTGACCTTTGTTGATAAATTAAAGACCTGGTATTGGGGAAGGTTAGAGCCAGTGATGTTTGTTGATATATTACAGACCAGGGATTGGGGAAGGTTAGAACGAGTGACCTTTGTTGATATATTAAAACCTGGGATTGGGGAAAGTTAGAACGAGTGACCTTTGTTGACATATTAAAGACACGGTATTGGGGAAGGTTAGAGCCAGTGACCTTTGTTGATAAATTAAAGACCTGGTATTGGGGAAGATTAGAGCCAGTGACCTTTGTTGATATATTAAAGACCTGGGATTGGGGAAGGTTAGAACGAGTGACCTTTGTTGATATATTAAAGTCATGGTATTGGGGAAGCTTAGAGCCAGTGACCTTTGTTGATAAATTAAAGACGTGGTATTGGGGAAGGTTAGAGCCAGTGACCTTTGTTTATAAATTAAAGACCTGGTAATGGGGAAGGTTAGAGCCAGTGACCTTTGTTAATATATTAAAGACCTGGGATTGGGGAAGGTTAGAACGAGTGACCTTTGTTTATATATTAAAGACCTGGTATTGGGGAAGTTTAGAACCAGTGACCTTTGTTGATATATTAAAACGTGGTATTGGGGAAGGTTTGAACCATTGACCTTTGTTGATATATTAAAGACCTGGTATTGGGGAAGGTTAGAACAAGTGACCTTTGTTGATATATTAAAACCTGGGATTGGGGAAAGTTAGAACGAGTGACCTTTGTTGATATATTAAAGACATGGTATTGGGGAAGGTTAGAGCCAGTGACCTTTGTTTATAAATTAAGGACCTGGTATTGGGGAAGGTTAGAGCCAGTGACCTTTGTTAATATATTAAAGACCTGGGATTGGGGAAGGTTAGAACGAGTGACCTTTGTTGATATATTAAAGACCTGGTATTGGGGAAGTTTAGAACCAGTGACCTTTGTTGATATATTAAAACCTGGTATTGGGGAAGGTTTGAACCAGTGACCTTTGTTGATATATTAAAGACCTGGTATTGGGGAAGGTTAGAGCAAGTGACCTTTGTTGATATATTAAAACCTGGGATTGGGGAAAGTTAGAACGAGTGACCTTTGTTGACATATTAAAGACATGGTATTGGAGAAGGTTAGAGCCAGTGACCTTTGTTGATAAATTAAAGACCTGGTATTGGGGAAGGTTAGAGCCAGTGACCTTTGTTGATATATTAAAGACCTGGGATTGGGGAAGGTTAGATCTAGTGACCTTTGTTGATATATTAAAGACCTGGGATGGGGGAAGGTTAGAACTAGTGACCTTTGTTGATATATTAAATACATGGTATTGGGGAAGGTTAGAGCCAGTGAACTTTGTTGATAAATTAAAGACCTGGTATTGGGGAAGGTTAGAGCCAGTGATGTTTGTTGATATATTACAGACCAGGGATTGGGGAAGGTTAGAACGAGTGACCTTTGTTGATATATTAAAACCTGGGATTGGGGAAAGTTAGAACGAGTGACCTTTGTTGACATATTAAAGACATGGTATTGGGGAAGGTTAGAGCCAGTGACCTTTGTTGATAAATTAAAGACCTGGTATTGGGGAAGATTAGAGCCAGTGACCTTTGTTGATATATTAAAGACCTGGGATTGGGGAAGGTTAGAACGAGTGACCTTTGTTGATATATTAAAGTCATGGTATTGGGGAAGCTTAGAGCCAGTGACCTTTGTTGATAAATTAAAGACGTGGTATTGGGGAAGGTTAGAGCCAGTGACCTTTGTTTATAAATTAAAGACCTGGTAATGGGGAAGGTTAGAGCCAGTGACCTTTGTTAATATATTAAAGACCTGGGATTGGGGAAGGTTAGAACGAGTGACCTTTGTTTATATATTAAAGACCTGGTATTGGGGAAGTTTAGAACCAGTGACCTTTGTTGATATATTAAAACGTGGTATTGGGGAAGGTTTGAACCAGTGACCTTTGTTGATATATTAAAGACCTGGTATTGGGGAAGGTTAGAACAAGTGACCTTTGTTGATATATTAAAACCTGGGATTGGGGAAAGTTAGAACGAGTGACCTTTGTTGACATATTAAAGACATGGTATTGGGGAAGGTTAGAGCCAGTGACCTTTGTTGATAAATTAAAGACCTGGTATTGGGGAAGATTAGAGCCAGTGACCTTTGCTGATATATTAAAGACCTGGGATTGGGGAAAGTTAGAACTAGTGACCTTTGTTGATATATGAAAGTCATGGTATTGGGGAAGGTTAGAGCCAGTGACCTTTGTTGATAAATTAAAGACCTGGTATTGGGGAAGGTTAGAGCCAGTGATGTTTGTTGATATATTAAAGACCAGGGATTGGGGAAGGTTAGAACGAGTGACCTTTGTTGATATATTAAAGACATGGTATTGGGGAAGGTTAGAGCCAGTGACCTTTGTTTATAAATTAAAGACCTGGGATTGGGGAAGGTTAGAACGAGTGACCTTTGTTGATATATTAAAGACCTGGTATTGGGGAAGTTTAGAACCAGTGACCTTTGTTGATATATTAAAACCTGGTATTGGCGAAGGTTTGAACCAGTGACCTTTGTTGATATATTAAAGACCTGGTATTGGGGAAGGTTAGAACAAGTGACCTTTGTTGATATATTAAAACCTGGGATTGGGGAAAGTTAGAACGAGTGACCTTTGTTGACATATTAAAGACATGGTATTGGGGAAGGTTAGAGCCAGTGACCTTTGTTGATAAATTAAAGACCTGGTATTGGGGAAGGTTAGAGCCAGTGACCTTTGTTGATATATTAAAGACCTGGGATTGGGGAAGGTTAGAACTAGTGACCTTTGTTGATATATTAAAGACCTGGGATTGGGGAAGGTTAGAACTAGTGACCTTTGTTGATATATTAAATACATGGTATTGGGGAAGGTTAGAGCCAGTGATGTTTGTTGATATATTAAAGACCAGGGATTGGGGAAGGTTAGAACGAGTGACCTTTGTTGATATATTAAAGACATGGGATTGGGGAAGGTTAGAGCCAGTGACCTTTGTTGAATTATTAAAGACCTGGGATTGGGGAAGGTTAGAACTAGTGACCTTTGTTGATATATTAAAGACCTGGGATTGGGGAAGGTTAGAGCCAGTGACCTTTGTTGATATATTAAATACATGGTATTGGAGAAGGCTTGAACCAATGACCTTTGTTGATATATTAAAGACCTGGTATTGGGGAAGGTTAGAGCAAGTGACCTTTGTTGATATATTAAAACCTGGGATTGGGGAAAGTTAGAATGAGTGACCTTTGTTGACATATTAAAGACATGGTATTGCAGAAGGTTAGAGCCAGTGACCTTTGTTGATAAATTAAAGACCTGGTATTGGGGAAGGTTAGAGCCAGTGACCTTTGTTGATATATTAAAGACCTGGGATTGGGGAAGGTTAGAACTAGTGACCTTTGTTGATATATTAAATACCTGGGATTGGGGAAGGTTAGAACTAGTGACCTTTGTTGATATATTAAATACATGGTATTGGGGAAGGTTAGAGCCAGTGAACTTTGTTGATATATTAAACACCTGGGATTGGGGAAGGTTAGAACGAGTGACCTTTGTTGATATATTAAAGACCTGGTATTGGGGAAGTTTAGAACCAGTACCCTTGGTTGATATATTAAAACCTGGTATTGGGGAAGGTTTGAACCAGTGACCTTTGTTGATATATTAAAGACCTGGTATTGGGGAAGGTTAGAGCAAGTGACCTTTGTTGATATATTAAAACCTGGGATTGGGGAAAGTTAGAACGAGTGACCTTTGTTGACATATTAAAGACATGGTATTGGAGAAGGTTAGAGCCAGTGACCTTTGTTGATAAATTAAAGACCTGGTATTGGGGAAGGTTAGAGCCAGTGATATTTGTTGATATATTAAAGACCTGGGATTGGGGAAGGTTAGAACTAGTGACCTTTGTTGATATATTAAAGACCTGGGATTGGGGAAGGTTAGAACGAGTGACCTTTGTTGATATATTAAATACATGGTATTGGGGAAGGTTAGAGCCAGTGAACTTTGTTGATAAATTAAAGACCTGGTATTGGGGAAGTTTAGAGCCAGTGATGTTTGTTGATATATTAAAGACCAGGGATTGGGGAAGGTTAGAATGAGTGACCTTTGTTGACATATGAAAGACATGATATTGGGGAAGGTTAGAGCCAGTGACCTTTGATGATGTATTAAAGACGTGTTATTGGGAAAGGTTAGAGCCAGTGAACTTTTCTGATATATTAAAGCCCTGATATTAGGGAAGGTTTGAGCAAGTGACCTTGGTTGATATATTAAAGACCTGGTATTGGGGAAGGTTAGAGTCAACGACCGTTGTTGATATATCAAAGACCTGGGATTGGGGAAGGTTAGAACCAGTGACCTTTGTTGATATATTAAAGACATGGTATTGTGGAAGGTTAGAACCAGTGACCTTTGTTGATATATTAAAGACCTGGTATTGGGGAACGTTAGAGCCAGTGACCTTTGTTGATATATTAAAGTCCTGGGATTGGGGAAGGTTAGAACGAGTTACCTTTGTTGACATATTAAAGACATGGTATTGGGGAAGGTTAGAGCCAGTGACCTTTGTTGATAAATTAAGACCGGGTATTGGGGAAGGTTAGAGCCAGTGACCTTTGTTGATATATTAAAGACCTGGGATTGGGGAAGGTTAGAACTAGTGACCTTTGTTGATATATTAAATACATGGTATTTGGGAAGGTTAGAGCCAGTGACCTTTGTTTATAAATTAAAGACCTGGTATTGGGGAAGTTTAGAGCCAGTGATGTTTGTTGATATATTAAAGACCAGGGATTGGGGAAGGTTAGAACGAGTGACCTTTGTTGATATATTAAAGACGTGGTATTGGGGAAGGTTAGAGCCAGTGACCTTTGTTTATAAATTAAAGACCTGGTAATGGGGAAGGTTAGAGCCAGTGACCTTTGTTAATATATTAAAGACCTGGGATTGGGGAAGACTAGAACGAGTGACCTTTGTTTATATATTAAAGACCTGGTATTGGGGAAGTTTAGAACCAGTGACCTTTGTTGATATATTAAAACCTGGTATTGGGGAAGGTTTGAACCAGTGACCTTTGTTGATATATTAAAGCTGGTATTGGGGAAGGTTAGAACAAGTGACCTTTGTTGATATATTAAAACCTGGGATTGGGGAAAGTTAGAACGAGTGACCTTTGTTGACATATTAAAGACATGGTATTGGGGAAGGTTAGAGCCAGTGACCTTTGTTGATAAATTAAAGACCTGGTATTGGGGAAGGTTAGAGCCAGTGACCTTTGTTGATATATTAAAGACCTGGGATTGGGGAAGGTTAGAACTAGTGACCTTTGTTGATATATTAAAGTCATGGTATTGGGGAAGGTTAGAGCCAGTGACCTTTGTTGATAAATTAAAGACGTGGTATTGGGGAAGGTGAGAGCCAGTGACCTTTGTTTATAAATTAAAGACCTGGTAATGGAAAAGGTTAGAGCCAGTGACCTTTGTTAATATATTAAAGACCTGGGATTGGGGAAGGTTAGAACGAGTGACCTTTGTTTATATATTAAAGACCTGGTATTGGGGAAGTTTAGAACCAGTGACCTTTGTTGATATATTAAAACGTGGTATTGGGGAAGGTTTGAACCAGTGACCTTTGTTGATATATTAAAGACCTGGTATTGGGGAAGGTTAGAACAAGTGACCTTTGTTGATATATTAAAACCTGGGATTGGGGAAAGTTAGAACGAGTGACCTTTGTTGACATATTAAAGACATGGTATTGGGGAAGGTTAGAGCCAGTGACCTTTGTTGATAAATTAAAGACCTGGTATTGGGGAAGGTTAGAGCCAGTGACCTTTGTTGATATATTAAAGACCTGGGATTGGGGAAGGTTAGAACTAGTGACCTTTGTTGATATATTAAAGTCATGGTATTGGGGAAGGTTAGAGCCAGTGACCTTTGTTGATAAATTAAAGACCTGGTATTGGGGAAGGTTAGAGCCAGTGATGTTTGTTGATATATTAAAGACCAGGGATTGGGGAAGTTTATAACCAGTGACCTTTGTTGATATATTAAAACCTGGTATTGGGGAAGGTTTGAACAAGTGACCTTTGTTGATATATTAAAGACCTGGTATTGGGGAAGGTTAGAACAAGTGACCTTTGTTGATATATTAAAACCTGGGATTGGGGAAAGTTAGAACGAGTGACCTTTGTTGACATATTAAAGACATGGTATTGGGGAAGGTTAGAGCCAGTGACCTTTGTTGATAAATTAAAGACCTGGTATTGGGGAAGGTTAGAGCCAGTGACCTTTGTTGATATATTAAAGACCTGGGATTGGGGAAGGTTAGAACTAGTGACCTTTGTTGATATATTAAAGTCATGGTATTGGGGAAGGTTAGAGCCAGTGACCTTTGTTAATATATTAAAGACCTGGAATTGGGGAAGGTTAGAACGAGTGACCTTTGTTGATATATTAAAGACCTGGTATTGGGGAAGTTTAGAACCAGTGACCTTTGTTGATATATTAAAACATGGTATTGGGGAAGGCTTGAACCAATGACCTTTGTTGATATATTAAAGACCTGGTATTGGGGAAGGTTAGAGCAAGTGACCTTTGTTGATATATTAAAACCTGGGATTGGGGAAAGTTAGAACGAGTGACCTTTGTTGACATATTAAAGACATGGTATTGCAGAAGGTTAGAGCCAGTGACCTTTGTTGATAAATTAAAGACCTGGTATTGGGGAAGGTTAGAGCCAGTGACCTTTGTTGATATATTAAAGACCTGGGATTGGGGAAGGTTAGAACTAGTGACCTTTGTTGATATATTAAAGACCTGGGATTGGGGAAGGTTAGAACTAGTGACCTTTGTTGATATATTAAATAAATGGTATTGGGGAAGGTTAGAGCCAGTGAACTTTGTTGATAAATTAAAGACCTGGTATTGGGGAAGTTTAGAGCCAGTGATGTTTGTTGATATATTAAAGACCAGGGATTGGGGAAGGTTAGAACGAGTGACCTTTGTTGACATATTAAAGACATGGTATTGGGGAAGGTTGGAGACAGTGACCTTTGATGATATATTAAAGACGTGTTATTGGGAAAGGTTAGAGCCAGTGAACTTTTTTGATATATTAAAGCCCTGATATTAGGGAAGGTTTGAGCAAGTGACCTTTGTTGATATATTAAAGACCTGGTATTGTGGAAGGTTAGAGTCAACGACCTTTGTTGATATATCAAAGACCTGGGATTGGGGAAGGTTAGAACCAGTGTCCTTTGTTGATATATTAAAGACCTGGTATTGTGGAAGGTTAGAACCAGTGACCTTTGTTAATATATTAAAGACCTGGGATTGGGGAAGGTTAGAACGAGTGACCTTTGTTTATATATTAAAGACCTGGTATTGGGGAAGTTTACAACCAGTGACCTTTGTTGATATATTAAAACCTGGTATTGGGGAAGGTTTGAACCAGTGACCTTTGTTGATATATTAAAGACCTGGTATTGGGGAAGGTTAGAACAAGTGACCTTTGTTGATATATTAAAACCTGGGATTGGGGAAAGTTAGAACGAGTGACCTTTGTTGACATATTAAAGACATGGTATTGGGGAAGGTTAGAGCCAGTGACCTTTGTTGATAAATTAAAGACCTGGTATTGGGGAAGGTTAGAGCCAGTGACCTTTGTTGATATATTAAAACCTGGTATTGGGGAAGGTTTGAACCAGTGACCTTTGTTGATATATTAAAGACCTGGTATTGGGGAAGGTTAGAACAAGTGACCTTTGTTGATATATTAAAACCTGGGATTGGGGAAAGTTAGAACGAGTGACCTTTGTTGATATATTAAAGACATGGTATTGGGGAAGGTTAGAGCCAGTGACCTTTGTTTATAAATTAAAGACCTGGTATTGGGGAAGGTTAGAGCCAGTGACCTTTGTTAATATATTAAAGACCTGGGATTGGGGAAGGTTAGAACGAGTGACCTTTGTTGATATATTAAAGACCTGGTATTGGGGAAGTTTAGAACCAGTGACCTTTGTTGATATATTAAAACCTGGTATTGGGGAAGGTTTGAACCAGTGACCTTTGTTGATATATTAAAGACCTGGTATTGGGGAAGGTTAGAGCAAGTGACCTTTGTTGATATATTAAAACCTGGGATTGGGGAAAGTTAGAACGAGTGACCTTTGTTGACATATTAAAGACATGGTATTGGAGAAGGTTAGAGCCAGTGACCTTTGTTGATAAATTAAAGACCTGGTATTGGGGAAGGTTAGAGCCAGTGACCTTTGTTGATATATTAAAGACCTGGGATTGGGGAAGGTTAGATCTAGTGACCTTTGTTGATATATTAAAGACCTGGGATGGGGGAAGGTTAGAACTAGTGACCTTTGTTGATATATTAAATACATGGTATTGGGGAAGGTTAGAGCCAGTGAACTTTGTTGATAAATTAAAGACCTGGTATTGGGGAAGTTTAGAGCCAGTGATGTTTGTTGATATATTAAAGACCAGGGATTGGGGAAGGTTAGAACGAGTGACCTTTGTTGATATATTAAAGACATGGTATTGGGGAAGGTTAGAGCCAGTGACCTTTGTTTATAAATTAAAGACCTGGTATTGGGGAAGGTTAGAGCCAGTTACCTTTGTTAATATATTAAAGACCTGGGATTGGGGAAGGTTAGAACGAGTGACCTTTGTTGAAATATTAAAGACCTGGTTTTGGGGAAGTTTAGAACCAGTGACCTTTGTTGATATATTAATGACCTGGTCTTGGGGATGGTTAGAGCCAGCGGCCTTTGTGGATATATTAAAACCTGGTATTGGGGAAGGTTTGAACCAGTGACCTTTGTCGATATATTAAAAACCTCGTATTGAGGAGCGTTAGAGCCAGTGACCTTTGTTGATATATTAAAGACCTGGTATTGGGGAAGGTTTGAACCAGTGACCTTTGTCGATATATTAAAAACCTCGTATTGGGGAAGGTTAGAGCCAGCGACCTTTGTAGATATATTAAAGACCTGGTATTGGGGAAGGTTAGAGCCAGTGAACTTTTTTGATATATTAAAGCCCTGATATTAGGGAAGGATAGAGCCAGTGACCTTTGTTGATATATTAAAGACCTGGGATTGGGGAAGGTTAGAGCCAGCGACCTTGGTTGATATATTAAAGACCTGGTATTGGGGAAGGTTAGAGCCAGCGACCTTGGTTGATATATGAAAACCTGGTAATGGGTAAGGTTTGAACCAGTGATCTTTGTTGATATATTAAATACCTGGTATTGGGGAAGGTTAGAGCCAGAGATCTTTGTTGATATATTAAAGACCTGATATTGGGGAAGGTTAAACACCTGGTATTGGGGAAGGTTAAAGCCAGTTAACTTTGTGGGTTTATTAAAGTCCTGGAATTGGGGAAGGTTAGAACCAGTGACTTTTGTTGTTATATTAAAGACCTGGTATTGGGAAAGTTAGAACCAGTGACCTTTGTTGATATTTTAAAGACCAGGTATTGGGGAAGATTAGAGCCAGCGGCCTTTGTTGATATATTAAAGCCCTGGTATTGGGGAAGGTTAGAACCAATGGCCTTTGTTCATATATTAAAGCCCTGGCATTGGGGAAGGTTAGATCCAGTGAACTTTGTTGATATATTAAAGACCTGGTATTGGGGAAGGTTAGAACCAGTGACATTTGTTGATATATTAAAGACCTGGTATTGGGGAAGTTTAGAGCCAGTCGACTTTGTTGATATATTAAAGACCTGGCACTGGGGAAGGCTAGAGCCAGTGGACTTTGTTGATATATTAAACACCTGGTATTGGGGAAGGTTAGAGCCAGTGACCTTTGTGGGTATATTAAAGACTTGGTATTGGGGAAGGTTACAACCAGTGACTTTTCTTGATATATTAAAGCCCTGGTATTGGGGAAGTTTAGAACCAGTGACCTTTGTTGATATATTAAAGACCTGGTATTGGGGAAGGTTAGAGCCAGCGACCTGTGTTCATATATTAAAACCTGGTATTGGAAAAGGTTTGAAGCAGTGACCTTTGTTGATATATTAAAGACCTGGTATTGGGGAGGGTTAGAGCCAGTGGCCTTTGTTGATATGTTAAAGACCTGGTATTGGGGAGGGTTAGAGCCAGTGTCCTTTGTTGATATGTTTAAGACCTGCTATTGGGTAAGGTTTGAACCAGTGACCTTTGTCGATATATTACAAACCTCGTATTGTGGAGCGTTAGAGCCAGTGACCTTTGTTGATATATTAAAGACCTGGTATTGGGGAAGGTTACAACCAGTGACCTCTGTTGATATATTAAAGACCTGGTATTGGGGAAGGTAGAGTCAGTGACCTTTGTTGATATATTAAAGACCTGGTGTTGGGGAAGGTTAGAACCAGTGGCATTTGTTTATAAATTAAAGACCTGGTATTGGGGAAGGTTAGAGCCAGTGACCTTTGTTAATATATTAAAGACATGGGATTGGGGAAGGTTAGAACGAGTGACCTTTGCTGATATATTAAAACCTGGTATTGGGGAAGGTTTGAACCAGTTGATATATTAAAGACCTGGTATTGGGGAAGGTTAGAGCAAGTGACCTTTGTTGATATATTAAAGACCCGGTGTTGGGGAAGGTTAGAACCAGTGGCATTTGTTTATAAATTAAAGACCTGGTATTGGGGAAGTTTAGAGCCAGTGATGTTTGTTGATATATTAAAGACCAGGGATTGGGGAAGGTTAGAACGAGTGACCTTTGTTGATATATTAAAGACATGGTATTGGGGAAGGTTAGAGCCAGTGACCTTTGTTTATAAATTAAAGACCTGGTATTGGGGAAGGTTAGAGCCAGTGACCTTTGTTAATATATTAAAGACCTGGGATTGGGGAAGGTTAGATCGAGTGACCTTTGTTGATATATTAAAGACCTGGTATTGGGGAAGCTTAGAACCAGTGACCATTGTTGATATATTAAAACCTGGTATTGGGGAAGCTTAGAACCAGTGACCATTGTTGATATATTAAAACCTGGTATTGGGGAAGGTTTGAACCAGTGACCTTTGTTGATATATTAAAGACCCGGTGTTGGGGAAGGTTACAACCAGTGGACTTTTTTTATATATGAAAGACCGGGTTTTGGGAAAGGTTAGAGCCAGTGGCCTTTGTTGATATATTAAAGACCTGATATTGGGGAAGGTTAGAGCCGGTGACCATTGTGGATATAATAAAGACCTGGTATTCGGGAAGGTTCGAGCCAGTGACCTTTGTTGATATGTTAAAGACCTGGTATTGGGGAGAGTTAGAGCCAGTGAACTTTGTTGATATATTAAAGAGCTGGTATTGGGGAAGGTTAGAGCAAGTGACCTTCGTTGATATATTAAAGTCCCGGTGTTGGGGAAGGTTAGAACCAGTGAACTTTGTTGATATATTAAAGACCGGGTTTTGGGAAAGGTTAGAGCCAGTGGCCTTTGTTGATATATTAAAGACCTGATATTGGGGAAGGTTAGAGCCGATGACCTTTGTGGATATAATAAAGACCTGGTATTCGGGAAGGTTCGAGCCAGTGACCTTTGATGATATATTAAAGACCTGTTATTGGGGAAGGTTAGAGCCAGTGAACTTTTTTGATATATTAAAGCCCTGATATTAGGGAAGGATAGAGCCAGTGACCTTTGTTGATATATTAAAGACCTGGGATTGGGGAAGGTTAGGACTAGTGACCTTTGTTGATATATTAAAAACCTGGTATTGGGGAAGGTTAGAGCCAGCGACCTTTGTAGATATATTAAAGACCTGGTATTGGGGAAGGTTAGAGCCAGCGACCTTGGTTGATATATGAAAACCTGGTATTGGGTAAGGTTTGAACCAGTGATCTTTGTTGATATATTAAATACCTGGTATTGGGGAGGGTTAGAGCCAGAGATCATTGTTGATACATTAAAGACCTGATATTGGGAAAGGTTAAACACCTGGTATTGGGGAAGGTTAAAGCCAGTTAACTTTGTGGGTTTATTAAAGACCTGGAATTGGGGAAGGTTAGAACCAGTGACTTTTGTTTATATATTAAAGACCTGGTATTGGGAAAGTTAGAACCAGTGACCTTTGTTGATATTTTAAAGACCAGGTATTGGGGAAGATTAGAGCCAGCGGCATTTGTTGATATATTAAAGCCCTGGTATTGGGGAAGGTTAGAACCAGTGGCCTTTGTTCATATATTAAAGCCCTGGCATTGGGGAAGGTTAGATCCAGTGAACTTTGTTGATATATTAAAGACCTGGTATTGGGGAAGGTTAGAACCAGTGACCTTTGTTGATAAATTAAAGACCTGGTATTGGGGAAGTTTAGAGCCAGTGATGTTTGTTGATATATTAAAGACCAGGGATTGGGGAAGGTTAGAACGAGTGACCTTTGTTGACATATTAAAGACATGGTATTGGGGAAGGTTCGAGCCAGTGACCTTTGATGATATATTAAAGACGTGTTATTGGGAAAGGTTAGAGCCAGTGAACTTTTTTGATATATTAAAGCCCTGATATTAGGGAAGGTTTGAGCAAGTGACCTTTGTTGATATATTAAAGACCTGGTATTGTGGAAGGTTAGAACCAGTGACCTTTGTTGATATATTAAAGACCTGGTATTGGGGAACGTTAGAGCCAGTGACCTTTGTTGATATATTAAAGACCTGGGATTGGGGAAGGTTAGAACGAGTTACCTTTGTTGACATATTAAAGACATGGTATTGGGGAAGGTTAGAGCCAGTGACCTTTGTTGATAAATTAAGACCGGGTATTGGGGAAGGTTAGAGCCAGTGACCTTTGTTGATATATTAAAGACCTGGGATTGGGGAAGGTTAGAACTAGTGACCTTTGTTGATATATTAAATACATGGTATTGGGGAAGGTTAGAGCCAGTGACCTTTGTTGATAAATTAAAGACCTGGTATTGGGGAAGGTTAGAGCCAGTGATGTTTGTTGATATATTAAAGACCAGGGATTGGGGAAGGTTAGAACGAGTGACCTTTGTTGATATATTAAAGACGTGGTATTGGGGAAGGTTACAACCAGTGACCTTTGTTGATATATTAAAGACCTAGTATTGGGGAAGGTTAGAGCCAGTGACCTTTGTTAATATATTAAAGACCTGGGATTGGGGAAGGTTAGAACGAGTGACCTTTGTTTATATATTAAAGACCTGGTATTGGGGAAGTTTACAACCAGTGACCTTTGTTGATATATTAAAACCTGGTATTGGGGAAGGTTTGAACCAGTGACCTTTGTTGATATATTAAAACCTGGGATTGGGGAAAGTTAGAACGAGTGACCTTTGTTGACATATTAAAGACATGGTATTGGGGAAGGTTAGAGCCAGTGACCTTTGTTGATAAATTAAAGACCTGGTATTGGGGAAGGTTAGAGCCAGTGACCTTTGTTGATATATTAAAACCTGGTATTGGGGAAGGTTTGAACCAGTGACCTTTGTTGATATATTAAAGACCTGGTATTGGGGAAGGTTAGAACAAGTGACCTTTGTTGATATATTAAAGACCAGGGATTGGGGAAGGTTAGAACGAGTGACCTTTGTTGATATATTAAAGACATGGTATTGGGGAAGGTTAGAGCCAGTGACCTTTGTTTATAAATTAAAGACCTGGTATTGGGGAAGGTTAGAGCCAGTGACCTTTGTTAATATATTAAAGACCTGGGATTGGGGAAGGTTAGAACGAGTGACCTTTGTTGATATATTAAAGACCTGGTATTGGGGAAGTTTAGAACCAGTGACCTTTGTTGATATATTAAAACCTGGTATTGGGGAAGGTTTGAACCAGTGACCTTTGTTGATATATTAAAGACCTGGTATTGGGGAAGGTTAGAGCAAGTGACCTTTGTTGATATATTAAAACCTGGGATTGGGGAAAGTTAGAACGAGTGACCTTTGTTGACATATTAAAGACATGGTATTGGAGAAGGTTAGAGCCAGTGACCTTTGTTGATAAATTAAAGACCTGGTATTGGGGAAGGTTAGAGCCAGTGACCTTTGTTGATATATTAAAGACCTGGTATTGGGGAAGTTTAGAGCCAGTCGACTTTGTTGATATATTAAAGACCTGGCACTGGGGAAGGCTAGAGCCAGTGGACTTTGTTGATATATTAAACACCTTGTATTGGGGAAGGTTAGAGCCAGTGACCTTTGTGGGTATATTAAAGACTTGGTATTGGGGAAGGATACAACCAGTGACTTTTGTTGATATATTAAAGCCCTGGTATTGGGGAAGTTTAGAACCAGTGACCTTTGTTGATATATTAAAGACCTGGTATTGGGGAAGGTTAGAGCCAGCGACCTGTGTTCATATATTAAAACCTGGTATTGGAGAAGGTTTGAAGCAGTGACCTTTGTTGATATATTAAAGACCTGGTATTGGGGAGGGTTAGAGCCAGTGGCCTTTGTTGATATGTTAAAGACCTGGTATTGGGGAGGGTTAGAGCCAGTGTCCTTTGTTGATATGTTTAAGACCTGCTATTGGGTAAGGTTTGAACCAGTGATCTTTGTGGATATATTAAAACCTGGTATTGGGGAAGGTTTGAACCAGTGACCTTTGTCGATATATTAAAAACCTCGTATTGTGGAGCGTTAGAGCCAGTGACCTTTGTTGATATATTAAAGACCTGGTATTGGGGAAGGTTTGAACCAGTGACCTTTGTCGATATATTAAAAACCTCGTATTGTGGAGCGTTAGAGCCAGTGACCTTTGTTGATATATTAAAGACCTGGTATTGGGGAAGGTTACAACCAGTGACCTTTGTTGATATATTAAAGACCTAGTATTGGGGAAGGTAGAGTCAGTGACCTTTGTTGATATATTAAAGACCTGGTGTTGGGGAAGGTTAGAACCAGTGGCATTTGTTTATAAATTAAAGACCTGGTATTGGGGAAGGTTAGAGCCAGTGACCTTTGTTAATATATTAAAGACCTGGGATTGGGGAAGGTTAGAACGAGTGACCTTTGTTGATATATTAAAGACCTGGTATTGGGGAAGTTTAGAACCAGTGACTTTTGTTGATATATTAAAACCTGGTATTGGGGAAGGTTTGAACCAGTGACCTTTGTTGATATATTAAAGACCTGGTATTGGGGAAGGTTAGAGCAAGTGACCTTTGTTGATATATTAAAGACCCGGTGTTGGGGAAGGTTAGAACCAGTGGCATTTGTTTATAAATTAAAGACCTGGTATTGGGGAAGTTTAGAGCCAGTGATGTTTGTTGATATATTAAAGACCAGGGATTGGGGAAGGTTAGAACGAGTGACCTTTGTTGATATATTAAAGACATGGTATTGGGGAAGGTTAGAGCCAGTGACCTTTGTTTATAAATTAAAGACCTGGTATTGGGGAAGGTTAGAGCCAGTGACCTTTGTTGATATATTAAAGACCTGGGATTGGGGAAGGTTAGAACGAGTGACCTTTGTTGATATATTAAAGACCTGGTATTGGGGAAGTTTAGAACCAGTGACCTTTGTTGATATATTAAAACCTGGTATTGGGGAAGGTTTAAACCAGTGACCTTTGTTGATATATTAAAGACCTGGTATTGGGGAAGGTTCGAGCAAGTGACCTTTGTTGATATATAAAAGACCCGGTGTTGGGGAAGGTTAGAACCAGTGGACTTTTTTGATATATTAAAGACCGGGTTTTGGGAAAGGTTAGAGCCAGTGGCCTTTGTTGATATATTAAAGACCTGATATTGGGGAAGGTTAGAGCCGGTGACCATTGTGGATATAATAAAGACCTGGTATTCGGGAAGGTTCGAGCCAGTGACCTTTGATGATATATTAAAGACGTGTTATTGGGAAAGGTTAGAGCCAGTGAACTTTTTTGATATATTAAAGCCCTGATATTAGGGAAGGTTTGAGCAAGTGACCTTTGTTGATATATTAAAGACCTGGTATTGGGGAGAGTTAGAGCCAGTGAACTTTGTTGATATATTAAAGAGCTGGTATTGGGGAAGGTTAGAGCAAGTGACCTTCGTTGATATATTAAAGTCCCGGTGTTGGGGAAGGTTAGAACCAGTGAACTTTGTTGATATATTAAAGACCGGGTTTTGGGAAAGGTTAGAGCCAGTGGCCTTTGTTGATATATTAAAGACCTGATATTGGGGAAGGTTAGAGCCGATGACCTTTGTGGATATAATAAAGACCTGGTATTCGGGAAGGTTCGAGCCAGTGACCTTTGATGATATATTAAAGACCTGTTATTGGGGAAGGTTAGAGCCAGTGAACTTTTTTGATATATTAAAGCCCTGATATTAGGGAAGGATAGAGCCAGTGACCTTTGTTGATATATTAAAGACCTGGGATTGGGGAAGGTTAGAACTAGTGACCTTTGTTGATATATTAAAAACCTGGTATTGGGGAAGGTTAGAGCCAGCGACCTTTGTACATATATTAAAGACCTGGTATTGGGGAAGGTTAGAGCCAGCGACCTTGGTTGATATATGAAAACCTGGTATTGGGTAAGGTTTGAACCAGTGATCTTTGTTGATATATTAAATACCTGGTATTGGGGAGGGTTAGAGCCAGAGATCTTTGTTGATATATTAAAGACCTGATATTGGGGAAGGTTAAACACCTGTTATTGGGGAAGGTTAAAGCCAGTTAACTTTGTGGGTTTATTAAAGACCTGGAATTGGGGAAGGTTAGAACCAGTGACTTTTGTTGTTATATTAAAGACCTGGTATTGGGAAAGTTAGAACCAGTGACCTTTGTTGATATTTTAAAGACCAGGTATTGGGGAAGATTAGAGCCAGCGGCCTTTGTTGATATATTAAAGCCCTGGTATTGGGGAAGGTTAGAACCAGTGGCCTTTGTTCATATATTAAAGCCCTGGCATTGGGGAAGGTTAGATCCAGTGAACTTTGTTGATATATTAAAGACCTGGTATTGGGGAAGGTTAGAACCAGTGACATTTGTTGATATATTAAAGACCTGGTATTGGGGAAGTTTAGAGCCAGTCGACTTTGTTGATATATTAAAGACCTGGCACTGGGGAAGGCTAGAGCCAGTGGACTTTGTTGATATATTAAACACCTGGTATTGGGGAAGGTTAGAGCCAGTGACCTTTGTGGGTATATTAAAGACTTGGTATTGGGGAAGGTTACAACCAGTGACTTTTGTTGATATATTAAAGCCCTGGTATTGGGGAAGTTTAGAACCAGTGACCTTTGTTGATATATTAAAGACCTGGTATTGGTGAAGGTTAGAGCCAGCGACCTGTGTTCATATATTAAAACCTGGTATTGGAGAAGGTTTGAAGCAGTGACCTTTGTTGATATATTAAAGACCTGGTATTGGGGAGGGTTAGAGCCAGTGGACTTTGTTGATATGTTAAAGACCTGGTATTGGGGAGGGTTAGAGCCAGTGTCCTTTGTTGATATGTTTAAGACCTGCTATTGGGTAAGGATTGAACCAGTGATCTTTGTTGATATACTAAATACCTGGTATTGGGGAGGGTTAGAGCCAGAGATCTTTGTTGATATATTAAAGACCTGGTATTGGGGAAGGTTAGAGCCAATGACCTTTCTTGATATATTAAAGACCTGGTATTGGGGAAGGTTAGAGCCAGCGACCTTTGTTGACATATTAATGACCTGCTCTTGGGGATGGTTAGAGCCAGCGGCCTTTGTGGATATATTAAAACCTGGTATTGGGGAAGGTTTGAACCAGTGACCTTTGTCGATATATTAAAAACCTCGTATTGTGGTGCGTTAGAGCCAGTGACCTTTGTTGATATATTAAAGACCTGGTATTGGGGAAGGTTTGAACCAGTGACCTTTGTCGATATATTAAAAACCTCGTATTGTGGAGCGTTAGAGCCAGTGACCTTTGTTGATATATTAAAGACCTGGTATTGGGGAAGGTTACAACCAGTGACCTTTGTTGATATATTAAAGACCTGGTATTGGGGTAGGTAGAGTCAGTGACAGTTGTTGATATATTAAAGACCTGGTGTTGGGGAAGGTTAGAACCAGTGGCATTTGTTTATAAATTAAAGACCTGGTATTGGGGAAGGTTAGAGCCAGTGACCTTTGTTAATATATTAAAGACCTGGGATTGGGGAAGGTTAGAACGAGTGACCTTTGTTGATATATTAAAGACCTGGTATTGGGGAAGTTTAGAAATAGTGACCTTTGTTGATATATTAAAACCTGGTATTGGGGAAGGTTTGAACCAGTGACCTTTGTTGATATATTAAAGACCTGGTATTGGGGAAGGTTAGAGCAAGAGACCTTTGTTGATATATTAAAGACCCGGTGTTGGGGAAGGTTAGAACCAGTGGACTTTTTTTATATATTAAAGACCGGGTTTTGGGAAAGGTTAGAGCCAGTGGCCTTTGTTGATATATTAAAGACCTGATATTGGGGAAGGTTAGAGCCGGTGACCATTGTAGATATAATAAAGACCTGGTATTCGGGAAGGTTCGAGCCAGTGACCTTTGATGATATATTAAAGACATGTTATTGGGAAAGGTTAGAGCCAGTGAACTTTTTTGATATATTAAAGCCCTGATATTAGGGAAGGTTTGAGCAAGTGACCTTTGTTGATATATTAAAGACCTGGTATTGGGGAAGGTTAGAGTCAACGACCTTTGTTGATATATCAAAGACCTGGGATTGGGGAAGGTTAGAACCAGTGACCTTTGTTGATATATTAAAGACATGGTATTGTGGAAGGTTAGAACCAGTGACCTTTGTTGATATATTAAAGACCTGGTATTGGGGAAGGTTAGAGCAAGTGACCTTTGTTGATATATTAAAACCTGGGATTGGGGAAAGTTAGAACGAGTGACCTTTGTTGACATATTAAAGACATGGTATTGGAGAAGGTTAGAGCCAGTGATCTTTGTTGATAAATTAAAGACCTGGTATTGGGGAAGGTTAGAGCCAGTGACCTTTGTTGATATATTAAAGACCTGATATTGGGGAAGGTTAGAGCCGGTGACCATTGTGGATATAATAAAGACCTGGTATTCGGGAAGGTTAGATCCAGTGAACTTTGTTGATAAATTAAAGACCTGGTATTGGGGAAGTTTAGAGCCAGTGATGTTTGTTGATATATTAAAGACCAGGGATTGGGGGTTAGAACGAGTGACCTTTGTTGACATATTAAAGACATGGTATTGGGGAAGGTTCGAGCCAGTGACCTTTGATGATATATTAAAGACGTGTTATTGGGAAAGGTTAGAGCCAGTGAACTTTTTTGATATATTAAAGCCCTGATATTAGGGAAGGTTTGAGCAAGTGACCTTTGTTCATATATTAAAGACCTGGTATTGGGGAAGGTTAGTGTCAACGACCTTTGTTGATATATCAAAGACCTGGGATTGGGGAAGGTTAGAACCAGTGACCTTTGTTGATATATTAAAGACCTGGTATTGTGGAAGGTTAGAACCAGTGACCTTTGTTGATATATTAAAGACCTGGTATTGGGGAACGTTATAGCCAGTGACCTTTGTTGATATATTAAAGACCTGGGATTGGGGAAGGTTAGAACGAGTTACCTTTGTTGACATATTAAAGACATGGTATTGGGGAAGGTTAGAGCCAGTGACCTTTGTTGATAAATTAAGACCGGGTATTGGGGAAGGTTAGAGCCAGTGACCTTTGTTGATATATTAAAGACCTGGGATTGGGGAAGGTTAGAACTAGTGACCTTTGTTGATATATTAAATACATGGTATTGGGGAAGGTTAGAGCCAGTGACCTTTGTTGATAAATTAAAGACCTGGTATTGGGGAAGGTTAGAGCCAGTGATGTTTGTTGATATATTAAAGACCAGGGATTGGGGAAGGTTAGAACGAGTGACCTTTGTTGATATATTAAAGACGTGGTATTGGGGAAGGTTAGAGCCAGTGACCTTTGTTTATAAATTAAAGACCTGGTAATGGGGAAGGTTAGAGCCAGTGACCTTTGTTAATATATTAAAGACCTGGGATTGGGGAAGGTTAGAACGAGTGACCTTTGTTTATATATTAAAGACCTGGTATTGGAGAAGTTTACAACCAGTGACCTTTGTTGATATATTAAAACCTGGTATTGGGGAAGGTTTGAACCAGTGACCTTTGTTGATATATTAAAGACCTGGTATTGGGGAAGGTTAGAACAAGTGACCTTTGTTGATATATTAAAACCTGGGATTGGGGAAAGTTAGAACGAGTGACCTTTGTTGACATATTAAAGACATGGTATTGGGGAAGGTTAGAGCCAGTGACCTTTGTTGATAAATTAAAGACCTGGTATTGGGGAAGGTTAGAGCCAGTGACCTTTGTTGATATATTAAAACCTGGTATTGGGGAAGGTTTGAACCAGTGACCTTTGTTGATATATTAAAGACCTGGTATTGGGGAAGGTTAGAACAAGTGACCTTTGTTGATATATTAAAGACCAGGGATTGGGGAAGGTTAGAACGAGTGACCTTTGTTGATATATTAAAGACATGGTATTGGGGAAGGTTAGAGCCAGTGACCTTTGTTTATAAATTAAAGACCTGGTATTGGGGAAGGTTAGAGCCAGTGACCTTTGTTAATATATTAAAGACCTGGGATTGGGGAAGGTTAGAACGAGTGACCTTTGTTGATATATTAAAGACCTGGTATTGGGGAAGTTTAGAACCAGTGACCTTTGTTGATATATTAAAACCTGGTATTGGGGAAGGTTTGAACCAGTGACCTTTGTTGATATATTAAAGACCTGGTATTGGGGAAGGTTAGAGCAAGTGACCTTTGTTGATATATTAAAACCTGGGATTGGGGAAAGTTAGAACGAGTGACCTTTGTTGACATATTAAAGACATGGTATTGGAGAAGGTTAGAGCCAGTGACCTTTGTTGATAAATTAAAGACCTGGTATTGGGGAAGGTTAGAGCCAGTGACCTTTGTTGATATATTAAAGACCTGGGATTGGGGAAGGTTAGATCTAGTGACCTTTGTTGATATATTAAAGACCTGGGATGGGGGAAGGTTAGAACTAGTGACCTTTGTTGATATATTAAATACATGGTATTGGGGAAGGTTAGAGCCAGTGAACTTTGTTGATATATTAAAACCTGGTATTGGGGAAGGTTTGAACCAGTGACCTCTGTTGATATATTAAAGACCTGGTATTGCGGAAGGTTAGAGCAAGTGACCTTTGTTGATATATTAAAGACCTGGTATTGGGGAAGGTTAGAGCCAGTGACCTTTGTTGATATATTAAAGACCTGGGATTGGGGAAGGTTAGAACTAGTGACCTTTGTTGATATATTAAAGACCTGGGATTGGGGAAGGTTAGAACTAGTGACCTTTGTTGATAAATTAAAGACCTGGTATTGGGGAAGGTTAGAGCCAGTGACCTTTGTTGATATATTAAAGACCTGGGATTGGGGAAGGTTAGAACTAGTGACCTTTGTTGATATATTAAAGACCTGGTATTGGGGAAGGTTAGAACTAGTGACCTTTGTTGATATATTAAATACATGGTATTGGGGAAGGTTAGAGCCAGTGACCTTTGTTGATATATTAAAGACCTGGTATTGGGGAAGGTTAGAGTCAGCGACCTTTGTTGATATATTAAAGACCTGGGATTGGGGAAGGTTAGAACCAGTCACCTTTGTTGATATATTAAAGACCGGGTTTTGGGAAAGGTTAGAGCCAGTGGCCTTTGTTGATATATTAAAGACCTGATATTGGGGAAGGTTAGAGCCGGTGACCATTGTGGATATAATAAAGACCTGGTATTCGGGAAGGTTAGATCCAGTGAACTTTGTTGATAAATTAAAGACCTGGTATTGGGGAAGTTTAGAGCCAGTGATGTTTGTTGATATATTAAAGACCAGGGATTGGGGAAGGTTAGAACGAGTGACCTTTGTTGACATATTAAAGACATGGTATTGGGGAAGGTTCGAGCCAGTGACCTTTGATGATATATTAAAGACGTGTTATTGGGAAAGGTTAGAGCCAGTGAACTTTTTTGATATATTAAAGCCCTGATATTAGGGAAGGTTTCAGCAAGTGACCTTTGTTGATATATTAAATACATGGTATTGGGGAAGGTTAGAGCCAGTGACCTTTGTTGATAAATTAAAGACCTGGTATTGGGGAAGGTTAGAGCCAGTGATGTTTGTTGATATATTAAAGACCAGGGATTGGGGAAGGTTAGAACGAGTGACCTTTGTTGATATATTAAAGACGTGGTATTGGGGAAGGTTAGAGCCAGTGACCTTTGTTTATAAATTAAAGACCTGGTAATGGGGAAGGTTAGAGCCAGTGACCTTTGTTAATATATTAAAGACCTGGGATTGGGGAAGGTTAGAACGAGTGACCTTTGTTTATATATTAAAGACCTGGTATTGGGGAAGTTTACAACCAGTGACCTTTGTTGATATATTAAAACCTGGTTTTGGGGAAGGTTTGAACCAGTGACCTTTGTTGATATATTAAAGACCTGGTATTGGGGAAGGTTAGAACAAGTGACCTTTGTTGATATATTAAAACCTGGGATTGGGGAAAGTTAGAACGAGTGACCTTTGTTGACATATTAAAGACATGGTATTGGGGAAGGTTAGAGCCAGTGACCTTTGTTGATAAATTAAAGACCTGGTATTGGGGAAGGTTAGAGCCAGTGACCTTTGTTGATATATTAAAACCTGGTATTGGGGAAGGTTTGAACCAGTGACCTTTGTTGATATATTAAAGACCTGGTATTGGGGAAGGTTAGAACAAGTGACCTTTGTTGATATATTAAAGACCAGGGATTGGGGAAGGTTAGAACGAGTGACCTTTGTTGATATATTAAAGACATGGTATTGGGGAAGGTTAGAGCCAGTGACCTTTGTTTATAAATTAAAGACCTGGTATTGGGGAAGGTTAGAGCCAGTGACCTTTGTTAATATATTAAAGACCTGGGATTGGGGAAGGTTAGAACGAGTGACCTTTGTTGATATATTAAAGACCTGGTATTGGGGAAGTTTAGAACCAGTGACCTTTGTTGATATATTAAATCCTGGTATTGGGGAAGGTTTGAACCAGTGACCTTTGTTGATATATTAAAGACCTGGTATTGGGGAAGGTTAGAGCAAGTGACCTTTGTTGATATATTAAAACCTGGGATTGGGGAAAGTTAGAACGAGTGACCTTTGTTGACATATTAAAGACATGGTATTGGAGAAGGTTAGAGCCAGTGACCTTTGTTGATAAATTAAGACCGGGTATTGGGGAAGGTTAGAGCCAGTGACCTTTGTTGATATATTAAAGACCTGGGATTGGGGAAGGTTAGAACTAGTGACCTTTGTTGATATATTAAATACATGGTATTGGGGAAGGTTAGAGCCAGTGACCTTTGTTGATAAATTAAAGACCTGGTATTGGGGAAGGTTAGAGCCAGTGATGTTTGTTGATATATTAAAGACCAGGGATTGGGGAAGGTTAGAACGAGTGACCTTTGTTGATATATTAAAGACGTGGTATTGGGGAAGGTTAGAGCCAGTGACCTTTGTTTATAAATTAAAGACCTGGTAATGGGGAAGGTTAGAGCCAGTGACCTTTGTTAATATATTAAAGACCTGGGATTGGGGAAGGTTAGAACGAGTGACCTTTGTTTATATATTAAAGACCTGGTATTGGGGAAGTTTACAACCAGTGACCTTTGTTGATATATTAAAACCTGGTTTTGGGGAAGGTTTGAACCAGTGACCTTTGTTGATATATTAAAGACCTGGTATTGGGGAAGGTTAGAACAAGTGACCTTTGTTGATATATTAAAACCTGGGATTGGGGAAAGTTAGAACGAGTGACCTTTGTTGACATATTAAAGACATGGTATTGGGGAAGGTTAGAGCCAGTGACCTTTGTTGATAAATTAAAGACCTGGTATTGGGGAAGGTTAGAGCCAGTGACCTTTGTTGATATATTAAAACCTGGTATTGGGGAAGGTTTGAACCAGTGACCTTTGTTGATATATTAAAGACCTGGTATTGGGGAAGGTTAGAACAAGTGACCTTTGTTGATATATTAAAGACCAGGGATTGGGGAAGGTTAGAACGAGTGACCTTTGTTGATATATTAAAGACATGGTATTGGGGAAGGTTAGAGCCAGTGACCTTTGTTTATAAATTAAAGACCTGGTATTGGGGAAGGTTAGAGCCAGTGACCTTTGTTAATATATTAAAGACCTGGGATTGGGGAAGGTTAGAACGAGTGACCTTTGTTGATATATTAAAGACCTGGTATTGGGGAAGTTTAGAACCAGTGACCTTTGTTGATATATTAAAACCTGGTATTGGGGAAGGTTTGAACCAGTGACCTTTGTTGATATATTAAAGACCTGGTATTGGGGAAGGTTAGAGCAAGTGACCTTTGTTGATATATTAAAACCTGGGATTGGGGAAAGTTAGAACGAGTGACCTTTGTTGACATATTAAAGACATGGTATTGGAGAAGGTTAGAGCCAGTGACCTTTGTTGATAAATTAAAGACCTGGTATTGGGGAAGGTTAGAGCCAGTGACCTTTGTTGATATATTAAAGACCTGGGATTGGGGAAGGTTAGATCTAGTGACCTTTGTTGATATATTAAAGACCTGGGATGGGGGAAGGTTAGAACTAGTGACCTTTGTTGATATATTAAATACATGGTATTGGGGAAGGTTAGAGCCAGTGAACTTTGTTGATAAATTAAAGACCTGGTATTGGGGAAGTTTAGAGCCAGTGACCTTTGTTAATATATTAAAGACCTGGGATTGGGGAAGGTTAGAACGAGTGACCTTTGTTGAAATATTAAAGACCTGGTTTTGGGGAAGTTTAGAACCAGTGACCTTTGTTGATATATTAAAACCTGGTATTGGGGAAGGTTTGAACCAGTGACCTCTGTTGATATATTAAAGACCTGGTATTGCGGAAGGTTAGAGCAAGTGACCTTTGTTGATATATTAAAGACCCGGTGTTGGGGAAGGTTAGAACCAGTGGACTTTTTTTATATATTAAAGACCGGGTTTTGGGAAAGGTTAGAGCCAGTGGCCTTTGTTGATATATTAAAGACCTGGTATTGGGGAAGGTTAGAGCCAATGACCTTTCTTGATATATTAAAGACCTGGTATTGGGGAAGGTTAGAGCCAGCGACCTTTGTTGACATATTAATGACCTGCTCTTGGGGATGGTTAGAGCCAGCGGCCTTTGTGGATATATTAAAACCTGGTATTGGGGAAGGTTTGAACCAGTGACCTTTGTCGATATATTAAAAACCTCGTATTGTGGAGCGTTAGAGCCAGTGACCTTTGTTGATATATTAAAGACCTGGTATTGGGGAAGGTTTGAACCAGTGACCTTTGTCGATATATTAAAAACCTCGTATTGTGGAGCGTTAGAGGCAGTGACCTTTGTTGATATATTAAAGACCTGGTATTGGGGAAGGTTACAACCAGTGACCTTTGTTGATATATTAAAGACCTAGTATTGGGGAAGGTAGAGTCAGTGACCTTTGTTGATATATTAAAGACCTGGTGTTGGGGAAGGTTAGAACCAGTGGCATTTGTTTATAAATTAAAGACCTGGTATTGGGGAAGGTTAGAGCCAGTGACCTTTGTTAATATATTAAAGACGTGGGATTGGGGAAGGTTAGAACGAGTGACCTTTGTTGATATATTAAAGACCTGGTATTGGGGAAGTTTAGAACCAGTGACCTTTGTTGATATATTAAAACCTGGTATTGGGGAAGGTTTGAACCAGTGACCTTTGTTGATATATTAAAGACCTGGTATTGGGGAAGGTTAGAGCAAGTGACCTTTGTTGATATATTAAAGACCCGGTGTTGGGGAAGGTTAGAACCAGTGGCATTTGTTTATAAATTAAAGACCTGGTATTGGGGAAGTTTAGAGCCAGTGATGTTTGTTGATATATTAAAGACCAGGGATTGGGGAAGGTTAGAACGAGTGACCTTTGTTGATATATTAAAGACATGGTATTGGGGAAGGTTAGAGCCAGTGACCTTTGTTTATAAATTAAAGACCTGGTATTGGGGAAGGTTAGAGCCAGTGACCTTTGTTAATATATTAAAGACCTGGGATTGGGGAAGGTTAGAACGAGTGACCTTTGTTGATATATTAAAGACCTGGTATTGGGGAAGTTTAGAACCAGTGACCTTTGTTGATATATTAAAACCTGGTATTGGGGAAGGTTTGAACCAGTGACCTTTTTTGATATATTAAAGACCTGGTATTGGGGAATGTTAGAGCAAGTGACCTTTGTTGATATATAAAAGACCCGGTGTTGGGGAAGGTTAGAACCAGTGGACTTTTTTTATATATTAAAGACCGGGTTTTGGGAAAGGTTAGAGCCAGTGGCCTTTGTTGATATATTAAAGACCTGATATTGGGGAAGGTTAGAGCCGGTGACCATTGTGGATATAATAAAGACCTGGTATTCGGGAAGGTTCGAGCCAGTGACCTTTGATGATATATTAAAGACGTGTTATTGGGAAAGGTTAGAGCCAGTGAACTTTTTTGATATATTAAAGCCCTGATATTAGGGAAGGTTTGAGCAAGTGACCTTTGTTGATATATTAAAGACCTGGTATTGGGGAGAGTTAGAGCCAGTGAACTTTGTTGATATATTAAAGAGCTGGTATTGGGGAAGGTTAGAGCAAGTGACCTTCGTTGATATATTAAAGTCCCGGTGTTGGGGAAGGTTAGAACCAGTGAACTTTGTTGATATATTAAAGACCGGGTTTTGGGAAAGGTTAGAGCCAGTGGCCTTTGTTGATATATTGAAGACCTGATATTGGGGAAGGTTAGAGCCGATGACCTTTGTGGATATAATAAAGACCTGGTATTCGGGAAGGTTCGAGCCAGTGACCTTTGATGATATATTAAAGACCTGTTATTGGGGAAGGTTAGAGCCAGTGAACTTTTTTGATATATTAAAGCCCTGATATTAGGGAAGGATAGAGCCAGTGACCTTTGTTGATATATTAAAGACCTGGGATTGGGGAAGGTTAGAACTAGTGACCTTTGTTGATATATTAAAAACCTGGTATTGGGGAAGGTTAGAGCCAGCGACCTTTGTAGATATATTAAAGACCTGGTATTGGGGAAGGTTAGAGCCAGCGACCTTGGTTTATATATGAAAACCTGGTATTGGGTAAGGTTTGAACCAGTGATCTTTGTTGATATATTAAATACCTGGTATTGGGGAGGGTTAGAGCCAGAGATCTTTGTTGATATATTAAAGACCTGATATTGGGGAAGGTTAAACACCTGGTATTGGGGAAGGTTAAAGCCAGTTAACTTTGTGGGTTTATTAAAGACCTGGAAGTGGGGAAGGTTAGAACCAGTGACTTTTGTTGTTATATTAAAGACCTGGTATTGGGAAAGTTAGAACCAGTGACCTTTGTTGATATTTTAAAGACCAGGTATTGGGGAAGATTAGAGCCAGCGGCCTTTGTTGATATATTAAAGCCCTGGTATTGGGGAAGGTTAGAACCAGTGGCCTTTGTTCATATATTAAAGCCCTGGCATTGGGGAAGGTTAGATCCAGTGAACTTTGTTGATATATTAAAGACCTGGTATTGGGGAAGGTTAGAACCAGTGACCTTTGTTGATATATTAAAGACCTGGTATTGGGGAAGTTTAGAGCCAGTCGACTTTGTTGATATATTAAAGACCTGGCACTGGGGAAGGCTAGAGCCAGTGGACTTTGTTGATATATTAAACACCTGGTATTGGGGAAGGTTAGAGCCAGTGACCTTTGTGGGTATATTAAAGACTTGGTATTGGGGAAGGTTACAACCAGTGACTTTTGTTGATATATTAAAGCCCTGGTATTGGGGAAGTTTAGAACCAGTGACCTTTGTTGATATATTAAAGACCTGGTATTGGTGAAGGTTAGAGCCAGCGACCTGTGTTCATATATTAAAACCTGGTATTGGAGAAGGTTTGAAGCAGTGACCTTTGTTGATATATTAAACACCTGGTATTGGGGAGGGTTAGAGCCAGTGGCCTTTGTTGATATGTTAAAGACCTGGTATTGGGGAGGGTTAGAGCCAGTGTCCTTTGTTGATATGTTTAAGACCTGCTATTGGGTAAGGTTTGAACCAGTGATCTTTGTTGATATACTAAATACCTGGTATTGGGGAGGGTTAGAGCCAGAGATCTTTGTTGATATATTAAAGACCTGGTATTGGGGAAGGTTAGAGCCAATGACCTTTCTTGATATTTTAAAGACCTGGTATTGGGGAAGGTTAGAGCCAGCGACCTTTGTTGACATATTAATGACCTGCTCTTGGGGATGGTTAGAGCCAGCGGCCTTTGTGGATATATTAAAACCTGGTATTGGGGAAGGTTTGAACCAGTGACCTTTGTCGATATATTAAAAACCTCGTATTGTGGTGCGTTAGAGCCAGTGACCTTTGTTGATATATTAAAGACCTGGTATTGGGGAAGGTTTGAACCAGTGACCTTTGTCGATATATTAAAAACCTCGTATTGTGGAGCGTTAGAGCCAGTGACCTTTGTTGATATATTAAAGACCTGGTATTGGGGAAGGTTACAACCAGTGACCTTTGTTGATATATTAAAGACCTGGTATTGGGGAAGGAAGAGTCAGTGACAGTTGTTGATATATTAAAGACCTGGTGTTGGGGAAGGTTAGAACCAGTGGCATTTGTTTATAAATTAAAGACCTGGTATTGGGGAAGGTTAGAGCCAGTGACCTTTGTTAATATATTAAAGACCTGGGATTGGGGAAGGTTAGAACGAGTGACCTTAGTTGATATATTAAAGACCTGGTATTGGGGAAGTTTAGAACCAGTGACCTTTGTTGATATATTAAAACCTGGTATTGGGGAAGGTTTGAACCAGTGACCTTTGTTGATATATTAAAGACCTGGTATTGGGGAAGGTTAGAGCAAGTGACCTTTGTTGATATATTAAAGACCCGGTGTTGGGGAAGGTTAGAACCAGTGGACTTTTTTTATATATTAAAGACCGGGTTTTGGGAAAGGTTAGAGCCAGTGGCCTTTGTTGATATATTAAAGACCTGATATTGGGGAAGGTTAGAGCCGGTGACCATTGTGGATATAATAAAGACCTGGTATTCGGGAAGGTTCGAGCCAGTGACCTTTGATGATATATTAAAGACGTGTTATTGGGAAAGGTTAGAGCCAGTGAACTTTTTTGATATATTAAAGCCCTGATATTAGGGAAGGTTTGAGCAAGTGACCTTTGTTGATATATTAAAGACCTGGTATTGGGGAAGGTTAGAGTCAACGACCTTTATTGATATATCTAAGACCTGGGATTGGGGAAGGATAGAACCAGTGACCTTTGTTGATATATTAAAGACCTGGTATTGTGGAAGGTTAGAACCAGTGACCTTTGTTGATATATTAAAGACCTGGTATTGGGGAAGGTTAGAGCAAGTGACCTTTGTTGATATATTAAAACCTGGGATTGGGGAAAGTTAGAACGAGTGACCTTTGTTGACATATTAAAGACATGGTAGTGGAGAAGGTTAGAGCCAGTGACCTTTGTTGATAAATTAAAGACCTGGTATTGGGGAAGGTTAGAGCCAATGACCTTTGTTGATATATTAAAGACCTGGGATTGGGGAAGGTTAGAACTAGTGACCTTTGTTGATATATTAAAGACCTGGGATTGGGGAAGGTTAGAACTAGTGACCTTTGTTGATAAATTAAAGACCTGGTATTGGGGAAGGTTAGAGCCAGTGACCTTTGTTGATATATTAAAGACCTGGGATTGGGGAAGGTTAGAACTAGTGACCTTTGTTGATATATTAAAGACCTGGTATTGGGGAAGGTTAGAACTAGTGACCTTTGTTGATATATTAAATACATGATATTGGGGAAGGTTAGAGCCAGTGACCTTTGTTGATATATTAAAGACCTGGTATTGGGGAAGGTTAGAGTCAGCGACCTTTGTTGATATATTAAAGACCTGGGATTGGGGAAGGTTAGAACCAGTCACCTTTGTTGATATATTAAAGACCGGGTTTTGGGAAAGGTTAGAGCCAGTGGCCTTTGTTGATATATTAAAGACCTGATATTGGGGAAGGTTAGAGCCGGTGACCATTGTGGATATAATAAAGACCTGGTATTCGGGAAGGTTAGATCCAGTGAACTTTGTTGATAAATTAAAGACCTGGTATTGGGGAAGTTTAGACCAGTGATATTTGTTGATATATTAAAGACCAGGGATTGGGGAAGGTTAGAACGAGTGACCTTTGTTGACATATTAAAGACATGGTATTGGGGAAGGTTCGAGCCAGTGATCTTTGATGATATATTAAAGACGTGTTATTGGGAAAGGTTAGAGCCAGTGAACTTTTTTGATATATTAAAGCCCTGATATTAGGGAAGGTTTGAGCAAGTGACCTTTGTTGATATATTAAAGACCCGGTGTTGGGGAAGGTTAGAACCAGTGGACTTTTTTTATATATTAAAGACCGGGTTTTGGGAAAGGTTAGAGCCAGTGGCCTTTGTTGATATATTAAAGACCTGGTATTGGGGAAGGTTAGAGCCAATGACCTTTCTTGATATATTAAAGACCTGGTATTGGGGAAGGTTAGAGCCAGCGACCTTTGTTGACATATTAATGACCTGCTCTTGGGGATGGTTAGAGCCAGCGGCCTTTGTGGATATATTAAAACCTGGTATTGGGGAAGGTTTGAACCAGTGACCTTTGTCGATATATTAAAAACCTCGTATTGTGGAGCGTTAGAGCCAGTGACCTTTGTTGATATATTAAAGACCTGGTATTGGGGAAGGTTTGAACCAGTGACCTTTGTCGATATATTAAAAACCTCGTATTGTGGAGCGTTAGAGGCAGTGACCTTTGTTGATATATTAAAGACCTGGTATTGGGGAAGGTTACAACCAGTGACCTTTGTTGATATATTAAAGACCTAGTATTGGGGAAGGTAGAGTCAGTGACCTTTGTTGATATATTAAAGACCTGGTGTTGGGGAAGGTTAGAACCAGTGGCATTTGTTTATAAATTAAAGACCTGGTATTGGGGAAGGTTAGAGCCAGTGACCTTTGTTAATATATTAAAGACGTGGGATTGGGGAAGGTTAGAACGAGTGACCTTTGTTGATATATTAAAGACCTGGTATTGGGGAAGTTTAGAACCAGTGACCTTTGTTGATATATTAAAACCTGGTATTGGGGAAGGTTTGAACCAGTGACCTTTGTTGATATATTAAAGACCTGGTATTGGGGAAGGTTAGAGCAAGTGACCTTTGTTGATATATTAAAGACCCGGTGTTGGGGAAGGTTAGAACCAGTGGCATTTGTTTATAAATTAAAGACCTGGTATTGGGGAAGTTTAGAGCCAGTGATGTTTGTTGATATATTAAAGACCAGGGATTGGGGAAGGTTAGAACGAGTGACCTTTGTTGATATATTAAAGACATGGTATTGGGGAAGGTTAGAGCCAGTGACCTTTGTTTATAAATTAAAGACCTGGTATTGGGGAAGGTTAGAGCCAGTGACCTTTGTTAATATATTAAAGACCTGGGATTGGGGAAGGTTAGAACGAGTGACCTTTGTTGATATATTAAAGACCTGGTATTGGGGAAGTTTAGAACCAGTGACCTTTGTTGATATATTAAAACCTGGTATTGGGGAAGGTTTGAACCAGTGACCTTTTTTGATATATTAAAGACCTGGTATTGGGGAATGTTAGAGCAAGTGACCTTTGTTGATATATAAAAGACCCGGTGTTGGGGAAGGTTAGAACCAGTGGACTTTTTTTATATATTAAAGACCGGGTTTTGGGAAAGGTTAGAGCCAGTGGCCTTTGTTGATATATTAAAGACCTGATATTGGGGAAGGTTAGAGCCGGTGACCATTGTGGATATAATAAAGACCTGGTATTCGGGAAGGTTCGAGCCAGTGACCTTTGATGATATATTAAAGACGTGTTATTGGGAAAGGTTAGAGCCAGTGAACTTTTTTGATATATTAAAGCCCTGATATTAGGGAAGGTTTGAGCAAGTGACCTTTGTTGATATATTAAAGACCTGGTATTGGGGAGAGTTAGAGCCAGTGAACTTTGTTGATATATTAAAGAGCTGGTATTGGGGAAGGTTAGAGCAAGTGACCTTCGTTGATATATTAAAGTCCCGGTGTTGGGGAAGGTTAGAACCAGTGAACTTTGTTGATATATTAAAGACCGGGTTTTGGGAAAGGTTAGAGCCAGTGGCCTTTGTTGATATATTGAAGACCTGATATTGGGGAAGGTTAGAGCCGATGACCTTTGTGGATATAATAAAGACCTGGTATTCGGGAAGGTTCGAGCCAGTGACCTTTGATGATATATTAAAGACCTGTTATTGGGGAAGGTTAGAGCCAGTGAACTTTTTTGATATATTAAAGCCCTGATATTAGGGAAGGATAGAGCCAGTGACCTTTGTTGATATATTAAAGACCTGGGATTGGGGAAGGTTAGAACTAGTGACCTTTGTTGATATATTAAAAACCTGGTATTGGGGAAGGTTAGAGCCAGCGACCTTTGTAGATATATTAAAGACCTGGTATTGGGGAAGGTTAGAGCCAGCGACCTTGGTTTATATATGAAAACCTGGTATTGGGTAAGGTTTGAACCAGTGATCTTTGTTGATATATTAAATACCTGGTATTGGGGAGGGTTAGAGCCAGAGATCTTTGTTGATATATTAAAGACCTGATATTGGGGAAGGTTAAACACCTGGTATTGGGGAAGGTTAAAGCCAGTTAACTTTGTGGGTTTATTAAAGACCTGGAAGTGGGGAAGGTTAGAACCAGTGACTTTTGTTGTTATATTAAAGACCTGGTATTGGGAAAGTTAGAACCAGTGACCTTTGTTGATATTTTAAAGACCAGGTATTGGGGAAGATTAGAGCCAGCGGCCTTTGTTGATATATTAAAGCCCTGGTATTGGGGAAGGTTAGAACCAGTGGCCTTTGTTCATATATTAAAGCCCTGGCATTGGGGAAGGTTAGATCCAGTGAACTTTGTTGATATATTAAAGACCTGGTATTGGGGAAGGTTAGAACCAGTGACCTTTGTTGATATATTAAAGACCTGGTATTGGGGAAGTTTAGAGCCAGTCGACTTTGTTGATATATTAAAGACCTGGCACTGGGGAAGGCTAGAGCCAGTGGACTTTGTTGATATATTAAACACCTGGTATTGGGGAAGGTTAGAGCCAGTGACCTTTGTGGGTATATTAAAGACTTGGTATTGGGGAAGGTTACAACCAGTGACTTTTGTTGATATATTAAAGCCCTGGTATTGGGGAAGTTTAGAACCAGTGACCTTTGTTGATATATTAAAGACCTGGTATTGGTGAAGGTTAGAGCCAGCGACCTGTGTTCATATATTAAAACCTGGTATTGGAGAAGGTTTGAAGCAGTGACCTTTGTTGATATATTAAACACCTGGTATTGGGGAGGGTTAGAGCCAGTGGCCTTTGTTGATATGTTAAAGACCTGGTATTGGGGAGGGTTAGAGCCAGTGTCCTTTGTTGATATGTTTAAGACCTGCTATTGGGTAAGGTTTGAACCAGTGATCTTTGTTGATATACTAAATACCTGGTATTGGGGAGGGTTAGAGCCAGAGATCTTTGTTGATATATTAAAGACCTGGTATTGGGGAAGGTTAGAGCCAATGACCTTTCTTGATATTTTAAAGACCTGGTATTGGGGAAGGTTAGAGCCAGCGACCTTTGTTGACATATTAATGACCTGCTCTTGGGGATGGTTAGAGCCAGCGGCCTTTGTGGATATATTAAAACCTGGTATTGGGGAAGGTTTGAACCAGTGACCTTTGTCGATATATTAAAAACCTCGTATTGTGGTGCGTTAGAGCCAGTGACCTTTGTTGATATATTAAAGACCTGGTATTGGGGAAGGTTTGAACCAGTGACCTTTGTCGATATATTAAAAACCTCGTATTGTGGAGCGTTAGAGCCAGTGACCTTTGTTGATATATTAAAGACCTGGTATTGGGGAAGGTTACAACCAGTGACCTTTGTTGATATATTAAAGACCTGGTATTGGGGAAGGAAGAGTCAGTGACAGTTGTTGATATATTAAAGACCTGGTGTTGGGGAAGGTTAGAACCAGTGGCATTTGTTTATAAATTAAAGACCTGGTATTGGGGAAGGTTAGAGCCAGTGACCTTTGTTAATATATTAAAGACCTGGGATTGGGGAAGGTTAGAACGAGTGACCTTAGTTGATATATTAAAGACCTGGTATTGGGGAAGTTTAGAACCAGTGACCTTTGTTGATATATTAAAACCTGGTATTGGGGAAGGTTTGAACCAGTGACCTTTGTTGATATATTAAAGACCTGGTATTGGGGAAGGTTAGAGCAAGTGACCTTTGTTGATATATTAAAGACCCGGTGTTGGGGAAGGTTAGAACCAGTGGACTTTTTTTATATATTAAAGACCGGGTTTTGGGAAAGGTTAGAGCCAGTGGCCTTTGTTGATATATTAAAGACCTGATATTGGGGAAGGTTAGAGCCGGTGACCATTGTGGATATAATAAAGACCTGGTATTCGGGAAGGTTCGAGCCAGTGACCTTTGATGATATATTAAAGACGTGTTATTGGGAAAGGTTAGAGCCAGTGAACTTTTTTGATATATTAAAGCCCTGATATTAGGGAAGGTTTGAGCAAGTGACCTTTGTTGATATATTAAAGACCTGGTATTGGGGAAGGTTAGAGTCAACGACCTTTATTGATATATCTAAGACCTGGGATTGGGGAAGGATAGAACCAGTGACCTTTGTTGATATATTAAAGACCTGGTATTGTGGAAGGTTAGAACCAGTGACCTTTGTTGATATATTAAAGACCTGGTATTGGGGAAGGTTAGAGCAAGTGACCTTTGTTGATATATTAAAACCTGGGATTGGGGAAAGTTAGAACGAGTGACCTTTGTTGACATATTAAAGACATGGTAGTGGAGAAGGTTAGAGCCAGTGACCTTTGTTGATAAATTAAAGACCTGGTATTGGGGAAGGTTAGAGCCAATGACCTTTGTTGATATATTAAAGACCTGGGATTGGGGAAGGTTAGAACTAGTGACCTTTGTTGATATATTAAAGACCTGGGATTGGGGAAGGTTAGAACTAGTGACCTTTGTTGATAAATTAAAGACCTGGTATTGGGGAAGGTTAGAGCCAGTGACCTTTGTTGATATATTAAAGACCTGGGATTGGGGAAGGTTAGAACTAGTGACCTTTGTTGATATATTAAAGACCTGGTATTGGGGAAGGTTAGAACTAGTGACCTTTGTTGATATATTAAATACATGATATTGGGGAAGGTTAGAGCCAGTGACCTTTGTTGATATATTAAAGACCTGGTATTGGGGAAGGTTAGAGTCAGCGACCTTTGTTGATATATTAAAGACCTGGGATTGGGGAAGGTTAGAACCAGTCACCTTTGTTGATATATTAAAGACCGGGTTTTGGGAAAGGTTAGAGCCAGTGGCCTTTGTTGATATATTAAAGACCTGATATTGGGGAAGGTTAGAGCCGGTGACCATTGTGGATATAATAAAGACCTGGTATTCGGGAAGGTTAGATCCAGTGAACTTTGTTGATAAATTAAAGACCTGGTATTGGGGAAGTTTAGACCAGTGATATTTGTTGATATATTAAAGACCAGGGATTGGGGAAGGTTAGAACGAGTGACCTTTGTTGACATATTAAAGACATGGTATTGGGGAAGGTTCGAGCCAGTGATCTTTGATGATATATTAAAGACGTGTTATTGGGAAAGGTTAGAGCCAGTGAACTTTTTTGATATATTAAAGCCCTGATATTAGGGAAGGTTTGAGCAAGTGACCTTTGTTGATATATTAAAGACCCGGTGTTGGGGAAGGTTAGAACCAGTGGACTTTTTTTATATATTAAAGACCGGGTTTTGGGAAAGGTTAGAGCCAGTGGCCTTTGTTGATATATTAAAGACCTGGTATTGGGGAAGGTTAGAGCCAATGACCTTTCTTGATATATTAAAGACCTGGTATTGGGGAAGGTTAGAGCCAGCGACCTTTGTTGACATATTAATGACCTGCTCTTGGGGATGGTTAGAGCCAGCGGCCTTTGTGGATATATTAAAACCTGGTATTGGGGAAGGTTTGAACCAGTGACCTTTGTCGATATATTAAAAACCTCGTATTGTGGAGCGTTAGAGCCAGTGACCTTTGTTGATATATTAAAGACCTGGTATTGGGGAAGGTTTGAACCAGTGACCTTTGTCGATATATTAAAAACCTCGTATTGTGGAGCGTTAGAGGCAGTGACCTTTGTTGATATATTAAAGACCTGGTATTGGGGAAGGTTACAACCAGTGACCTTTGTTGATATATTAAAGACCTAGTATTGGGGAAGGTAGAGTCAGTGACCTTTGTTGATATATTAAAGACCTGGTGTTGGGGAAGGTTAGAACCAGTGGCATTTGTTTATAAATTAAAGACCTGGTATTGGGGAAGGTTAGAGCCAGTGACCTTTGTTAATATATTAAAGACGTGGGATTGGGGAAGGTTAGAACGAGTGACCTTTGTTGATATATTAAAGACCTGGTATTGGGGAAGTTTAGAACCAGTGACCTTTGTTGATATATTAAAACCTGGTATTGGGGAAGGTTTGAACCAGTGACCTTTGTTGATATATTAAAGACCTGGTATTGGGGAAGGTTAGAGCAAGTGACCTTTGTTGATATATTAAAGACCCGGTGTTGGGGAAGGTTAGAACCAGTGGCATTTGTTTATAAATTAAAGACCTGGTATTGGGGAAGTTTAGAGCCAGTGATGTTTGTTGATATATTAAAGACCAGGGATTGGGGAAGGTTAGAACGAGTGACCTTTGTTGATATATTAAAGACATGGTATTGGGGAAGGTTAGAGCCAGTGACCTTTGTTTATAAATTAAAGACCTGGTATTGGGGAAGGTTAGAGCCAGTGACCTTTGTTAATATATTAAAGACCTGGGATTGGGGAAGGTTAGAACGAGTGACCTTTGTTGATATATTAAAGACCTGGTATTGGGGAAGTTTAGAACCAGTGACCTTTGTTGATATATTAAAACCTGGTATTGGGGAAGGTTTGAACCAGTGACCTTTTTTGATATATTAAAGACCTGGTATTGGGGAATGTTAGAGCAAGTGACCTTTGTTGATATATAAAAGACCCGGTGTTGGGGAAGGTTAGAACCAGTGGACTTTTTTTATATATTAAAGACCGGGTTTTGGGAAAGGTTAGAGCCAGTGGCCTTTGTTGATATATTAAAGACCTGATATTGGGGAAGGTTAGAGCCGGTGACCATTGTGGATATAATAAAGACCTGGTATTCGGGAAGGTTCGAGCCAGTGACCTTTGATGATATATTAAAGACGTGTTATTGGGAAAGGTTAGAGCCAGTGAACTTTTTTGATATATTAAAGCCCTGATATTAGGGAAGGTTTGAGCAAGTGACCTTTGTTGATATATTAAAGACCTGGTATTGGGGAGAGTTAGAGCCAGTGAACTTTGTTGATATATTAAAGAGCTGGTATTGGGGAAGGTTAGAGCAAGTGACCTTCGTTGATATATTAAAGTCCCGGTGTTGGGGAAGGTTAGAACCAGTGAACTTTGTTGATATATTAAAGACCGGGTTTTGGGAAAGGTTAGAGCCAGTGGCCTTTGTTGATATATTAAAGACCTGATATTGGGGAAGGTTAGAGCCGATGACCTTTGTGGATATAATAAAGACCTGGTATTCGGGAAGGTTCGAGCCAGTGACCTTTGATGATATATTAAAGACCTGTTATTGGGGAAGGTTAGAGCCAGTGAACTTTTTTGATATATTAAAGCCCTGATATTAGGGAAGGATAGAGCCAGTGACCTTTGTTGATATATTAAAGACCTGGGATTGGGGAAGGTTAGAACTAGTGACCTTTGTTGATATATTAAAAACCTGGTATTGGGGAAGGTTAGAGCCAGCGACCTTTGTAGATATATTAAAGACCTGGTATTGGGGAAGGTTAGAGCCAGCGACCTTGGTTTATATATGAAAACCTGGTATTGGGTAAGGTTTGAACCAGTGATCTTTGTTGATATATTAAATACCTGGTATTGGGGAGGGTTAGAGCCAGAGATCTTTGTTGATATATTAAAGACCTGATATTGGGGAAGGTTAAACACCTGGTATTGGGGAAGGTTAAAGCCAGTTAACTTTGTGGGTTTATTAAAGACTTGGAATTGGGGAAGGTTAGAACCAGTGACTTTTGTTGTTATATTAAAGACCTGGTATTGGGAAAGTTAGAACCAGTGACCTTTGTTGATATTTTAAAGACCATGTATTGGGGAAGATTAGAGCCAGCGGCCTTTGTTGATATATTAAAGCCCTGGTATTGGGGAAGGTTAGAACCAGTGGCCTTTGTTCATATATTAAAGCCCTGGCATTGGGGAAGGTTAGATCCAGTGAACTTTGTTGATATATTAAAGACCTGGTATTGGGGAAGGTTAGAACCAGTGACCTTTGTTGATATATTAAAGACCTGGTATTGGGGAAGGTTAGAGCCAGTCGACTTTGTTGATATATTAAAGACCTGGCACTGGGGAAGGCTAGAGCCAGTGGACTTTGTTGATATATTAAACACCTGGTATTGGGGAAGGTTAGAGCCAGTGACCTTTGTGGGTATATTAAAGACTTGGTATTGGGGAAGGTTACAACCAGTGACTTTTGTTGATATATTAAAGCCCTGGTATTGGGGAAGTTTAGAACCAGTGACCTTTGTTGATATATTAAAGACCTGGTATTGGTGAAGGTTAGAGCCAGCGACCTGTGTTCATATATTAAAACCTGGTATTGGAGAAGGTTTGAAGCAGTGACCTTTGTTGATATATTAAACACCTGGTATTGGGGAGGGTTAGAGCCAGTGGCCTTTGTTGATATGTTAAAGACCTGGTATTGGGGAGGGTTAGAGCCAGTGTCCTTTGTTGATATGTTTAAGACCTGCTATTGGGTAAGGTTTGAACCAGTGATCTTTGTTGATATACTAAATACCTGGTATTGGGGAGGGTTAGAGCCAGAGATCTTTGTTGATATATTAAAGACCTGGTATTGGGGAAGGTTAGAGCCAATGACCTTTCTTGATATTTTAAAGACCTGGTATTGGGGAAGGTTAGAGCCAGCGACCTTTGTTGACATATTAATGACCTGCTCTTGGGGATGGTTAGAGCCAGCGGCCTTTGTGGATATATTAAAACCTGGTATTGGGGAAGGTTTGAACCAGTGACCTTTGTCGATATATTAAAAACCTCGTATTGTGGTGCGTTAGAGCCAGTGACCTTTGTTGATATATTAAAGACCTGGTATTGGGGAAGGTTTGAACCAGTGACCTTTGTCGATATATTAAAAACCTCGTATTGTGGAGCGTTAGAGCCAGTGACCTTTGTTGATATATTAAAGACCTGGTATTGGGGAAGGTTACAACCAGTGACCTTTGTTGATATATTAAAGACCTGGTATTGGGGAAGGAAGAGTCAGTGACAGTTGTTGATATATTAAAGACCTGGTGTTGGGGAAGGTTAGAACCAGTGGCATTTGTTTATAAATTAAAGACCTGGTATTGGGGAAGGTTAGAGCCAGTGACCTTTGTTAATATATTAAAGACCTGGGATTGGGGAAGGTTAGAACGAGTGACCTTAGTTGATATATTAAAGACCTGGTATTGGGGAAGTTTAGAACCAGTGACCTTTGTTGATATATTAAAACCTGGTATTGGGGAAGGTTTGAACCAGTGACCTTTGTTGATATATTAAAGACCTGGTATTGGGGAAGGTTAGAGCAAGTGACCTTTGTTGATATATTAAAGACCCGGTGTTGGGGAAGGTTAGAACCAGTGGACTTTTTTTATATATTAAAGACCGGGTTTTGGGAAAGGTTAGAGCCAGTGGCCTTTGTTGATATATTAAAGACCTGATATTGGGGAAGGTTAGAGCCGGTGACCATTGTGGATATAATAAAGACCTGGTATTCGGGAAGGTTCGAGCCAGTGACCTTTGATGATATATTAAAGACGTGTTATTGGGAAAGGTTAGAGCCAGTGAACTTTTTTGATATATTAAAGCCCTGATATTAGGGAAGGTTTGAGCAAGTGACCTTTGTTGATATATTAAAGACCTGGTATTGGGGAAGGTTAGAGTCAACGACCTTTGTTGATATATCAAAGACCTGGTATTGTGGAAGGTTAGAACCAGTGACCTTTGTTGATATATTAAAGACCTGGTATTGGGGAAGGTTAGAGCAAGTGACCTTTGTTGATATATTAAAACCTGGGATTGGGGAAAGTTAGAACGAGTGACCTTTGTTGACATATTAAAGACATGGTAGTGGAGAAGGTTAGAGCCAGTGACCTTTGTTGATAAATTAAAGACCTGGTATTGGGGAAGGTTAGAGCCAATGACCTTTGTTGATATATTAAAGACCTGGGATTGGGGAAGGTTAGAACTAGTGACCTTTGTTGATATATTAAAGACCTGGGATTGGGGAAGGTTAGAACTAGTGACCTTTGTTGATAAATTAAAGACCTGGTATTGGGGAAGGTTAGAGCCAGTGACCTTTGTTGATATATTAAAGACCTGGGATTGGGGAAGGTTAGAACTAGTGACCTTTGTTGATATATTAAAGACCTGGTATTGGGGAAGGTTAGAACTAGTGACCTTTGTTGATATATTAAATACATGATATTGGGGAAGGTTAGAGCCAGTGACCTTTGTTGATATATTAAAGACCTGGTATTGGGGAAGGTTAGAGTCAGCGACCTTTGTTGATATATTAAAGACCTGGGATTGGGGAAGGTTAGAACCAGTCACCTTTGTTGATATATTAAAGACCGGGTTTTGGGAAAGGTTAGAGCCAGTGGCCTTTGTTGATATATTAAAGACCTGATATTGGGGAAGGTTAGAGCCGGTGACCATTGTGGATATAATAAAGACCTGGTATTCGGGAAGGTTAGATCCAGTGAACTTTGTTGATAAATTAAAGACCTGGTATTGGGGAAGTTTAGACCAGTGATATTTGTTGATATATTAAAGACCAGGGATTGGGGAAGGTTAGAACGAGTGACCTTTGTTGACATATTAAAGACATGGTATTGGGGAAGGTTCGAGCCAGTGATCTTTGATGATATATTAAAGACGTGTTATTGGGAAAGGTTAGAGCCAGTGAACTTTTTTGATATATTAAAGCCCTGATATTAGGGAAGGTTTGAGCAAGTGACCTTTGTTGATATATTAAAGACCTGGTATTGGGGAAGGTTAGTGTCAACGAACTTTGTTGATATATCAAAGACCTGGGATTGGGGAAGGTTAGAACCACTGACCTTTGTTGATATATTAAAGACCTGGTATTGTGGAAGGTTAGAACCAGTGACCTTTGTTGATATATTAAAGACCTGGTATTGGGGAACGTTAGAGCCAGTGACCTTTGTTGATATATTAAAGACCTGGGATTGGGGAAGGTTAGAACGAGTTACCTTTGTTGACATATTAAAGACATGGTATTGGGGAAGGTTAGAGCCAGTGACCTTTGTTGATAAATTAAGACCGGGTATTGGGGAAGGTTAGAGCCAGTGACCTTTGTTGATATATTAAAGACCTGGGATTGGGGAAGGTTAGAACTAGTCACCTTTGTTGATATATTAAATACATGGTATTGGGGAAGGTTAGAGCCAGTGACCTTTGTTGATAAATTAAAGACCTGGTATTGGGGAAGGTTAGAGCCAGTGATGTTTGTTGATATATTAAAGACCAGGGATTGGGGAAGGTTAGAACGAGTGACCTTTGTTGATATATTAAAGACGTGGTATTGGGGAAGGTTAGAGCCAGTGACCTTTGTTTATAAATTAAAGACCTGGTAATGGGGAAGGTTAGAGCCAGTGACCTTTGTTAATATATTAAAGACCTGGGATTGGGGAAGGTTAGAACGAGTGACCTTTGTTTATATATTAAAGACCTGGTATTGGGGAAGTTTACAACCAGTGACCTTTGTTGATATATTAAAACCTGGTATTGGGGAAGGTTTGAACCAGTGACCTTTGTTGATATATTAAAGACCTGGTATTGGGGAAGGTTAGAACAAGTGACCTTTGTTGATATATTAAAACCTGGGATTGGGGAAAGTTAGAACGAGTGACCTTTGTTGACATATTAAAGACATGGTATTGGGGAAGGTTAGAGCCAGTGACCTTTGTTGATATATTAAAGTCATGGTATTGGGGAAGGTTAGAGCCAGTGACCTTTGCCGATAAATTAAAGACCTGGTATTGGGGAAGGTTAGAGCCAGTGATGTTTGTTGATATATTAAAGACCTGGTATTGGGGAAGGTTAGAGCCAGTGACCTTTGTTAATATATTAAAGACCTGGGATTGGGGAAGGTTAGAACGAGTGACCTTTGTTGAAATATTAAAGACCTGGTTTTGGGGAAGTTTAGAACCAGTGACCTTTGTTGATATATTAAAACCTGGTATTGGGGAAGGTTTGAACCAGTGACCTTTGTTGATATATTAAAGACCTGGTATTGCGGAAGGTTAGAGCAAGTGACCTTTGTTGATATATTAAAGACCCGGTGTTGGGGAAGGTTATAACCAGTGGACTTTTTTTATATATTAAAGACCGGGTTTTGGGAAAGGTTAGAGTCAGTGGCCTTTGTTGATATATTAAAGACCTGGTATTGGGGAAGGTTAGAGCCAATGACCTTTCTTGATATATTAAAGACCTGGTATTGGGGAAGGTTAGAGCCAGCGACCTTTGTGTACATATTAATGACCTGGTCTTGGGGATGGTTAGAGCCAGCGGCCTTTGTGGATATATTAAAACCTGGTATTGGGGAAGGTTTGAACCAGTGACCTTTGTCGATATATTAAAAACCTCGTATTGAGGAGCATTAGCGCCAGTGACCTTTGTTGATATATTAAAGACCTGGTATTGGGGAAGGTTTGAACCAGTGACCTTTGTCGATATATTAAAAACCTCGTATTGTGGAGCGTTAGAGCCAGTGACCTTTGTTGATATATTAAAGACTTGGTATTGGGGAAGGTTACAACCGGTGACCTCTGTTGATATTTTAAAGACCTGGTATTGGGGAAGGTAGAGTCAGTGACCTTTGTTGATATATTAAAGACCTGGTGTTGGGGAAGGTTAGAACCAGTGGCATTTGTTTATAAATTAAAGACCTGGTATTGGGGAAGGTTAGAGCCAGTGATGTTTGTTGATATATTAAAGACCAGGGATTGGGGAAGGTTAGAACTAGTGACCTTTGTTGATATATTAAAGACGTGGGATTGGGGAAGGTTAGAACGAGTGACCTTTGTTGATATATTAAAGACCTGGTATTGGGGAAGTTTAGAACCAGTGACCTTTGTTGATATATTAAAACCTGGTATTGGGGAAGGTTTGAACCAGTGACCTTTGTTGATATATTAAAGACCTGGTATTGGGGAAGGTTAGAGCAAGTGACCTTTGTTGATATATTAAAGACCCGGTGTTGGGGAAGGTTAGAACCAGTGGCATTTGTTTATAAATTAAAGACCTGGTATTGGGGAAGTTTAGAGCCAGTGATGTTTGTTGATATATTAAAGACCAGGGATTGGGGAAGGTTAGAACGAGTGACCTTTGTTGATATATTAAAGACATGGTATTGGGGAAGGTTAGAGCCAGTGACCTTTGTTTATAAATTAAAGACCTGGTATTGGGGAAGGTTAGAGCCAGTGACCTTTGTTAATATATTAAAGACCTGGGATTGGGGAAGGTTAGAACGAGTGACCTTTGTTGATATATTAAAGACCTGGTATTGGGGAAGTTTAGAACCAGTGACCTTTGTTGATATATTAAAACCTGATATTGGGGAAGGTTTGAACCAGTGACCTTTTTTGATATATTAAAGACCTGGTATTGGGGAATGTTAGAGCAAGTGACCTTTGTTGATATATAAAAGACCCGGTGTTGGGGAAGGTTAGAACCAGTGGACTTTTTTTATATATTAAAGACCGGGTTTTGGGAAAGGTTAGAGCCAGTGGCCTTTGTTGATATATTAAAGACCTGATATTGGGGAAGGTTAGAGCCGGTGACCATTGTGGATATAATAAAGACCTGGTATTCGGGAAGGTTCGAGCCAGTGACCTTTGATGATATATTAAAGACGTGTTATTGGGAAAGGTTAGAGCCAGTGAACTTTTTTGATATATTAAAGCCCTGATATTAGGGAAGGTTTGAGCAAGTGACCTTTGTTGATATATTAAAGACCTGGTATTGGGGAGAGTTAGAGCCAGTGAACTTTGTTGATATATTAAAGAGCTGGTATTGGGGAAGGTTAGAGCAAGTGACCTTCGTTGATATATTAAAGTCCCGGTGTTGGGTAAGGTTAGAACCAGTGAACTTTGTTGATATATTAAAGACCGGGTTTTGGGAAAGGTTAGAGCCAGTGGCCTTTGTTGATATATTAAAGACCTGATATTGGGGAAGGTTAGAGCCGATGACCTTTGTGGATATAATAAAGACCTGGTATTCGGGAAGGTTCGAGCCAGTGACCTTTGATGATATATTAAAGACCTGTTATTGGGGAAGGTTAGAGCCAGTGAACTTTTTTGATATATTAAAGCCCTGATATTAGGGAAGGATAGAGCCAGTGACCTTTGTTGATATATTAAAGACCTGGGATTGGGGAAGGTTAGAACTAGTGACCTTTGTTGATATATTAAAAACCTGGTATTGGGGAAGGTTAGAGCCAGCGACCTTTGTAGATATATTAAAGACCTGGTATTGGGGAAGGTTAGAGCCAGCGACCTTGGTTTATATATGAAAACCTGGTATTGGGTAAGGTTTGAACCAGTGATCTTTGTTGATATATTAAATACCTGGTATTGGGGAGGGTTAGAGCCAGAGATCTTTGTTGATATATTAAAGACCTGATATTGGGGAAGGTTAAACACCTGGTATTGGGGAAGGTTAAAGCCAGTTAACTTTGTGGGTTTATTAAAGACCTGGAATTGGGGAAGGTTAGAACCAGTGACTTTTGTTGTTATATTAAAGACCTGGTATTGGGAAAGTTAGAACCAGTGACCTTTGTTGATATTTTAAAGACCAGGTATTGGGGAAGATTAGAGCCAGCGGCCTTTGTTGATATATTAAAGCCCTGGTATTGGGGAAGGTTAGAACCAGTGGCCTTTGTTCATATATTAAAGCCCTGGCATTGGGGAAGGTTAGATCCAGTGAACTTTGTTGATATATTAAAGACCTGGTATTGGGGAAGTTTAGAGCCAGTCGACTTTGTTGATATATTAAAGACCTGGCACTGGGGAAGGTTAGAGCCAGTGGACTTTGTTGATATATTAAACACCTGGTATTGGGGAAGGTTAGAGCCAGTGACCTTTGTGGGTATATTAAAGACTTGGTTTTGGGGAAGGTTACAACCAGTGACTTTTGTTGATATATTAAAGCCCTGGTATTGGGGAAGTTTAGAACCAGTGACCTTTGTTGATATATTAAAGACCTGGTATTGGTGAAGGTTAGAGCCAGCGACCTGTGTTCATATATTAAAACCTGGTATTGGAGAAGGTTTGAAGCAGTGACCTTTGTTGATATATTAAACACCTGGTATTGGGGAGGGTTAGAGCCAGTGGCCTTTGTTGATATGTTAAAGACCTGGCATTGGGGAGGGTTAGAGCCAGTGTCCTTTGTTGATATGTTTAAGACCTGCTATTGGGTAAGGTTTGAACCAGTGATCTTTGTTGATATACTAAATACCTGGTATTGGGGAGGGTTAGAGCCAGAGATCTTTGTTGATATATTAAAGACCTGGTATTGGGGAAGGTTAGAGCCAATGACCTTTCTTGATATATTAAAGACCTGGTATTGGGGAAGGTTAGAGCCAGCGACCTTTGTTGACATATTAATGACCTGCTCTTGGGGATGGTTAGAGCCAGCGGCCTTTGTGGATATATTAAAACCTGGTATTGGGGAAGGTTTGAACCAGTGACCTTTGTCGATATATTAAAAACCTCGTATTGTGGTGCGTTAGAGCCAGTGACCTTTGTTGATATATTAAAGACCTGGTATTGGGGAAGGTTTGAACCAGTGACCTTTGTCGATATATTAAAAACCTCGTATTGTGGAGCGTTAGAGCCAGTGACCTTTGTTGATATATTAAAGACCTGGTATTGGGGAAGGTTACAACCAGTGACCTTTGTTGATATATTAAAGACCTGGTATTGGGGAAGGTAGAGTCAGTGACAGTTGTTGATATATTCAAGACCTGGTGTTGGGGAAGGTTAGAACCAGTGGCATTTGTTTATAAATTAAAGACCTGGTATTGGGGAAGGTTAGAGCCAGTGACCTTTGTTAATATATTAAAGACCTGGGATTGGGGAAGGTTAGAACGAGTGACCTTAGTTGATATATTAAAGACCTGGTATTGGGGAAGTTTAGAACCAGTGACCTTTGTTGATATATTAAAACCTGGTATTGGGGAAGGTTTGAACCAGTGACCTTTGTTGATATATTAAAGACCTGGTATTGGGGAAGGTTAGAGCAAGTGACCTTTGTTGATATATTAAAGACCCGGTGTTGGGGAAGGTTAGAACCAGTGGACTTTTTTTATATATTAAAGACCGGGTTTTGGGAAAGGTTAGAGCCAGTGGCCTTTGTTGATATATTAAAGACCTGATATTGGGGAAGGTTAGAGCCGGTGACCATTGTGGATATAATAAAGACCTGGTATTCGGGAAGGTTCGAGCCAGTGACCTTTGATGATATATTAAAGACGTGTTATTGGGAAAGGTTAGAGCCAGTGAACTTTTTTGTTATATTAAAGCCCTGATATTAGGGAAGGTTTGAGCAAGTGACCTTTGTTGATATATTAAAGACCTGGTATTGGGGAAGGTTAGAGTCAACGACCTTTGTTGATATATCAAAGACCTGGGATTGGGGAAGGTTAGAACCAGTGACCTTTGTTGATATATTAAAGACCTGGTATTGTGGAAGGTTAGAACCAGTGACCTTTGTTGATATATTAAAGACCTGGTATTGGGGAAGGTTAGAGCAAGTGACCTTTGTTGATATATTAAAACCTGGGATTGGGGAAAGTTAGAACGAGTGACCTTTGTTGACATATTAAAGACATGGTATTGGAGAAGGTTAGAGCCAATGACCTTTGTTGATATATTAAAGACCTGGGATTGGGGAAGGTTAGAACTAGTGACCTTTGTTGATATATTAAAGACCTGGGATTGGGGAAGGTTAGAACTAGTGACCTTTGTTGATAAATTAAAGACCTGGTATTGGGGAAGGTTAGAGCCAGTGACCTTTGTTGATATATTAAAGACCTGGGATTGGGGAAGGTTAGAACTAGTGACCTTTGTTGATATATTAAAGACCTGGTATTGGGGAAGGTTAGAACTAGTGACCTTTGTTAATATATTAAATACATGATATTGGGGAAGGTTAGAGCCAGTGACCTTTGTTGATATATTAAAGACCTGGTATTGGGGAAGGTTAGAGTCAGCGACCTTTGTTGATATATTAAAGACCTGGGATTGGGGAAGGTTAGAACCAGTCACCTTTGTTGATATATTAAAGACCGGGTTTTGGGAAAGGTTAGAGCCAGTGGCCTTTGTTGATATATTAAAGACCTGATATTGGGGAAGGTTAGAGCCGGTGACCATTGTGGATATAATAAAGACCTGGTATTCGGGAAGGTTAGATCCAGTGAACTTTGTTGATAAATTAAAAACCTGGTATTGGGGAAGTTTAGAGCCAGTGATATTTGTTGATATATTAAAGACCAGGGATTGGGGAAGGTTAGAACGAGTGACCTTTGTTGACATATTAAAGACATGCTATTGGGGAAGGTTCGAGCCAGTGATCTTTGATGATATATTAAAGACGTGTTATTGGGAAAGGTTAGAGCCAGTGAACTTTTTTGATATATTAAAGCCCTGATATTAGGGAAGGTTTGAGCAAGTGACCTTTGTTGATATATTAAAGACCTGGTATTGGGGAAGGTTAGTGTCAACGAACTTTGTTGATATATCAAAGACCTGGGATTGGGGAAGGTTAGAACCAGTGACCTTTGTTGATATATTAAAGACCTGGTATTGTGGAAGGTTAGAACCAGTGACCTTTGTTGATATATTAAAGACCTGGTATTGGGGAACGTTAGAGCCAGTGACCTTTCTTGATATATTAAAGACCTGGGATTGGGGAAGGTTAGAACGAGTTACCTTTGTTGACATATTAAAGACATGGTATTGGGGAAGGTTAGAGCCAGTGACCTTTGTTGATAAATTAAGACCGGGTATTGGGGAAGGTTAGAGCCAGTGACCTTTGTTGATATATTAAAGACCTGGGATTGGGGAAGGTTAGAACTAGTGACCTTTGTTGATATATTAAATACATGGTATTGGGGAAGGTTAGAGCCAGTGACCTTTGTTGATAAATTAAAGACCTGGTATTGGGGAAGGTTAGAGCCAGTGATGTTTGTTGATATATTAAAGACCAGGGATTGGGGAAGGTTAGAACGAGTGACCTTTGTTGATATATTAAAGACGTGGTATTGGGGAAGGTTAGAGCCAGTGACCTTTGTTTATAAATTAAAGACCTGGTAATGGGGAAGGTTAGAGCCAGTGACCTTTGTTAATATATTAAAGACCTGGGATTGGGGAAGGTTAGAACGAGTGACCTTTGTTTATATATTAAAGACCTGGTATTGGGGAAGTTTACAACCTGTGACCTTTGTTGATATATTAAAACCTGGTATTGGGGAAGGTTTGAACCAGTGACCTTTGTTGATATATTAAAGACCTGGTATTGGGGAAGGTTAGAACAAGTGACCTTTGTTGATATATTAAAACCTGGGATTGGGGAAAGTTAGAACGAGTGACCTTTGTTGACATATTAAAGACATGGTATTGGGGAAGGTTAGAGCCAGTGACCTTTGTTGATATATTAAAGTCATGGTATTGGGGAAGGTTAGAGCCAGTGACCTTTGCCGATAAATTAAAGACCTGGTATTGGGGAAGGTTAGAGCCAGTGATGTTTGTTGATATATTAAAGACCTGGTATTGGGGAAGGTTAGAGCCAGTGACCTTTGTTAATATATTAAAGACCTGGGATTGGGGAAGGTTAGAACGAGTGACCTTTGTTGAAATATTAAAGACCTGGTTTTGGGGAAGTTTAGAACCAGTGACCTTTGTTGATATATTAAAACCTGGTATTGGGGAAGGTTTGAACCAGTGACCTTTGTTGATATATTAAAGACCTGGTATTGCGGAAGGTTAGAGCAAGTGACCTTTGTTGATATATTAAAGACCCGGTGTTGGGGAAGGTTATAACCAGTGGACTTTTTTTATATATTAAAGACCGGGTTTTGGGAAAGGTTAGAGTCAGTGGCCTTTGTTGATATATTAAAGACCTGGTATTGGGGAAGGTTAGAGCCAATGACCTTTCTTGATATATTAAAGACCTGGTATTGTGGAAGGTTAGAGCCAGCGACCTTTGTGTACATATTAATGACCTGGTCTTGGGGATGGTTAGAGCCAGCGGCCTTTGTGGATATATTAAAACCTGGTATTGGGGAAGGTTTGAACCAGTGACCTTTGTCGATATATTAAAAACCTCGTATTGAGGAGCATTAGAGCCAGTGACCTTTGTTGATATATTAAAGACCTGGTATTGGGGAAGGTTTGAACCAGTGACCTTTGTCGATATATTAAAAACCTCGTATTGTGGAGCGTTAGAGCCAGTGACCTTTGTTGATATATTAAAGACTTGGTATTGGGGAAGGTTACAACCAGTGACCTCTGTTGATATATTAAAGACCTGGTATTGGGGAAGGTAGAGTCAGTGACCTTTGTTGATATATTAAAGACCTGGTGTTGGGGAAGGTTAGAACCAGTGGCATTTGTTTATAAATTAAAGACCTGGTATTGGGGAAGGTTAGAGCCAGTGATGTTTGTTGATATATTAAAGACCAGGGATTGGGGAAGGTTAGAACGAGTGACCTTTGTTGATATATTAAAGACGTGGTATTGGGGAAGGTTAGAGCCAGTGACCTTTGTTTATAAATTAAAGACCTGGTAATGGGGAAGGTTAGAGCCAGTGACCTTTGTTAATATATTAAAGACCTGGGATTGGGGAAGGTTAGAACGAGTGACCTTTGTTTATATATTAAAGACCTGGTATTGGGGAAGTTTAGAACCAGTGACCTTTGTTGATATATTAAAACCTGGTATTGGGGAAGGTTTGAACCAGTGACCTTTGTTGATATATGAAAGACCTGGTATTGGGGAAGGTTAGAACAAGTGACCTTTGTTGATATATTAAAACCTGGGATTGGGGAAAGTTAGAACGAGTGACCTTTGTTGACATATTAAAGACATGGTATTGGGGAAGGTTAGAGCCAGTGACCTTTGTTGATAAATTAAAGACCTGGTATTGGGGAAGGTTAGAGCCAGTGACCTTTGTTAATATATAAAAGACCTGGGATTGGGGAAGGTTAGAACAAGTGACTTTTGTTGATATATTAAAAGCTGTGATTGGGGAAAGTTAGAACGAGTGACCTTAGTTGACATATTAAAGACATGGTATTGGGGAAGGTTAGAGCCAGTGACCTTTGTTGATAAATTAAAGACCTGGTATTGGGGAAGGTTAGAGCCAGTGACCTTTGTTGATATATTAAAGACCTGGTATTGGGGAAGGTTTGAACCAGTGACCTTTGTCGATATATTAAAAACCTCGTATTGTGGAGCGTTAGAGCCAGTGACCTTTGTTGATATATTAAAGACCTGGTATTGGGGAAGGTTACAACCAGTGACCTTTGTTGATATATTAAAGACCTGGTATTGGGGAAGGTAGAGTCAGTGACCTTTGTTGATATATTAAAGACCTGGTGTTGAGGAAGGTTAGAACCAGTGGCATTTGTTTATAAATTAAAGACCTGGTATTGGGGAAGGTTAGAGCCAGTGACCTTTGTTAATATATTAAAGACCTGGGATTGGGGAAGGTTAGAACGAGTGACCTTTGTTGATATATTAAAGACCTGGTATTGGGGAAGTTTAGAACCAGTGACCTTTGTTGATATATTAAAACCTGGTATTGGGGAAGGTTTGAACCAGTGACCTTTGTTGATATATTAAAGACCTGGTATTGGGGAAGGTTAGAGCAAGTGACCTTTGTTGATATATTAAAACCTGGGATTGGGGAAAGTTAGAACGAGTGACCTTTGTTGACATATTAAAGACATGGTATTGGAGAAGGTTAGAGCCAGTGACCTTTGTTGATAAATTAAGACCGGGTATTGGGGAAGGTTAGAGCCAGTGACCTTTGTTGATATATTAAAGACCTGGGATTGGGGAAGGTTAGAACTAGTGACCTTTGTTGATATATTAAATACATGGTATTGGGGAAGGTTAGAGCCAGTGACCTTTGTTGATAAATTAAAGACCTGGTATTGGGGAAGGTTAGAGCCAGTGATGTTTGTTGATATATTAAAGACCAGGGATTGGGGAAGGTTAGAACGAGTGACCTTTGTTGATATATTAAAGACGTGGTATTGGGGAAGGTTAGAGCCAGTGACCTTTGTTTATAAATTAAAGACCTGGTAATGGGGAAGGTTAGAGCCAGTGACCTTTGTTAATATATTAAAGACCTGGGATTGGGGAAGGTTAGAACGAGTGACCTTTGTTTATATATTAAAGACCTGGTATTGGGGAAGTTTACAACCAGTGACCTTTGTTGATATATTAAAACCTGGTTTTGGGGAAGGTTTGAACCAGTGACCTTTGTTGATATATTAAAGACCTGGTATTGGGGAAGGTTAGAACAAGTGACCTTTGTTGATATATTAAAACCTGGGATTGGGGAAAGTTAGAACGAGTGACCTTTGTTGACATATTAAAGACATGGTATTGGGGAAGGTTAGAGCCAGTGACCTTTGTTGATAAATTAAAGACCTGGTATTGGGGAAGGTTAGAGCCAGTGACCTTTGTTGATATATTAAAACCTGGTATTGGGGAAGGTTTGAACCAGTGACCTTTGTTGATATATTAAAGACCTGGTATTGGGGAAGGTTAGAACAAGTGACCTTTGTTGATATATTAAAGACCAGGGATTGGGGAAGGTTAAAACGAGTGACCTTTGTTGATATATTAAAGACATGGTATTGGGGAAGGTTAGAGCCAGTGACCTTTGTTTATAAATTAAAGACCTGGTATTGGGGAAGGTTAGAGCCAGTGACCTTTGTTAATATATTAAAGACCTGGGATTGGGGAAGGTTAGAACGAGTGACCTTTGTTGATATATTAAAGACCTGGTATTGGGGAAGTTTAGAACCAGTGACCTTTGTTGATATATTAAAACCTGGTATTGGGGAAGGTTTGAACCAGTGACCTTTGTTGATATATTAAAGACCTGGTATTGGGGAAGGTTAGAGCCAGTGACCTTTGTTGATATATTAAAGACCTGGGATTGGGGAAGGTTAGATCTAGTGACCTTTGTTGATATATTAAAGACCTGGGATGGGGGAAGGTTAGAACTAGTGACCTTTGTTGATATATTAAATACATGGTATTGGGGAAGGTTAGAGCCAGTGAACTTTGTTGATAAATTAAAGACCTGGTATTGGGGAAGTTTAGAGCCAGTGATGTTTGTTGATATATTAAAGACCAGGGATTGGGGAAGGTTAGAACGAGTGACCTTTGTTGATATATTAAAGACATGGTATTGGGGAAGGTTAGAGCCAGTGACCTTTGTTTATAAATTAAAGACCAGGTATTGGGGAAGGTTAGAGCCAGTGACCTTTGTTAATATATTAAAGACCTGGGATTGGGGAAGGTTAGAACGAGTGACCTTTGTTGAAATATTAAAGACCTGGTTTTGGGGAAGTTTAGAACCAGTGACCTTTGTTGATATATTAAAACCTGGTATTGGGGAAGGTTTGAACCAGTGACCTCTGTTGATATATTAAAGACCTGGTATTGCGGAAGGTTAGAGCAAGTGACCTTTGTTGATATATTAAAGACCCGGTGTTGGGGAAGGTTAGAACCAGTGGACTTTTTTTATATATTAAAGACCGGGTTTTGGGAAAGGTTAGAGCCAGTGGCCTTTGTTGATATATTAAAGACCTGGTATTGGGGAAGGTTAGAGCCAATGACCTTTCTTGATATATTAAAGACCTGGTATTGGGGAAGGTTAGAGCCAGCGACCTTTGTTGACATATTAATGACCTGCTCTTGGGGATGGTTAGAGCCAGCGGCCTTTGTGGATATATTAAAACCTGGTATTGGGGAAGGTTTGAACCAGTGACCTTTGTCGATATATTAAAAACCTCGTATTGTGGAGCGTTAGAGCCAGTGACCTTTGTTGATATATTAAAGACCTGGTATTGGGGAAGGTTTGAACCAGTGACCTTTGTCGATATATTAAAAACCTCGTATTGTGGAGCGTTAGAGGCAGTGACCTTTGTTGATATATTAAAGACCTGGTATTGGGGAAGGTTACAACCAGTGACCTTTGTTGATATATTAAAGACCTAGTATTGGGGAAGGTAGAGTCAGTGACCTTTGTTGATATATTAAAGACCTGGTGTTGGGGAAGGTTAGAACCAGTGGCATTTGTTTATAAATTAAAGACCTGGTATTGGGGAAGGTTAGAGCCAGTGACCTTTGTTAATATATTAAAGACGTGGGATTGGGGAAGGTTAGAACGAGTGACCTTTGTTGATATATTAAAGACCTGGTATTTGGGAAGTTTAGAACCAGTGACCTTTGTTGATATATTAAAACCTGGTATTGGGGAAGGTTTGAACCAGTGACCTTTGTTGATATATTAAAGACCTGGTATTGGGGAAGGTTAGAGCAAGTGACCTTTGTTGATATATTAAAGACCCGGTGTTGGGGAAGGTTAGAACCAGTGGCATTTGTTTATAAATTAAAGACCTGGTATTGGGGAAGTTTAGAGCCAGTGATGTTTGTTGATATATTAAAGACCAGGGATTGGGGAAGGTTAGAACGAGTGACCTTTGTTGATATATTAAAGACATGGTATTGGGGAAGGTTAGAGCCAGTGACCTTTGTTTATAAATTAAAGACCTGGTATTGGGGAAGGTTAGAGCCAGTGACCTTTGTTAATATATTAAAGACCTGGGATTGGGGAAGGTTAGAACGAGTGACCTTTGTTGATATATTAAAGACCTGGTATTGGGGAAGTTTAGAACCAGTGACCTTTGTTGATATATTAAAACCTGGTATTGGGGAAGGTTTGAACCAGTGACCTTTTTTGATATATTAAAGACCTGGTATTGGGGAATGTTAGAGCAAGTGACCTTTGTTGATATATAAAAGACCCGGTGTTGGGGAAGGTTAGAACCAGTGGACTTTTTTTATATATTAAAGACCGGGTTTTGGGAAAGGTTAGAGCCAGTGGCCTTTGTTGATATATTAAAGACCTGATATTGGGGAAGGTTAGAGCCGGTGACCATTGTGGATATAATAAAGACCTGGTATTCGGGAAGGTTTGAGCCAGTGACCTTTGATGATATATTAAAGACGTGTTATTGGGAAAGGTTAGAGCCAGTGAACTTTTTTGATATATTAAAGCCCTGATATTAGGGAAGGTTTGAGCAAGTGACCTTTGTTGATATATTAAAGACCTGGTATTGGGGAGAGTTAGAGCCAGTGAACTTTGTTGATATATTAAAGAGCTGGTATTGGGGAAGGTTAGAGCAAGTGACCTTCGTTGATATATTAAAGTCCCGGTGTTGGGGAAGGTTAGAACCAGTGAACTTTGTTGATATATTAAAGACCGGGTTTTGGGAAAGGTTAGAGCCAGTGGCCTTTGTTGATATATTAAAGACCTGATATTGGGGAAGGTTAGAGCCGATGACCTTTGTGGATATAATAAAGACCTGGTATTCGGGAAGGTTCGAGCCAGTGACCTTTGATGATATATTAAAGACCTGTTATTGGGGAAGGTTAGAGCCAGTGAACTTTTTTGATATATTAAAGCCCTGATATTAGGGAAGGATAGAGCCAGTGACCTTTGTTGATATATTAAAGACCTGGGATTGGGGAAGGTTAGAACTAGTGACCTTTGTTGATATATTAAAAACCTGGTATTGGGGAAGGTTAGAGCCAGCGACCTTCGTAGATATATTAAAGACCTGGTATTGGGGAAGGTTAGAGCCAGCGACCTTGGTTTATATATGAAAACCTGGTATTGGGTAAGGTTTGAACCAGTGATCTTTGTTGATATATTAAATACCTGGTATTGGGGAGGGTTAGAGCCAGAGATCTTTGTTGATATATTAAAGACCTGATATTGGGGAAGGTTAAACACCTGGTATTGGGGAAGGTTAAAGCCAGTTAACTTTGTGGGTTTATTAAAGACCTGGAATTGGGGAAGGTTAGAACCAGTGACTTTTGTTGTTATATTAAAGACCTGGTATTGGGAAAGTTAGAACCAGTGACCTTTGTTGATATTTTAAAGACCAGGTATTGGGGAAGATTAGAGCCAGCGGCCTTTGTTGATATATTAAAGCCCTGGTATTGGGGAAGGTTAGAACCAGTGGCCTTTGTTCATATATTAAAGCCCTGGCATTGGGGAAGGTTAGATCCAGTGAACTTTGTTGATATATTAAAGACCTGGTATTGGGGAAGGTTAGAACCAGTGACCTTTGTTGATATATTAAAGACCTGGTATTGGGGAAGTTTAGAGCCAGTCGACTTTGTTGATATATTAAAGACCTGGCACTGGGGAAGGCTAGAGCCAGTGGACTTTGTTGATATATTAAACACCTGGTATTGGGGAAGGTTAGAGCCAGTGACCTTTGTGGGTATATTAAAGACTTGGTATTGGGGAAGGTTACAACCAGTGACTTTTGTTGATATATTAAAGCCCTGGTATTGGGGAAGTTTAGAACCAGTGACCTTTGTTGATATATTAAAGATCTGGTATTGGTGAAGGTTAGAGCCAGCGACCTGTGTTCATATATTAAAACCAGGTATTGGAGAAGGTTTGAAGCAGTGACCTTTGTTGATATATTTAACACCTGGTATTGGGGAGGGTTAGAGCCAGTGGCCTTTGTTGATATGTTAAAGACCTGGTATTGGGGAGGGTTAGAGCCAGTGTCCTTTGTTGATATGTTTAAGACCTGCTATTGGGTAAGGTTTGAACCAGTGATCTTTGTTGATATACTAAATACCTGGTATTGGGGAGGGTTAGAGCCAGAGATCTTTGTTGATATATTAAAGACCTGGTATTGGGGAAGGTTAGAGCCAATGACCTTTCTTGATATTTTAAAGACCTGGTATTGGGGAAGGTTAGAGCCAGCGACCTTTGTTGACATATTAATGACCTGCTCTTGGGGATGGTTAGAGCCAGCGGCCTTTGTGGATATATTAAAACCTGGTATTGGGGAAGGTTTGAACCAGTGACCTTTGTCGATATATTAAAAACCTCGTATTGTGGAGCGTTAGAGCCAGTGACCTTTGTTGATATATTAAAGACCTGGTATTGGGGAAGGTTACAACCAGTGACCTTTGTTGATATATTAAAGACCTGGTATTGGGGAAGGAAGAGTCAGTGACAGTTGTTGATATATTAAAGACCTGGTGTTGGGGAAGGTTAGAACCAGTGGCATTTGTTTATAAATTAAAGACCTGGTATTGGGGAAGGTTAGAGCCAGTGACCTTTGTTAATATATTAAAGACCTGGGATTGGGGAAGGTTAGAACGAGTGACCTTAGTTGATATATTAAAGACCTGGTATTGGGGAAGTTTAGAACCAGTGACCTTTGTTGATATATTAAAACCTGGTATTGGGGAAGGTTTGAACCAGTGACCTTTGTTGATATATTAAAGACCTGGTATTGGGGAAGGTTAGAGCAAGTGACCTTTGTTGATATATTAAAGACCCGGTGTTGGGGAAGGTTAGAACCAGTGGACTTTTTTTATATATTAAAGACCGGGTTTTGGGAAAGGTTAGAGCCAGTGGCCTTTGTTGATATATTAAAGACCTGATATTGGGGAAGGTTAGAGCCGGTGACCATTGTGGATATAATAAAGACCTGGTATTCGGGAAGGTTCGAGCCAGTGACCTTTGATGATATATTAAAGACGTGTTATTGGGAAAGGTTAGAGCCAGTGAACTTTTTTGATATATTAAAGCCCTGATATTAGGGAAGGTTTGAGCAAGTGACCTTTGTTGATATATTAAAGACCTGGTATTGGGGAAGGTTAGAGTCAACGACCTTTGTTGATATATTAAAGACCCGGTGTTGGGGAAGGTTAGAACCAGTGGACTTTTTTTATATATTAAAGACCGGGTTTTGGGAAAGGTTAGAGCCAGTGGCCTTTGTTGATATATTAAAGACCTGGTATTGGGGAAGGTTAGAGCCAATGACCTTTCTTGATATATTAAAGACCTGGTATTGGGGAAGGTTAGAGCCAGCGACCTTTGTTGACATATTAATGACCTGCTCTTGGGGATGGTTAGAGCCAGCGGCCTTTGTGGATATATTAAAACCTGGTATTGGGGAAGGTTTGAACCAGTGACCTTTGTCGATATATTAAAAACCTCGTATTGTGGAGCGTTAGAGCCAGTGACCTTTGTTGATATATTAAAGACCTGGTATTGGGGAAGGTTTGAACCAGTGACCTTTGTCGATATATTAAAAACCTCGTATTGTGGAGCGTTAGAGGCAGTGACCTTTGTTGATATATTAAAGACCTGGTATTGGGGAAGGTTACAACCAGTGACCTTTGTTGATATATTAAAGACCTAGTATTGGGGAAGGTAGAGTCAGTGACCTTTGTTGATATATTAAAGACCTGGTGTTGGGGAAGGTTAGAACCAGTGGCATTTGTTTATAAATTAAAGACCTGGTATTGGGGAAGGTTAGAGCCAGTGACCTTTGTTAATATATTAAAGACGTGGGATTGGGGAAGGTTAGAACGAGTGACCTTTGTTGATATATTAAAGACCTGGTATTGGGGAAGTTTAGAACCAGTGACCTTTGTTGATATATTAAAACCTGGTATTGGGGAAGGTTTGAACCAGTGACCTTTGTTGATATATGAAAGACCTGGTATTGGGGAAGGTTAGAGCAAGTGACCTTTGTTGATATATTAAAGACCCGGTGTTGGGGAAGGTTAGAACCAGTGGCATTTGTTTATAAATTAAAGACCTGGTATTGGGGAAGTTTAGAGCCAGTGATGTTTGTTGATATATTAAAGACCAGGGATTGGGGAAGGTTAGAACGAGTGACCTTTGTTGATATATTAAAGACATGGTATTGGGGAAGGTTAGAGCCACTGACCTTTGTTTATAAATTAAAGACCTGGTATTGGGGAAGGTTAGAGCCAGTGACCTTTGTTAATATATTAAAGACCTGGGATTGGGGAAGGTTAGAACGAGTGACCTTTGTTGATATATTAAAGACCTGGTATTGGGGAAGTTTAGAACCAGTGACCTTTGTTGATATATTAAAACCTGGTATTGGGGAAGGTTTGAACCAGTGACCTTTTTTGATATATTAAAGACCTGGTATTGGGGAATGTTAGAGCAAGTGACCTTTGTTGATATATAAAAGACCCGGTGTTGGGGAAGGTTAGAACCAGTGGACTTTTTTTATATATTAAAGACCGGGTTTTGGGAAAGGTTAGAGCCAGTGGCCTTTGTTGATATATTAAAGACCTGATATTGGGGAAGGTTAGAGCCGGTGACCATTGTGGATATAATAAAGACCTGGTATTCGGGAAGGTTCGACCCAGTGACCTTTGATGATATATTAAAGACGTGTTATTGGGAAAGGTTAGAGCCAGTGAACTTTTTTGATATATTAAAGCCCTGATATTAGGGAAGGTTTGAGCAAGTGACCTTTGTTGATATATTAAAGACCTGGTATTGGGGAGAGTTAGAGCCAGTGAACTTTGTTGATATATTAAAGAGCTGGTATTGGGGAAGGTTAGAGCAAGTGACCTTCGTTGATATATTAAAGTCCCGGTGTTGGGGAAGGTTAGAACCAGTGAACTTTGTTGATATATTAAAGACCGGGTTTTGGGAAAGGTTCGAGCCAGTGGCCTTTGTTGATATATTAAAGACCTGTTATTGGGGAAGGTTAGAGCCAGTGAACTTTTTTGATATATTAAAGCCCTGATATTAGGGAAGGATAGAGCCAGTGACCTTTGTTGATATATTAAAGACCTGGGATTGGGGAAGGTTAGAACTAGTGACCTTTGTTGATATATTAAAAACCTGGTATTGGGGAAGGTTAGAGCCAGCGACCTTCGTAGATATATTAAAGACCTGGTATTGGGGAAGGTTAGAGCCAGCGACCTTGGTTTATATATGAAAACCTGGTATTGGGTAAGGTTTGAACCAGTGATCTTTGTTGATATATTAAATACCTGGTATTGGGGAGGGTTAGAGCCAGAGATCTTTGTTGATATATTAAAGACCTGATATTGGGGAAGGTTAAACACCTGGTATTGGGGAAGGTTAAAGCCAGTTAACTTTGTGGGTTTATTAAAGACCTGGAATTGGGGAAGGTTAGAACCAGTGACTTTTGTTGTTATATTAAAGACCTGGTATTGGGAAAGTTAGAACCAGTGACCTTTGTTGATATTTTAAAGACCAGGTATTGGGGAAGATTAGAGCCAGCGGCCTTTGTTGATATATTAAAGCCCTGGTATTGGGGAAGGTTAGAACCAGTGGCCTTTGTTCATATATTAAAGCCCTGGCATTGGGGAAGGTTAGATCCAGTGAACTTTGTTGATATATTAAAGACCTGGTATTGGGGAAGGTTAGAACCAGTGACCTTTGTTGATATATTAAAGACCTGGTATTGGGGAAGTTTAGAGCCAGTCGACTTTGTTGATATATTAAAGACCTGGCACTGGGGAAGGCTAGAGCCAGTGGACTTTGTTGATATATTAAACACCTGGTATTGGGGAAGGTTAGAGCCAGTGACCTTTGTGGGTATATTAAAGACTTGGTATTGGGGAAGGTTACAACCAGTGACTTTTGTTGATATATTAAAGCCCTGGTATTGGGGAAGTTTAGAACCAGTGACCTTTGTTGATATATTAAAGACCTGGTATTGGTGAAGGTTAGAGCCAGCGACCTGTGTTCATATATTAAAACCTGGTATTGGAGAAGGTTTGAAGCAGTGACCTTTGTTGATATATTAAACACCTGGTATTGGGGAGGGTTAGAGCCAGTGGCCTTTGTTGATATGTTAAAGACCTGGTATTGGGGAGGGTTAGAGCCAGTGTCCTTTGTTGATATGTTTAAGACCTGCTATTGGGTAAGGTTTGAACCAGTGATCTTTGTTGATATACTAAATACCTGGTATTGGGGAGGGTTAGAGCCAGAGATCTTTGTTGATATATTAAAGACCTGGTATTGGGGAAGGTTAGAGCCAATGACCTTTCTTGATATTTTAAAGACCTGGTATTGGGGAAGGTTAGAGCCAGCGACCTTTGTTGACATATTAATGACCTGCTCTTGGGGATGGTTAGAGCCAGCGGCCTTTGTGGATATATTAAAACCTGGTATTGGGGAAGGTTTGAACCAGTGACCTTTGTCGATATATTAAAAACCTCGTATTGTGGTGCGTTAGAGCCAGTGACCTTTGTTGATATATTAAAGACCTGGTATTGGGGAAGGTTTGAACCAGTGACCTTTGTCGATATATTAAAAACCTCGTATTGTGGAGCGTTAGAGCCAGTGACCTTTGTTGATATATTAAAGACCTGGTATTGGGGAAGGTTACAACCAGTGACCTTTGTTGATATATTAAAGACCTGGTATTGGGGAAGGAAGAGTCAGTGACAGTTGTTGATATATTAAAGACCTGGTGTTGGGGAAGGTTAGAACCAGTGGCATTTGTTTATAAATTAAAGACCTGGTATTGGGGAAGGTTAGAGCCAGTGACCTTTGTTAATATATTAAAGACCTGGGATTGGGGAAGGTTAGAACGAGTGACCTTAGTTGATATATTAAAGACCTGGTATTGGGGAAGTTTAGAACCAGTGACCTTTGTTGATATATTAAAACCTGGTATTGGGGAAGGTTTGAACCAGTGACCTTTGTTGATATATTAAAGACCTGGTATTGGGGAAGGTTAGAGCAAGTGACCTTTGTTGATATATTAAAGACCCGGTGTTGGGGAAGGTTAGAACCAGTGGACTTTTTTTATATATTAAAGACCGGGTTTTGGGAAAGGTTAGAGCCAGTGGCCTTTGTTGATATATTAAAGACCTGATATTGGGGAAGGTTAGAGCCGGTGACCATTGTGGATATAATAAAGACCTGGTATTCGGGAAGGTTCGAGCCAGTGACCTTTGATGATATATTAAAGACGTGTTATTGGGAAAGGTTAGAGCAAGTGAACTTTTTTGATATATTAAAGCCCTGATATTAGGGAAGGTTTGAGCAAGTGACCTTTGTTGATATATTAAAGACCTGGTATTGGGGAAGGTTAGAGTCAACGACCTTTGTTGATATATCAAAGACCTGGGATTGGGGAAGGTTAGAACCAGTGACCTTTGTTGATATATTAAAGACCTGGTATTGTGGAAGGTTAGAACCAGTGACCTTTGTTGATATATTAAAGACCTGGTATTGGGGAAGGTTAGAACAAGTGACCTTTGTTGATATATTAAAGACCAGGGATTGGGGAAGGTTAAAACGAGTGACCTTTGTTGATATATTAAAGACATGGTATTGGGGAAGGTTAGAGCCAGTGACCTTTGTTTATAAATTAAAGACCTGGTATTGGGGAAGGTTAGAGCCAGTGACCTTTGTTAATATATTAAAGACCTGGGATTGGGGAAGGTTAGAACGAGTGACCTTTGTTGATATATTAAAGACCTGGTATTGGGGAAGTTTAGAACCAGTGACCTTTGTTGATATATTAAAACCTGGTATTGGGGAAGGTTTGAACCAGTGACCTTTGTTGATATATTAAAGACCTGGTATTGGGGAAGGTTAGAGCAAGTGACCTTTGTTGATATATTAAAACCTGGGATTGGGGAAAGTTAGAACGAGTGACCTTTGTTGACATATTAAAGACATGGTATTGGAGAAGGTTAGAGCCAGTGACCTTTGTTGATAAATTAAAGACCTGGTATTGGGGAAGGTTAGAGCCAGTGACCTTTGTTGATATATTAAAGACCTGGGATTGGGGAAGGTTAGATCTAGTGACCTTTGTTGATATATTAAAGACCTGGGATGGGGGAAGGTTAGAACTAGTGACCTTTGTTGATATATTAAATACATGGTATTGGGGAAGGTTAGAGCCAGTGAACTTTGTTGATAAATTAAAGACCTGGTATTGGGGAAGTTTAGAGCCAGTGATGTTTGTTGATATATTAAAGACCAGGGATTGGGGAAGGTTAGAACGAGTGACCTTTGTTGATATATTAAAGACATGGTATTGGGGAAGGTTAGAGCCAGTGACCTTTGTTTATAAATTAAAGACCAGGTATTGGGGAAGGTTAGAGCCAGTGACCTTTGTTAATATATTAAAGACCTGGGATTGGGGAAGGTTAGAACGAGTGACCTTTGTTGAAATATTAAAGACCTGGTTTTGGGGAAGTTTAGAACCAGTGACCTTTGTTGATATATTAAAACCTGGTATTGGGGAAGGTTTGAACCAGTGACCTCTGTTGATATATTAAAGACCTGGTATTGCGGAAGGTTAGAGCAAGTGACCTTTGTTGATATATTAAAGACCCGGTGTTGGGGAAGGTTAGAACCAGTGGACTTTTTTTATATATTAAAGACCGGGTTTTGGGAAAGGTTAGAGCCAGTGGCCTTTGTTGATATATTAAAGACCTGGTATTGGGGAAGGTTAGAGCCAATGACCTTTCTTGATATATTAAAGACCTGGTATTGGGGAAGGTTAGAGCCAGCGACCTTTGTTGACATATTAATGACCTGCTCTTGGGGATGGTTAGAGCCAGCGGCCTTTGTGGATATATTAAAACCTGGTATTGGGGAAGGTTTGAACCAGTGAATTTTGTCGATATATTAAAAACCTCGTATTGTGGAGCGTTAGAGCCAGTGACCTTTGTTGATATATTAAAGACCTGGTATTGGGGAAGGTTTGAACCAGTGACCTTTGTCGATATATTAAAAACCTCGTATTGTGGAGCGTTAGAGGCAGTGACCTTTGTTGATATATTAAAGACCTGGTATTGGGGAAGGTTACAACCAGTGACCTTTGTTGATATATTAAAGACCTAGTATTGGGGAAGGTAGAGTCAGTGACCTTTGTTGATATATTAAAGACCTGGTGTTGGGGAAGGTTAGAACCAGTGGCATTTGTTTATAAATTAAAGACTTGGTATTGGGGAAGGTTAGAGCCAGTGACCTTTGTTAATATATTAAAGACGTGGGATTGGGGAAGGTTAGAACGAGTGACCTTTGTTGATATATTAAAGACCTGGTATTGGGGAAGTTTAGAACCAGTGACCTTTGTTGATATATTAAAACCTGGTATTGGGGAAGGTTTGAACCAGTGACCTTTGTTGATATATTAAAGACCTGGTATTGGGGAAGGTTAGAGCAAGTGACCTTTGTTGATATATTAAAGACCCGGTGTTGGGGAAGGTTAGAACCAGCGGCATTTGTTTATAAATTAAAGACCTGGTATTGGGGAAGTTTAGAGCCAGTGATGTTTGTTGATATATTAAAGACCAGGGATTGGGGAAGGTTAGAACGAGTGACCTTTGTTGATATATTAAAGACATGGTATTGGGGAAGGTTAGAGCCAGTGACCTTTGTTTATAAATTAAAGACCTGGTATTGGGGAAGGTTAGAGCCAGTGACCTTTGTTAATATATTAAAGACCTGGGATTGGGGAAGGTTAGAACGAGTGACCTTTGTTGATATATTAAAGACCTGGTATTGGGGAAGTTTAGAACCAGTGACCTTTGTTGATATATTAAAACCTGGTATTGGGGAAGGTTTGAACCAGTGACCTTTTTTGATATATTAAAGACCTGGTATTGGGGAATGTTAGAGCAAGTGACCTTTGTTGATATATAAAAGACCCGGTGTTGGGGAAGGTTAGAACCAGTGGACTTTTTTTATATATTAAAGACCGGGTTTTGGGAAAGGTTAGAGCCAGTGGCCTTTGTTGATATATTAAAGACCTGATATTGGGGAAGGTTAGAGCCGGTGACCATTGTGGATATAATAAAGACCTGGTATTCGGGAAGGTTCGAGCCAGTGACCTTTGATGATATATTAAAGACGTGTTATTGGGAAAGGTTAGAGCCAGTGAACTTTTTTGATATATTAAAGCCCTGATATTAGGGAAGGTTTGAGCAAGTGACCTTTGTTGATATATTAAAGACCTGGTATTGGGGAGAGTTAGAGCCAGTGAACTTTGTTGATATATTAAAGAGCTGGTATTGGGGAAGGTTAGAGCAAGTGACCTTCGTTGATATATTAAAGTCCCGGTGTTGGGGAAGGTTAGAACCAGTGAACTTTGTTGATATATTAAAGACCGGGTTTTGGGAAAGGTTAGAGCCAGTGGCCTTTGTTGATATATTAAAGACCTGATATTGGGGAAGGTTAGAGCCGATGACCTTTGTGGATATAATAAAGACCTGGTATTCGGGAAGGTTCGAGCCAGTGACCTTTGATGATATATTAAAGACCTGTTATTGGGGAAGGTTAGAGCCAGTGAACTTTTTTGATATATTAAAGCCCTGATATTAGGGAAGGATAGAGCCAGTGACCTTTGTTGATATATTAAAGACCTGGGATTGGGGAAGGTTAGAACTAGTGACCTTTGTTGATATATTAAAAACCTGGTATTGGGGAAGGTTAGAGCCAGCGACCTTTGTAGATATATTAAAGACCTGGTATTGGGGAAGGTTAGAGCCAGCGACCTTGGTTTATATATGAAAACCTGGTATTGGGTAAGGTTTGAACCAGTGATCTTTGTTGATATATTAAATACCTGGTATTGGGGAGGGTTAGAGCCAGAGATCTTTGTTGATATATTAAAGACCTGATATTGGGGAAGGTTAAACACCTGGTATTGGGGAAGGTTAGAACCAGTGACTTTTGTTGTTATATTAAAGACCTGGTATTGGGAAAGTTAGAACCAGTGACCTTTGTTGATATTTTAAAGACCAGGTATTGGGGAAGATTAGAGCCAGCGGCCTTTGTTGATATATTAAAGCCCTGGTATTGGGGAAGGTTAGAACCAGTGGCCTTTGTTCATATATTAAAGCCCTGGCATTGGGGAAGGTTAGATCCAGTGAACTTTGTTGATATATTAAAGACCTGGTATTGGGGATGGTTAGAACCAGTGACCTTTGTTGATATATTAAAGACCTGGTATTGGGGAAGTTTAGAGCCAGTCGACTTTGTTGATATATTAAAGACCTGGCACTGGGGAAGGCTAGAGCCAGTGGACTTTGTTGATATATTAAACACCTGGTATTGGGGAAGGTTAGAGCCAGTGACCTTTGTGGGTATATTAAAGACTTGGTATTGGGGAAGGTTACAACCAGTGACTTTTGTTGATATATTAAAGCCCTGGTATTGGGGAAGTTTAGAACCAGTGACCTTTGTTGATATATTAAAGACCTGGTATTGGTGAAGGTTAGAGCCAGCGACCTGTGTTCATATATTAAAACCTGGTATTGGAGAAGATTTGAAGCAGTGACCTTTGTTGATATATTAAACACCTGGTATTGGGGAGGGTTAGAGCCAGTGGCCTTTGTTGATATGTTAAAGACCTGGTATTGGGGAGGGTTAGAGCCAGTGTCCTTTGTTGATATGTTTAAGACCTGCTATTGGGTAAGGTTTGAACCAGTGATCTTTGTTGATATACTAAATACCTGGTATTGGGGAGGGTTAGAGCCAGAGATCTTTGTTGATATATTAAAGACCTGGTATTGGGGAAGGTTAGAGCCAATGACCTTTCTTGATATTTTAAAGACCTGGTATTGGGGAAGGTTAGAGCCAGCGACCTTTGTTGACATATTAATGACCTGCTCTTGGGGATGGTTAGAGCCAGCGGCCTTTGTGGATATATTAAAACCTGGTATTGGGGAAGGTTTGAACCAGTGACCTTTGTCGATATATTAAAAACCTCGTATTGTGGTGCGTTAGAGCCAGTGACCTTTGTTGATATATTAAAGACCTGGTATTGGGGAAGGTTTGAACCAGTGACCTTTGTCGATATATTAAAAACCTCGTATTGTGGAGCGTTAGAGCCAGTGACCTTTGTTGATATATTAAAGACCTGGTATTGGGGAAGGTTACAACCAGTGACCTTTGTTGATATATTAAAGACCTGGTATTGGGGAAGGAAGAGTCAGTGACAGTTGTTGATATATTAAAGACCTGGTGTTGGGGAAGGTTAGAACCAGTGGCATTTGTTTATAAATTAAAGACCTGGTATTGGGGAAGGTTAGAGCCAGTGACCTTTGTTAATATATTAAAGACCTGGGATTGGGGAAGGTTAGAACGAGTGACCTTAGTTGATATATTAAAGACCTGGTATTGGGGAAGTTTAGAACCAGTGACCTTTGTTGATATATTAAAACCTGGTATTGGGGAAGGTTTGAACCAGTGACCTTTGTTGATATATTAAAGACCTGGTATTGGGGAAGGTTAGAGCAAGTGACCTTTGTTGATATATTAAAGACCCGGTGTTGGGGAAGGTTAGAACCAGTGGACTTTTTTTATATATTAAAGACCGGGTTTTGGGAAAGGTTAGAGCCAGTGGCCTTTGTTGATATATTAAAGACCTGATATTGGGGAAGGTTAGAGCCGGTGACCATTGTGGATATAATAAAGACCTGGTATTCGGGAAGGTTCGAGCCAGTGACCTTTGATGATATATTAAAGACGTGTTATTGGGAAAGGTTAGAGCCAGTGAACTTTTTTGATATATTAAAGCCCTGATATTAGGGAAGGTTTGAGCAAGTGACCTTTGTTGATATATTAAAGACCTGGTATTGGGGAAGGTTAGAGTCAACGACCTTTGTTGATATATCAAAGACCTGGGATTGGGGAAGGTTAGAACCAGTGACCTTTGTTGATATATTAAAGACCTGGTATTGTGGAAGGTTAGAACCAGTGACCTTTGTTGATATATTAAAGACCTGGTATTGGGGAAGGTTAGAGCAAGTGACCTTTGTTGATATATTAAAACCTGGGATTGGGGAAAGTTAGAACGAGTGACCTTTGTTGACATATTAAAGACATGGTAGTGGAGAAGGTTAGAGCCAGTGACCTTTGTTGATAAATTAAAGACCTGGTATTGGGGAAGGTTAGAGCCAATGACCTTTGTTGATATATTAAAGACCTGGGATTGGGGAAGGTTAGAACTAGTGACCTTTGTTGATATATTAAAGACCTGGGATTGGGGAAGGTTAGAACTAGTGACCTTTGTTGATAAATTAAAGACCTGGTATTGGGGAAGGTTAGAGCCAGTGACCTTTGTTGATATATTAAAGACCTGGGATTGGGGAAGGTTAGAACTAGTGACCTTTGTTGATATATTAAAGACCTGGTATTGGGGAAGGTTAGAACTAGTGACCTTTGTTGATATATTAAATACATGATATTGGGGAAGGTTAGAGCCAGTGACCTTTGTTGATATATTAAAGACCTGGTATTGGGGAAGGTTAGAGTCAGCGACCTTTGTTGATATATTAAAGACCTGGGATTGGGGAAGGTTAGAACCAGTCACCTTTGTTGATATATTAAAGACCGGGTTTTGGGAAAGGTTAGAGCCAGTGGCCTTTGTTGATATATTAAAGACCTGATATTGGGGAAGGTTAGAGCCGGTGACCATTGTGGATATAATAAAGACCTGGTATTCGGGAAGGTTAGATCCAGTGAACTTTGTTGATAAATTAAAGACCTGGTATTGGGGAAGTTTAGACCAGTGATATTTGTTGATATATTAAAGACCAGGGATTGGGGAAGGTTAGAACGAGTGACCTTTGTTGACATATTAAAGACATGGTATTGGGGAAGGTTCGAGCCAGTGATCTTTGATGATATATTAAAGACGTGTTATTGGGAAAGGTTAGAGCCAGTGAACTTTTTTGATATATTAAAGCCCTGATATTAGGGAAGGTTTGAGCAAGTGACCTTTGTTGATATATTAAAGACCTGGTATTGGGGAAGGTTAGTGTCAACGAACTTTGTTGATATATCAAAGACCTGGGATTGGGGAAGGTTAGAACCACTGACCTTTGTTGATATATTAAAGACCTGGTATTGTGGAAGGTTAGAACCAGTGACCTTTGTTGATATATTAAAGACCTGGTATTGGGGAACGTTAGAGCCAGTGACCTTTGTTGATATATTAAAGACCTGGGATTGGGGAAGGTTAGAACGAGTTACCTTTGTTGACATATTAAAGACATGGTATTGGGGAAGGTTAGAGCCAGTGACCTTTGTTGATAAATTAAGACCGGGTATTGGGGAAGGTTAGAGCCAGTGACCTTTGTTGATATATTAAAGACCTGGGATTGGGGAAGGTTAGAACTAGTGACCTTTGTTGATATATTAAATACATGGTATTGGGGAAGGTTAGAGCCAGTGACCTTTGTTGATAAATTAAAGACCTGGTATTGGGGAAGGTTAGAGCCAGTGATGTTTGTTGATATATTAAAGACCAGGGATTGGGGAAGGTTAGAACGAGTGACCTTTGTTGATATATTAAAGACGTGGTATTGGGGAAGGTTAGAGCCAGTGACCTTTGTTTATAAATTAAAGACCTGGTAATGGGGAAGGTTAGAGCCAGTGACCTTTGTTAATATATTAAAGACCTGGGATTGGGGAAGGTTAGAACGAGTGACCTTTGTTTATATATTAAAGACCTGGTATTGGGGAAGTTTACAACCAGTGACCTTTGTTGATATATTAAAACCTGGTATTGGGGAAGGTTTGAACCAGTGACCTTTGTTGATATATTAAAGACCTGGTATTGGGGAAGGTTAGAACAAGTGACCTTTGTTGATATATTAAAACCTGGGATTGGGGAAAGTTAGAACGAGTGACCTTTGTTGACATATTAAAGACATGGTATTGGGGAAGGTTAGAGCCAGTGACCTTTGTTGATATATTAAAGTCATGGTATTGGGGAAGGTTAGAGCCAGTGACCTTTGCCGATAAATTAAAGACCTGGTATTGGGGAAGGTTAGAGCCAGTGATGTTTGTTGATATATTAAAGACCTGGTATTGGGGAAGGTTAGAGCCAGTGACCTTTGTTAATATATTAAAGACCTGGGATTGGGGAAGGTTAGAACGAGTGACCTTTGTTGAAATATTAAAGACCTGGTTTTGGGGAAGTTTAGAACCAGTGACCTTTGTTGATATATTAAAACCTGGTATTGGGGAAGGTTTGAACCAGTGACCTTTGTTGATATATTAAAGACCTGGTATTGCGGAAGGTTAGAGCAAGTGACCTTTGTTGATATATTAAAGACCCGGTGTTGGGGAAGGTTATAACCAGTGGACTTTTTTTATATATTAAAGACCGGGTTTTGGGAAAGGTTAGAGTCAGTGGCCTTTGTTGATATATTAAAGACCTGGTATTGGGGAAGGTTAGAGCCAATGACCTTTCTTGATATATTAAAGACCTGGTATTGGGGAAGGTTAGAGCCAGCGACCTTTGTGTACATATTAATGACCTGGTCTTGGGGATGGTTAGAGCCAGCGGCCTTTGTGGATATATTAAAACCTGGTATTGGGGAAGGTTTGAACCAGTGACCTTTGTCGATATATTAAAAACCTCGTATTGCGGAGCATTAGAGCCAGTGACCTTTGTTGATATATTAAAGACCTGGTATTGGGGAAGGTTTGAACCAGTGACCTTTGTCGATATATTAAAAACCTCGTATTGTGGAGCGTTAGAGCCAGTGACCTTTGTTGATATATTAAAGACTTGGTATTGGGGAAGGTTACAACCAGTGACCTCTGTTGATATATTAAAGACCTGGTATTGGGGAAGGTAGAGTCAGTGACCTTTGTTGATATATTAAAGACCTGGTGTTGGGGAAGGTTAGAACCAGTGGCATTTGTTTATAAATTAAAGACCTGGTATTGGGGAAGGTTAGAGCCAGTGATGTTTGTTGATATATTAAAGACCAGGGATTGGGGAAGGTTAGAACGAGTGACCTTTGTTGATATATTAAAGACGTGGGATTGGGGAAGGTTAGAACGAGTGACCTTTGTTGATATATTAAAGACCTGGTATTGGGGAAGTTTAGAACCAGTGACCTTTGTTGATATATTAAAACCTGGTATTGGGGAAGGTTTGAACCAGTGACCTTTGTTGATATATTAAAGACCTGGTATTGGGGAAGGTTAGAGCAAGTGACCTTTGTTGATATATTAAAGACCCGGTGTTGGGGAAGGTTAGAACCAGTGGCATTTGTTTATAAATTAAAGACCTGGTATTGGGGAAGTTTAGAGCCAGTGATGTTTGTTGATATATTAAAGACCAGGGATTGGGGAAGGTTAGAACGAGTGACCTTTGTTGATATATTAAAGACATGGTATTGGGGAAGGTTAGAGCCAGTGACCTTTGTTTATAAATTAAAGACCTGGTATTGGGGAAGGTTAGAGCCAGTGACCTTTGTTAATATATTAAAGACCTGGGATTGGGGAAGGTTAGAACGAGTGACCTTTGTTGATATATTAAAGACCTGGTATTGGGGAAGTTTAGAACCAGTGACCTTTGTTGATATATTAAAACCTGGTATTGGGGAAGGTTTGAACCAGTGACCTTTTTTGATATATTAAAGACCTGGTATTGGGGAATGTTAGAGCAAGTGACCTTTGTTGATATATAAAAGACCCGGTGTTGGGGAAGGTTAGAACCAGTGGACTTTTTTTATATATTAAAGACCGGGTTTTGGGAAAGGTTAGAGCCAGTGGCCTTTGTTGATATATTAAAGACCTGATATTGGGGAAGGTTAGAGCCGGTGACCATTGTGGATATAATAAAGACCTGGTATTCGGGAAGGTTCGAGCCAGTGACCTTTGATGATATATTAAAGACGTGTTATTGGGAAAGGTTAGAGCCAGTGAACTTTTTTGATATATTAAAGCCCTGATATTAGGGAAGGTTTGAGCAAGTGACCTTTGTTGATATATTAAAGACCTGGTATTGGGGAGAGTTAGAGCCAGTGAACTTTGTTGATATATTAAAGAGCTGGTATTGGGGAAGGTTAGAGCAAGTGACCTTCGTTGATATATTAAAGTCCCGGTGTTGGGGAAGGTTAGAACCAGTGAACTTTGTTGATATATTAAAGACCGGGTTTTGGGAAAGGTTAGAGCCAGTGGCCTTTGTTGATATATTAAAGACCTGATATTGGGGAAGGTTAGAGCCGATGACCTTTGTGGATATAATAAAGACCTGGTATTCGGGAAGGTTCGAGCCAGTGACCTTTGATGATATATTAAAGACCTGTTATTGGGGAAGGTTAGAGCCAGTGAACTTTTTTGATATATTAAAGCCCTGATATTAGGGAAGGATAGAGCCAGTGACCTTTGTTGATATATTAAAGACCTGGGATTGGGGAAGGTTAGAACTAGTGACCTTTGTTGATATATTAAAAACCTGGTATTGGGGAAGGTTAGAGCCAGCGACCTTTGTAGATATATTAAAGACCTGGTATTGGGGAAGGTTAGAGCCAGCGACCTTGGTTTATATATGAAAACCTGGTATTGGGTAAGGTTTGAACCAGTGATCTTTGTTGATATATTAAATACCTGGTATTGGGGAGGGTTAGAGCCAGAGATCTTTGTTGATATATTAAAGACCTGATATTGGGGAAGGTTAAACACCTGGTATTGGGGAAGGTTAAAGCCAGTTAACTTTGTGGGTTTATTAAAGACCTGGAATTGGGGAAGGTTAGAACCAGTGACTTTTGTTGTTATATTAAAGACCTGGTATTGGGAAAGTTAGAACCAGTGACCTTTGTTGATATTTTAAAGACCAGGTATTGGGGAAGATTAGAGCCAGCGGCCTTTGTTGATATATTAAAGCCCTGGTATTGGGGAAGGTTAGAACCAGTGGCCTTTGTTCATATATTAAAGCCCTGGCATTGGGGAAGGTTAGATCCAGTGAACTTTGTTGATATATTAAAGACCTGGTATTGGGGAAGTTTAGAGCCAGTCGACTTTGTTGATATATTAAAGACCTGGCACTGGGGAAGGCTAGAGTCAGTGGACTTTGTTGATATATTAAACACCTGGTATTGGGGAAGGTTAAAGCCAGTGACCTTTGTGGGTATATTAAAGACTTGGTATTGGTGAAGGTTACAACCAGTGACTTTTGTTGATATATTAAAGCCCTGGTATTGGGGAAGTTTAGAACCAGTGACCTTTGTTGATATATTAAAGACCTGGTATTGGTGAAGGTTAGAGCCAGCGACCTGTGTTCATATATTAAAACCTTGTATTGGAGAAGGTTTGAAGCAGTGACCTTTGCTGATATATTAAACACCTGGTATTGGGGAGGGTTAGAGCCAGTGGCCTTTGTTGATATGTTAAAGACCTGGCATTGGGGAGGGTTAGAGCCAGTGTCCTTTGTTGATATGTTTAAGACCTGCTATTGGGTAAGGTTTGAACCAGTGATCTTTGTTGATATACTAAATACCTGGTATTGGGGAGGGTTAGAGCCAGAGATCTTTGTTGATATATTAAAGACCTGGTATTGGGGAAGGTTAGAGCCAATGACCTTTCTTGATATATTAAAGACCTGGTATTGGGGAAGGTTAGAGCCAGCGACCTTTGTTGACATATTAATGACCTGCTCTTGGGGATGGTTAGAGCCAGCGGCCTTTGTGGATATATTAAAACCTGGTATTGGGGAAGGTTTGAACCAGTGACCTTTGTCGATATATTAAAAACCTCGTATTGTGGTGCGTTAGAGCCAGTGACCTTTGTTGATATATTAAAGACCTGGTATTGGGGAAGGTTTGAACCAGTGACCTTTGTCGATATATTAAAAACCTCGTATTGTGGAGCGTTAGAGCCAGTGACCTTTGTTGATATATTAAAGACCTGGTATTGGGGAAGGTTACAACCAGTGACCTTTGTTGATATATTAAAGACCTGGTATTGGGGAAGGTAGAGTCAGTGACAGTTGTTGATATATTCAAGACCTGGTGTTGGGGAAGGTTAGAACCAGTGGCATTTGTTTATAAATTAAAGACCTGGTATTGGGGAAGGTTAGAGCCAGTGACCTTTGTTAATATATTAAAGACCTGGGATTGGGGAAGGTTAGAACGAGTGACCTTAGTTGATATATTAAAGACCTGGTATTGGGGAAGTTTAGAACCAGTGACCTTTGTTGATATATTAAAACCTGGTATTGGGGAAGGTTTGAACCAGTGACCTTTGTTGATATATTAAAGACCTGGTATTGGGGAAGGTTAGAGCAAGTGACCTTTGTTGATATATTAAAGACCCGGTGTTGGGGAAGGTTAGAACCAGTGGACTTTTTTTATATATTAAAGACCGGGTTTTGGGAAAGGTTAGAGCCAGTGGCCTTTGTTGATATATTAAAGACCTGATATTGGGGAAGGTTAGAGCCGGTGACCATTGTGGATATAATAAAGACCTGGTATTCGGGAAGGTTCGAGCCAGTGACCTTTGATGATATATTAAAGACGTGTTATTGGGAAAGGTTAGAGCCAGTGAACTTTTTTGATATATTAAAGCCCTGATATTAGGGAAGGTTTGAGCAAGTGACCTTTGTTGATATATTAAAGACCTGGTATTGGGGAAGGTTAGAGTCAACGACCTTTGTTGATATATCAAAGACCTGGGATTGGGGAAGGTTAGAACCAGTGACCTTTGTTGATATATTAAAGACCTGGTATTGTGGAAGGTTAGAACCAGTGACCTTTGTTGATATATTAAAGACCTGGTATTGGGGAAGGTTAGAGCAAGTGACCTTTGTTGATATATTAAAACCTGGGATTGGGGAAAGTTAGAACGAGTGACCTTTGTTGACATATTAAAGACATGGTATTGGAGAAGGTTAGAGCCAGTGACCTTTGTTGATAAATTAAAGACCTGGTATTGGGGAAGGTTAGAGCCAATGACCTTTGTTGATATATTAAAGACCTGGGATTGGGGAAGGTTAGAACTAGTGACCTTTGTTGATATATTAAAGACCTGGGATTGGGGAAGGTTAGAACTAGTGACCTTTGTTGATAAATTAAAGACCTGGTATTGGGGAAGGTTAGAGCCAGTGACCTTTGTTGATATATTAAAGACCTGGGATTGGGGAAGGTTAGAACTAGTGACCTTTGTTGATATATTAAAGACCTGGTATTGGGGAAGGTTAGAACTAGTGACCTTTGTTGATATATTAAATACATGATATTGGGGAAGGTTAGAGCCAGTGACCTTTGTTGATATATTAAAGACCTGGTATTGGGGAAGGTTAGAGTCAGCGACCTTTGTTGATATATTAAAGACCTGGGATTGGGGAAGGTTAGAACCAGTCACCTTTGTTGATATATTAAAGACCGGGTTTTGGGAAAGGTTAGAGCCAGTGGCCTTTGTTGATATATTAAAGACCTGATATTGGGGAAGGTTAGAGCCGGTGACCATTGTGGATATAATAAAGACCTGGTATTCGGGAAGGTTAGATCCAGTGAACTTTGTTGATAAATTAAAAACCTGGTATTGGGGAAGTTTAGAGCCAGTGATATTTGTTGATATATTAAAGACCAGGGATTGGGGAAGGTTAGAACGAGTGACCTTTGTTGACATATTAAAGACATGGTATTGGGGAAGGTTCGAGCCAGTGATCTTTGATGATATATTAAAGACGTGTTATTGGGAAAGGTTAGAGCCAGTGAACTTTTTTGATATATTAAAGCCCTGATATTAGGGAAGGTTTGAGCAAGTGACCTTTGTTGATATATTAAAGACCTGGTATTGGGGAAGGTTAGTGTCAACGAACTTTGTTGATATATCAAAGACCTGGGATTGGGGAAGGTTAGAACCAGTGACCTTTGTTGATATATTAAAGACCTGGTATTGTGGAAGGTTAGAACCAGTGACCTTTGTTGATATATTAAAGACCTGGTATTGGGGAACGTTAGAGCCAGTGACCTTTGTTGATATATTAAAGACCTGGGATTGGGGAAGGTTAGAACGAGTTACCTTTGTTGACATATTAAAGACATGGTATTGGGGAAGGTTAGAGCCAGTGACCTTTGTTGATAAATTAAGACCGGGTATTGGGGAAGGTTAGAGCCAGTGACCTTTGTTGATATATTAAAGACCTGGGATTGGGGAAGGTTAGAACTAGTGACCTTTGTTGATATATTAAATACATGGTATTGGGGAAGGTTAGAGCCAGTGACCTTTGTTGATAAATTAAAGACCTGGTATTGGGGAAGGTTAGAGCCAGTGATGTTTGTTGATATATTAAAGACCAGGGATTGGGGAAGGTTAGAACGAGTGACCTTTGTTGATATATTAAAGACGTGGTATTGGGGAAGGTTAGAGCCAGTGACCTTTGTTTATAAATTAAAGACCTGGTAATGGGGAAGGTTAGAGCCAGTGACCTTTGTTAATATATTAAAGACCTGGGATTGGGGAAGGTTAGAACGAGTGACCTTTGTTTATATATTAAAGACCTGGTATTGGGGAAGTTTACAACCTGTGACCTTTGTTGATATATTAAAACCTGGTATTGGGGAAGGTTTGAACCAGTGACCTTTGTTGATATATTAAAGACCTGGTATTGGGGAAGGTTAGAACAAGTGACCTTTGTTGATATATTAAAACCTGGGATTGGGGAAAGTTAGAACGAGTGACCTTTGTTGACATATTAAAGACATGGTATTGGGGAAGGTTAGAGCCAGTGACCTTTGTTGATATATTAAAGTCATGGTATTGGGGAAGGTTAGAGCCAGTGACCTTTGCCGATAAATTAAAGACCTGGTATTGGGGAAGGTTAGAGCCAGTGATGTTTGTTGATATATTAAAGACCTGGTATTGGGGAAGGTTAGAGCCAGTGACCTTTGTTAATATATTAAAGACCTGGGATTGGGGAAGGTTAGAACGAGTGACCTTTGTTGAAATATTAAAGACCTGGTTTTGGGGAAGTTTAGAACCAGTGACCTTTGTTGATATATTAAAACCTGGTATTGGGGAAGGTTTGAACCAGTGACCTTTGTTGATATATTAAAGACCTGGTATTGCGGAAGGTTAGAGCAAGTGACCTTTGTTGATATATTAAAGACCCGGTGTTGGGGAAGGTTATAACCAGTGGACTTTTTTTATATATTAAAGACCGGGTTTTGGGAAAGGTTAGAGTCAGTGGCCTTTGTTGATATATTAAAGACCTGGTATTGGGGAAGGTTAGAGCCAATGACCTTTCTTGATATATTAAAGACCTGGTATTGGGGAAGGTTAGAGCCAGCGACCTTTGTGTACATATTAATGACCTGGTCTTGGGGATGGTTAGAGCCAGCGGCCTTTGTGGATATATTAAAACCTGGTATTGGGGAAGGTTTGAACCAGTGACCTTTGTCGATATATTAAGAACCTCGTATTGAGGAGCATTAGAGCCAGTGACCTTTGTTGATATATTAAAGACCTGGTATTGGGGAAGGTTTGAACCAGTGACCTTTGTCGATATATTAAAAACCTCGTATTGTGGAGCGTTAGAGCCAGTGACCTTTGTTGATATATTAAAGACTTGGTATTGGGGAAGGTTACAACCAGTGACCTCTGTTGATATATTAAAGACCTGGTATTGGGGAAGGTAGAGTCAGTGACCTTTGTTGATATATTAAAGACCTGGTGTTGGGGAAGGTTAGAACCAGTGGCATTTGTTTATAAATTAAAGACCTGGTATTGGGGAAGGTTAGAGCCAGTGATGTTTGTTGATATATTAAAGACCAGGGATTGGGGAAGGTTAGAACGAGTGACCTTTGTTGATATATTAAAGACGTGGTATTGGGGAAGGTTAGAGCCAGTGACCTTTGTTTATAAATTAAAGACCTGGTAATGGGGAAGGTTAGAGCCAGTGACCTTTGTTAATATATTAAAGACCTGGGATTGGGGAAGGTTAGAGCAAGTGACCTTTGTTGATATATTAAAACCTGGTATTGGGGAAGGTTTGAACCAGTGACCTTTGTTGATATATGAAAGACCTGGTATTGGGGAAGGTTAGAACAAGTGACCTTTGTTGATATATTAAAACCTGGGATTGGGGAAAGTTAGAACGAGTGACCTTTGTTGACATATTAAAGACATGGTATTGGGGAAGGTTAGAGCCAGTGACCTTTGTTGATAAATTAAAGACCTGGTATTGGGGAAGGTTAGAGCCAGTGACCTTTGTTAATATATAAAAGACCTGGGATTGGGGAAGGTTAGAACGAGTGACCTTTGTTGATATATTAAAGACCTGGTATTGGGGAAGTTTAGAACCAGTGACCTTTGTTGATATATTAAAACCTGGTATTGGGGAAGGTTTGAACCAGTGACCTTTGTTGATATATTAAAGACCTGGTATTGGGGAAGGTTAGAGCAAGTGACCTTTGTTGATATATTAAAGACCCGGTGTTGGGAAAGGTTAGAACCAGTGGCATTTGTTTATAAATTAAAGACCTGGTATTGGGGAAGTTTAGAGCCAGTGATGTTTGTTGATATATTAAAGACCTGGGATTGGGGAAGGTTAGAACGAGTGACCTTTGTTGATATATTAAAGACCTGGTATTGGGGAAGTTTAGAACCAGTGACCTTTGTTGATATATTAAAACCTGGTATTGGGGAAGGTTTGAACCAGTGACCTTTGTTAATATATTAAAGACCTGGGATTGGGGAAGGTTAGAACGAGTGACCTTTGTTGATATATTAAAGACCTGGTATTGGGGAAGTTTAGAACCAGTGACCTTTGTTGATATATTAAAACCTGGTATTGGGGAAGGTTTGAACCAGTGACCTTTGTTGATATATTAAAGACCTGGTATTGGGGAAGGTTAGAGCAAGTGACCTTTGTTGATATATTAAAACCTGGGATTGGGGAAAGTTAGAACGAGTGACCTTTGTTGACATATTAAAGACATGGTATTGGAGAAGGTTAGAGCCAGTGACCTTTGTTGATAAATTAAAGACCTGGTATTGGGGAAGGTTAGAGCCAGTGACCTTTGTTGATATATTAAAGACCTGGGATTGGGGAAGGTTAGATCTAGTGACCTTTGTTGATATATTAAAGACCTGGGATGGGGGAAGGTTAGAACTAGTGACCTTTGTTGATATATTAAATACATGGTATTGGGGAAGGTTAGAGCCAGTGAACTTTGTTGATAAATTAAAGACCTGGTATTTGGGAAGTTTAGAGCCAGTGATGTTTGTTGATATATTAAAGACCAGGGATTGGGGAAGGTTAGAACGAGTGACCTTTGTTGATATATTAATGACATGGTATTGGGGAAGGTTAGAGCCAGTGACCTTTGTTTATAAATTAAAGACCTGGTATTGGGGAAGGTTAGAGCCAGTGACCTTTGTTAATATATTAAAGACCTGGGATTGGGGAAGGTTAGAACGAGTGACCTTTGTTGAAATATTAAAAACCTGGTTTTGGGGAAGTTTAGAACCAGTGACCTTTGTTGATATATTAAAACCTGGTATTGGGGAAGGTTTGAACCAGTGACCTTTGTTGATATATTAAAGACCTGGTATTGTGGAAGGTTAGAGCAAGTGACCTTTGTTGATATATTAAAGACCCGGTGTTGGGGAAGGTTAGAACCAGTGGACTTTTTTTATATATTAAAGACCGGGTTTTAGGAAAGGTTAGAGTCAGTGGCCTTTGTTGATATATTAAAGACCTGGTATTGGGGAAGGTTAGAGCCAGCGACCTTTGTGTACATATTAATGACCTGGTCTTGGGGATGGTTAGAGCCAGCGGCCTTTGTGGATATATTAAAACCTGGTATTGGGGAAGGTTTGAACCAGTGACCTTTGTCGATATATTAAAAACCTCGTATTGAGGAGCGTTAGAGCCAGTGACCTTTGTTGATATATTAAAGACCTGGTATTGGGGAAGGTTTGAACCAGTGACCTTTGTCGATATATTAAAAACCTCGTATTGTGGAGCGTTAGAGCCAGTGACCTTTGTTGATATATTAAAGACTTGGTATTGGGGAAGGTTACAACCAGTGACCTCTGTTGATATATTAAAGACCTGGTATTGGGGAAGGTAGAGTCAGTGACCTTTGTTGATATATTAAAGACCTGGTGTTGGGGAAGGTTAGAACCAGTGGCATTTGTTTATAAATTAAAGACCTGGTATTGGGGAAGGTTAGAGCCAGTGATGTTTGTTGATATATTAAAGACCAGGGATTGGGGAAGGTTAGAACGAGTGACCTTTGTTGATATATTAAAGACGTGGTATTGGGGAAGGTTAGAGCCAGTGACCTTTGTTTATAAATTAAAGACCTGGTAATGGGGAAGGTTAGAGCCAGTGACCTTTGTTAATATATTAAAGACCTGGGATTGGGGAAGGTTAGAACGAGTGACCTTTGTTTATATATTAAAGACCTGGTATTGGGGAAGTTTAGAACCAGTGACCTTTGTTGATATATTAAAACCTGGTATTGGGGAAGGTTTGAACCAGTGACCTTTGTTGATATATGAAAGACCTGGTATTGGGGAAGGTTAGAACAAGTGACCTTTGTTGATATATTAAAACCTGGGATTGGGGAAAGTTAGAACGAGTGACCTTTGTTGACATATTAAAGACATGGTATTGGGGAAGGTTAGAGCCAGTGACCTTTGTTGATAAATTAAAGACCTGGTATTGGGGAAGGTTAGAGCCAGTGACCTTTGTTAATATATAAAAGACCTGGGATTGGGGAAGGTTAGAACGAGTGACCTTTGTTGATATATTAAAGACCTGGTATTGGGGAAGTTTAGAACCAATGACCTTTGTTGATATATTAAAACCTGGTATTGGGGAAGGTTTGAACCAGTGACCTTTGTTGATATATTAAAGACCTGGTATTGGGGAAGGTTAGAGCAAGTGACCTTTGTTGATATATTAAAGACCCGGTGTTGGGAAAGGTTAGAACCAGTGGCATTTGTTTATAAATTAAAGACCTGGTATTGGGGAAGTTTAGAGCCAGTGATGTTTGTTGATATATTAAAGACCTGGGATTGGGGAAGGTTAGAACGAGTGACCTTTGTTGATATATTAAAGACCTGGTATTGGGGAAGTTTAGAACCAGTGACCTTTGTTGATATATTAAAACCTGGTATTGGGGAAGGTTTGAACCAGTGACCTTTGTTGATATATTAAAGACCTGGTATTGGGGAAGGTTAGAGCAAGTGACCTTTGTTGATATATTAAAGACCCGGTGTTGGGGAAGGTTAGAACCAGTGGACTTTTTTTATATATTAAAGACCGGGTTTTGGGAAAGGTTAGAGCCAGTGGCCTTTGTTCATATATTAAAGACCTGATATTGGGGAAGGTTAGAGCCTGTGACCATTGTGGATATAATAAAGACCTGGTATTCGGGAAGGTTCGAGCCAGTGACCTTTGATGATATATTAAAGACGTGTTATTGGGAAAGGTTAGAGCCAGTGAACTTTTTTGATATATTAAAGCCCTGATATTAGGGAGGGTTTGAGCAAGTGACCTTTGTTGATATATTAAAGACCTGGTATTGGGGAGAGTTAGAGCCAGTGAACTTTGTTGATATATTAAAGAGCTGGTATTGGGGAAGGTTAGAGCAAGTGACCTTCGTTGATATATTAAAGTCCCGGTGTTGGGGAAGGTTAGAACCAGTGGCCTTTGTTGATATATTAAAGACCTGATATTGGGGAAGGTTAGAGCCGATGACCTTTGTGGATATAATAAAGACCTGGTATTCGGGAAGGTTCGAGCCAGTGACCTTTGATGATATATTAAAGACCTGTTATTGGGGAAGGTTAGAGCCAGTGAACTTTTTTGATATATTAAAGCCCTGATATTAGGGAAGGATAGAGCCAGTGACCTTTGTTGATATATTAAAGAACTGGGATTGGGGAAGGTTAGAACCAGTGACCTTTGTTGATATATTAAAATCCTGGTATTGGGGAAGGTTAGAGCCAGCGACCTTTGTAGATATATTAAAGACCTGGTATTGGGGAAGGTTAGAGCCAGCGACCTTGGTTGATATATGAAAACCTGGTATTGGGTAAGGTATGCACCAGTGATCTTTGTTGATATATTAAATACCTGGTATTGGGGAGGGTTAGAGCCAGAAATCTTTGTTGATATATTAAAGACCTGATATTGGGGAAGGTTAAACACCAGGTATTGGGGAAGGTTAAAGCCAGTTAACTTTGTGGGTTTATTAAAGTCCTGGAATTGGGGAAGGTTAGAACCAGTGACTTTTGTTGTTATATTAAAGACCTGGTATTGGGAAAGTTAGAACCAGTGACCTTTGTTGATATTTTAAAGACCATGTATTGGGGAAGATTAGAGCCAGCGGCCTTTGTTGATATATTAAAGCCCTGGTATTGGGGAAGGTTAGAACCAGTGGCCTTTGTTCATATATTAAAGCCCTGGCATTGGGGAGGGTTAGATCCAGTGAACTTTGTTGATATATTAAAGACCTAGTATTGGGGAAGGTTAGAGCCAATGACCTTTCTTGATATATTAAAGACCTGGTATTGGGGAAGGTTAGAGCCAGCGACCTTTGTTGACATATTAATGACCTGCTCTTGGGGATGGTTAGAGCCAGCGGCCTTTGTGGATATATTAAAACCTGGTATTGGGGAAGGTTTGAACCAGTGACCTTTGTCGATATATTAAAAACCTCGTATTGTGGAGCGTTAGAGCCAGTGACCTTTGTTGATATATTAAAGACCTGGTATTGGGGAAGGTTTGAACCAGTGACCTTTGTCGATATATTAAAAACCTCGTATTGTGGAGCGTTAGAGCCAGTGACCTTTGTTGATATATTAAAGACCTGGTATTGGGGAAGGTTACAACCAGTGACCTTTGTTGATATATTAAAGACCTGGTATTGGGGAAGGTAGAGTCAGTGACCTTTGTTGATATATTAAAGACCTGGTGTTGGGGAAGGTTAGAACCAGTGGCATTTGTTTATAAATTAAAGACCTGGTATTGGGGAAGGTTAGAGCCAGTGACCTTTGTTAATATATTAAAGACCTGGGATTGGGGAAGGTTAGAACCAGTGGACTTTTTTTATATATTAAAGACCGGGTTTTAGGAAAGGTTAGAGTCAGTGGCCTTTGTTGATATATTAAAGACCTGGTATTGGGGAAGGTTAGAGCCAGCGACCTTTGTGTACATATTAATGACCTGGTCTTGGGGATGGTTAGAGCCAGCGGCCTTTGTGGATATATTAAAACCTGGTATTGGGGAAGGTTTGAACCAGTGACCTTTGTCGATATATTAAAAACCTCGTATTGAGGAGCGTTAGAGCCAGTGACCTTTGTTGATATATTAAAGACCTGGTATTGGGGAAGGTTTGAACCAGTGACCTTTGTCGATATATTAAAAACCTCGTATTGTGGAGCGTTAGAGCCAGTGACCTTTGTTGATATATTAAAGACTTGGTATTGGGGAAGGTTACAACCAGTGACCTCTGTTGATATATTAAAGACCTGGTATTGGGGAAGGTAGAGTCAGTGACCTTTGTTGATATATTAAAGACCTGGTGTTGGGGAAGGTTAGAACCAGTGGCATTTGTTTATAAATTAAAGACCTGGTATTGGGGAAGGTTAGAGCCAGTGATGTTTGTTGATATATTAAAGACCAGGGATTGGGGAAGGTTAGAACGAGTGACCTTTGTTGATATATTAAAGACGTGGTATTGGGGAAGGTTAGAGCCAGTGACCTTTGTTTATAAATTAAAGACCTGGTAATGGGGAAGGTTAGAGCCAGTGACCTTTGTTAATATATTAAAGACCTGGGATTGGGGAAGGTTAGAACGAGTGACCTTTGTTTATATATTAAAGACCTGGTATTGGGGAAGTTTAGAACCAGTGACCTTTGTTGATATATTAAAGACCTGGTATTGGGGAAGTTTAGAACCAGTGACCTTTGTTGATATATTAAAACCTGGTATTGGGGAAGGTTTGAACCAGTGACCTTTGTTGATATATTAAAGACCTGGTATTGGGGAAGGTTAGAGCAAGTGACCTTTGTTGATATATTAAAGACCCGGTGTTGGGGAAGGTTAGAACCAGTGGACTTTTTTTATATATTAAAGACCGGGTTTTGGGAAAGGTTAGAGCCAGTGGCCTTTGTTCATATATTAAAGACCTGATATTGGGGAAGGTTAGAGCCTGTGACCATTGTGGATATAATAAAGACCTGGTATTCGGGAAGGTTCGAGCCAGTGACCTTTGATGATATATTAAAGACGTGTTATTGGGAATGGTTAGAGCCAGTGAACTTTTTTGATATATTAAAGCCCTGATATTAGGGAGGGTTTGAGCAAGTGACCTTTGTTGATATATTAAAGACCTGGTATTGGGGAGAGTTAGAGCCAGTGAACTTTGTTGATATATTAAAGAGCTGGTATTGGGGAAGGTTAGAGCAAGTGACCTTCGTTGATATATTAAAGTCCCGGTGTTGGGGAAGGTTAGAACCAGTGGCCTTTGTTGATATATTAAAGACCTGATATTGGGGAAGGTTAGAGCCGATGACCTTTGTGGATATAATAAAGACCTGGTATTCGGGAAGGTTCGAGCCAGTGACCTTTGATGATATATTAAAGACCTGTTATTGGGGAAGGTTAGAGCCAGTGAACTTTTTTGATATATTAAAGCCCTGATATTAGGGAAGGATAGAGCCAGTGACCTTTGTTGATATATTAAAGAACTGGGATTGGGGAAGGTTAGAACCAGTGACCTTTGTTGATATATTAAAATCCTGGTATTGGGGAAGGTTAGAGCCAGCGACCTTTGTAGATATATTAAAGACCTGGTATTGGGGAAGGTTAGAGCCAGCGACCTTGGTTGATATATGAAAACCTGGTATTGGGTAAGGTATGCACCAGTGATCTTTGTTGATATATTAAATACCTGGTATTGGGGAGGGTTAGAGCCAGAAATCTTTGTTGATATATTAAAGACCTGATATTGGGGAAGGTTAAACACCAGGTATTGGGGAAGGTTAAAGCCAGTTAACTTTGTGGGTTTATTAAAGTCCTGGAATTGGGGAAGGTTAGAACCAGTGACTTTTGTTGTTATATTAAAGACCTGGTATTGGGAAAGTTAGAACCAGTGACCTTTGTTGATATTTTAAAGACCATGTATTGGGGAAGATTAGAGCCAGCGGCCTTTGTTGATATATTAAAGCCCTGGTATTGGGGAAGGTTAGAACCAGTGGCCTTTGTTCATATATTAAAGCCCTGGCATTGGGGAGGGTTAGATCCAGTGAACTTTGTTGATATATTAAAGACCTAGTATTGGGGAAGGTTAGAGCCAATGACCTTTCTTGATATATTAAAGACCTGGTATTGGGGAAGGTTAGAGCCAGCGACCTTTGTTGACATATTAATGACCTGCTCTTGGGGATGGTTAGAGCCAGCGGCCTTTGTGGATATATTAAAACCTGGTATTGGGGAAGGTTTGAACCAGTGACCTTTGTCGATATATTAAAAACCTCGTATTGTGGAGCGTTAGAGCCAGTGACCTTTGTTGATATATTAAAGACCTGGTATTGGGGAAGGTTTGAACCAGTGACCTTTGTCGATATATTAAAAACCTCGTATTGTGGAGCGTTAGAGCCAGTGACCTTTGTTGATATATTAAAGACCTGGTATTGGGGAAGGTTACAACCAGTGACCTTTGTTGATATATTAAAGACCTGGTATTGGGGAAGGTAGAGTCAGTGACCTTTGTTGATATATTAAAGACCTGGTGTTGGGGAAGGTTAGAACCAGTGGCATTTGTTTATAAATTAAAGACCTGGTATTGGGGAAGGTTAGAGCCAGTGACCTTTGTTAATATATTAAAGACCTGGGATTGGGGAAGGTTAGAACGAGTGACCTTTGTTGATATATTAAAGACCTGGTATTGGGGAAGTTTAGAACCAGTGACCTTTGTTGATATATTAAAACCTGGTATTGGGGAAGGTTTGAACCAGTGACCTTTGTTGATATATTAAAGACCTGGTATTGGGGAAGGTTAGAGCAAGTGACCTTTGTTGATATATTAAAGACCCGGTGTTGGGGAAGGTTAGAACCAGTGGACTTTTTTTATATATTAAAGACCGGGTTTTGGGAAAGGTTAGAGCCAGTGGCCTTTGTTGATATATTAAAGACCTGATATTGGGGAAGGTTTGAGCCGGTGACCATTGTGGATATAATAAAGACCTGGTATTCGGGAAGGTTCGAGCCAGTGACCTTTGATGATATATTAAAAACGTGTTATTGGGAAAGGTTAGAGCCAGTGAACTTTTTTGATATATTAAAGCCCTGATATTAGGGAAGGTTTGAGCCAGTGACCTTTGTTGATATATTAAAGACCTGGTATTGGGGAAGGTTAGAGTCAACGACCTTTGTTGATATATCAAAGACCTGGGATTGGGGAAGGTTAGAACCAGTGACCTTTGTTGATATATTAAAGACCTGGTATTGTGGAAGGTTAGAACCATTGACCTTTGTTGATATATTAAAGACCTGGTATTGGGGAAGGTTAGAGCAAGTGACCTTTGTTGATATATTAAACCCTGGGATTGGGGAAAGTTAGAACAAGTGACCTTTGTTGACATATTAAAGACATGGTATTGGAGAAGGTTAGAGCCAGTGGCCTTTGTTGATATATTAAAGACCTGATATTGGGGAAGGTTAGAGCCAGTGACCATTGTGGATATAATAAAGACCTGGTATTCGGGAAGGTTAGATCCAGTGAACTTTATTGATAAATTAAAGACCTGGTATTGGGGAAGTTTAGAGCCAGTGATGTTTGTTGATATATTAAAGACCAGGGATTGGGGAAGGTTAGAACGAGTGACCTTTGTTGATATATTAAAGACGTGGTATTGGGGAAGGTTAGAGCCAGTGACCTTTGTTTATAAATTAAAGACCTGGTAATGGGGAAGGTTAGAGCCAGTGACCTTTGTTAATATATTAAAGACCTGGGATTGGGGAAGGTTAGAACGAGTGACCTTTGTTGATATATTAAAGACCTGGTATTGGGGAAGTTTAGAACCAGTGACCTTTGTTGATATATTAAAACCTGGTATTGGGGAAGGTTTGAACCAGTGACCTTTGTTGATATATTAAAGACCTGGTATTGGGGAAGGTTAGAACAAGTGACCTTTGTTGATATATTAAAACCTGTGATTGGGGAAAGTTAGAACGAGTGACCTTAGTTGACATATTAAAGACATGGTATTGGGGAAGGTTAGAGCCAGTGACCTTTGTTGATAAATTAAAGACCTGGTATTGGGGAAGGTTAGAGCCAGTGACCTTTGTTGATATATTAAAGACCTGGTATTGGGGAAGGTTTGAACCAGTGACCTTTGTCGATATATTAAAAACCTCGTATTGTGGAGCGTTAGAGCCAGTGACCTTTGTTGATATATTAAAGACCTGGTATTGGGGAAGGTTACAACCAGTGACCTTTGTTGATATATTAAAGACCTGGTATTGGGGAAGGTAGAGTCAGTGACCTTTGTTGATATATTAAAGACCTGGTGTTGAGGAAGGTTAGAACCAGTGGCATTTGTTTATAAATTAAAGACCTGGTATTGGGGAAGGTTAGAGCCAGTGACCTTTGTTAATATATTAAAGACCTGGGATTGGGGAAGGTTAGAACGAGTGACCTTTGTTGATATATTAAAGACCTGGTATTGGGGAAGTTTAGAACCAGTGACCTTTGTTGATATATTAAAACCTGGTATTGGGGAAGGTTTGAACCAGTGACCTTTGTTGATATATTAAAGACCTGGTATTGGGGAAGGTTAGAGCAAGTGACCTTTGTTGACATATTAAAGACCCGGTGTTGGGGAAGGTTAGAACCAGTGGACTTTTTTTATATATTAAAGTCCGGGTTTTGGGAAAGGTTAGAGCCAGTGGCCTTTGTTGATATATTAAAGACCTGATATTAGGGAAGGTTAGAGCCGGTGACCATTGTGGATATAATAAAGACCTGGTATTCGGGAAGGTTCGAGCCAGTGACCTTTGATGATATATTAAAGACGTTTTATTGGGAAAGGTTAGAGCCAGTGAACTTTTTTGATATATTAAAGCCCTGATATTAGGGAAGGTTTGAGCAAGTGACCTTTGTTGATATATTAAAGACCTGGTATTGGGGAAGGTTAGAGTCAACGACCTTTGTTGATATATCAAAGACCTTGGATTGGGGAATGTTAGAACCAGTGACCTTTGTTGATATATTAAAGACCTGGTATTGTGGAAGGTTAGAACCAGTGACCTTTGTTGATATATTAAAGACCTGGTATTGGGAAAGGTTAGAGCAAGTGACCTTTGTTGATATATTAAAACCTGGGATTGGGGAAAGTTAGAACGAGTGACCTTTGTTGACATATTAAAGACATGGTATTGGAGAAGGTTAGAGCCAGTGACCTTTGTTAATAAATTAAAGACCTGGTATTGGGGAAGGTTAGAGCCAGTGACCTTTGTTGATATATTAAAGACCTGGGATTGGGGAAGGTTAGAACTAGTGACCTTTGTTGATATATTAAAGACCTGGGATTGGGGAAGGTTAGAACTAGTGACCTTTGTTGATAAATTCAAGACCTGGTATTGGGGAAGGTTAGAGCCAGTGACCTTTGTTGATATATTAAAGACCTGGGATTGGGGAAGGTTAGAACTAGTGACCTTTGTTGATATATTAAAGACCTGGTATTGGGGAAGGTTAGAACTAGTGACCTTTGTTGATATATTAAATACATGGTATTGGGGAAGGTTAGAGCCAGTGACCTTTGTTGATATATTAAAGACCTGGTATTGGGGAAGGTTAGAGTCAGCGACCTTTGTTGATATATTAAAGACCTGGGATTGGGGAAGGTTAGAACCAGTCACCATTGTTGATATATTAAAGCCCTGGCATTGGGGAAGGTTAGATCCAGTGAACTTTGTTGATATATTAAAGACCTGGTGTTGGGGAAGGTTAGAACCAGTGGCATTTGTTTATAAATTAAAGACCTGGTATTGGGGAAGGTTAGAGCCAGTGACCTTTGTTAATATATTAAAGACCTGGGATTGGGGAAGGTTAGAACGAGTGACCTTAGTTGATATATTAAAGACCTGGTATTGGGGAAGTTTAGAACCAGTGACCTTTGTTGATATATTAAAACCTGGTATTGGGGAAGGTTTGAACCAGTGACCTTTGTTGATATATTAAAGACTTGGTATTGGGGAAGGTTAGAGCAAGTGACCTTTGTTGATATATTAAAGACCCGGTGTTGGGGAAGGTTAGAACCAGTGGACTTTTTTTATATATTAAAGACCGGGTTTTGGGAAAGGTTAGAGCCAGTGGCCTTTGTTGATATATTAAAGACCTGATATTGGGGAAGGTTAGAGCCGGTGACCATTGTGGATATAATAAAGACCTGGTATTCGGGAAGGTTCGAGCCAGTGACCTTTGATGATATATTAAAGACGTGTTATTGGGAAAGGTTAGAGCCAGTGAACTTTTTTGATATATTAAAGCCCTGATATTAGGGAAGGTTTGAGCAAGTGACCTTTGTTGATATATTAAAGACCTGGTATTGGGGAAGGTTAGAGTCAACGACCTTTGTTGATATATCAAAGACCTGGTATTGTGGAAGGTTAGAACCAGTGACCTTTGTTGATATATTAAAGACCTGGTATTGTGGAAGGTTAGAACCAGTGACCTTTGTTGATATATTAAAGACCTGGTATTGGGGAAGGTTAGAGCAAGTGACCTTTGTTGATATATTAAAACCTGGGATTGGGGAAAGTTAGAACGAGTGACCTTTGTTGACATATTAAAGACATGGTATTGGAGAAGGTTAGAGCCAGTGACCTTTGTTGATAAATTAAAGACCTGGTATTGGGGAAGGTTAGAGCCAATGACCTTTGTTGATATATTAAAGACCTGGGATTGGGGAAGGTTAGAACTAGTGACCTTTGTTGATATATTAAAGACCTGGGATTGGGGAAGGTTAGAACTAGTGACCTTTGTTGATAAATTAAAGACCTGGTATTGGGGAAGGTTAGAGCCAGTGACCTTTGTTGATATATTAAAGACCTGGGATTGGGGAAGGTTAGAACTAGTGACCTTTGTTGATATATTAAAGACCTGGTATTGGGGAAGGTTAGAACTAGTGACCTTTGTTGATATATTAAATACATGATATTGGGGAAGGTTAGAGCCAGTGACCTTTGTTGATATATTAAAGACCTGGTATTGGGGAAGGTTAGAGTCAGCGACCTTTGTTGATATATTAAAGACCTGGGATTGGGGAAGGTTAGAACCAGTCACCTTTGTTGATATATTAAAGACCGGGTTTTGGGAAAGGTTAGAGCCAGTGGCCTTTGTTGATATATTAAAGACCTGATATTGGGGAAGGTTAGAGCCGGTGACCATTGTGGATATAATAAAGACCTGGTATTCGGGAAGGTTAGATCCAGTGAACTTTGTTGATAAATTAAAGACCTGGTATTGGGGAAGTTTAGAGCCAGTGATATTTGTTGATATATTAAAGACCAGGGATTGGGGAAGGTTAGAACGAGTGACCTTTGTTGACATATTAAAGACATGGTATTGGGGAAGGTTCGAGCCAGTGATCTTTGATGATATATTAAAGACGTGTTATTGGGAAAGGTTAGAGCCAGTGAACTTTTTTGATATATTAAAGCCCTGATATTAGGGAAGGTTTGAGCAAGTGACCTTTGTTGATATATTAAAGACCTGGTATTGGGGAAGGTTAGTGTCAACGAACTTTGTTGATATATCAAAGACCTGGGATTGGGGAAGGTTAGAACCAGTGACCTTTGTTGATATATTAAAGACCTGGTATTGTGGAAGGTTAGAACCAGTGACCTTTGTTGATATATTAAAGACCTGGTATTGGGGAACGTTAGAGCCAGTGACCTTTGTTGATATATTAAAGACCTGGGATTGGGGAAGGTTAGAACGAGTTACCTTTGTTGACATATTAAAGACATGGTATTGGGGAAGGTTAGAGCCAGTGACCTTTGTTGATAAATTAAGACCGGGTATTGGGGAAGGTTAGAGCCAGTGACCTTTGTTGATATATTAAAGACCTGGGATTGGGGAAGGTTAGAACTAGTGACCTTTGTTGATATATTAAATACATGGTATTGGGGAAGGTTAGAGCCAGTGATGTTTGTTGATATATTAAAGACCAGGGATTGGGGAAGGTTAGAACGAGTGACCTTTGTTGATATATTAAAGACGTGGTATTGGGGAAGGTTAGAGCCAGTGACCTTTGTTTATAAATTAATGACCTGGTAATGGGGAAGGTTAGAGCCAGTGACCTTTGTTAATATATTAAAGACCTGGGATTGGGGAAGGTTAGAACGAGTGACCTTTGTTTATATATTAAAGACCTGGTATTGGGGAAGTTTACAACCAGTGACCTTTGTTGATATATTAAAACCTGGTATTGGGGAAGGTTTGAACCAGTGACCTTTGTTGATATATTAAAGACCTGGTATTGGGGAAGGTTAGAACAAGTGACCTTTGTTGATATATTAAAACCTGGGATTGGGGAAAGTTAGAACGAGTGACCTTTGTTGACATATTAAAGACATGGTATTGGGGAAGGTTAGAGCCAGTGACCTTTGTTGATATATTAAAGTCATGGTATTGGGGAAGGTTAGAGCCAGTGACCTTTGCCGATAAATTAAAGACCTGGTATTGGGGAAGGTTAGAGCCAGTGATGTTTGTTGATATATTAAAGACCTGGTATTGGGGAAGGTTAGAGCCAGTGACCTTTGTTAATATATTAAAGACCTGGAATTGGGGAAGGTTAGAACGAGTGACCTTTGTTGAAATATTAAAGACCTGGTTTTGGGGAAGTTTAGAACCAGTGACCTTTGTTGATATATTAAAACCTGGTATTGGGGAAGGTTTGAACCAGTGACCTTTGTTGATATATTAAAGACCTGGTATTGCGGAAGGTTAGAGCAAGTGACCTTTGTTGATATATTAAAGACCCGGTGTTGGGGAAGGTTAGAACCAGTGGACTTTTTTTATATATTAAAGACCGGGTTTTGGGAAAGGTTAGAGTCAGTGGCCTTTGTTGATATATTAAAGACCTGGTATTGGGGAAGGTTAGAGCCAATGACCTTTCTTGATATATTAAAGACCTGGTATTGGGGAAGGTTAGAGCCAGCGACCTTTGTGTACATATTAATGACCTGGTCTTGGGGATGGTTAGAGCCAGCGGCCTTTGTGGATATATTAAAACCTGGTATTGGGGAAGGTTTAAACCAGTGACCTTTGTCGATATATTAAAAACCTCGTATTGAGGAGCATTAGAGCCAGTGACCTTTGTTGATATATTAAAGACCTGGTATTGGGGAAGGTTTGAACCAGTGACCTTTGTCGATATATTAAAAACCTCGTATTGTGGAGCGTTAGAGCCAGTGACCTTTGTTGATATATTAAAGACTTGGTATTGGGGAAGGTTACAACCAGTGACCTCTGTTGATATATTAAAGACCTGGTATTGGGGAAGGTAGAGTCAGTGACCTTTGTTGATATATTAAAGACCTGGTGTTGGGGAAGGTTAGAACCAGTGGCATTTGTTTATAAATTAAAGACCTGGTATTGGGGAAGGTTAGAGCCAGTGATGTTTGTTGATATATTAAAGACCAGGGATTGGGGAAGGTTAGAACAAGTGACCTTTGTTGATATATTAAAGACGTGGTATTGGGGAAGGTTAGAGCCAGTGACCTTTGTTTATAAATTAAAGACCTGGTAATGGGGAAGGTTAGAGCCAGTGACCTTTGTTAATATATTAAAGACCTGGGATTGGGGAAGGTTAGAACGAGTGACCTTTGTTTATATATTAAAGACCTGGTATTGGGGAAGTTTAGAACCAGTGACCTTTGTTGATATATTAAAACCTGGTATTGGGGAAGGTTTGAACCAGTGACCTTTGTTGATATATGAAAGACCTGGTATTGGGGAAGGTTAGAACAAGTGACCTTTGTTGATATATTAAAACCTGGGATTGGGGAAAGTTAGAACGAGTGACCTTTGTTGACATATTAAAGACATGGTATTGGGGAAGGTTAGAACCAGTGACCTTTGTTGATAAATTAAAGACCTGGTATTGGGGAAGGTTAGAGCCAGTGACCTTTGTTAATATATAAAAGACCTGGGATTGGGGAAGGTTAGAACGAGTGACCTTTGTTGATATATTAAAGACCTGGTATTGGGGAAGTTTAGAACCAGTGACCTTTGTTGATATATTAAAACCTGGTATTGGGGAAGGTTTGAACCAGTGACCTTTGTTGATATATTAAAGACCTGGTATTGGGGAAGGTTAGAGCAAGTGACCTTTGTTGATATATTAAAGACCCGGTGTTGGGAAAGGTTAGAACCAGTGGCATTTGTTTATAAATTAAAGACCTGGTATTGGGGAAGTTTAGAGCCAGTGATGTTTGTTGATATATTAAAGACCTGGGATTGGGGAAGGTTAGAACGAGTGACCTTTGTTGATATATTAAAGACCTGGTATTGGGGAAGTTTAGAACCAGTGACCTTTGTTGATATATTAAAACCTGGTATTGGGGAAGGTTTGAACCAGTGACCTTTGTTAATATATTAAAGACCTGGGATTGGGGAAGGTTAGAACGAGTGACCTTTGTTGATATATTAAAGACCTGGTATTGGGGAAGTTTAGAACCAGTGACCTTTGTTGATATATTAAAACCTGGTATTGGGGAAGGTTTGAACCAGTGACCTTTGTTGATATATTAAAGACCTGGTATTGGGGAAGGTTAGAGCAAGTGACCTTTGTTGATATATTAAAACCTGGGATTGGGGAAAGTTAGAACGAGTGACCTTTGTTGACATATTAAAGACATGGTATTGGAGAAGGTTAGAGCCAGTGACCTTAGTTGATAAATTAAAGACCTGGTATTGGGGAAGGTTAGAGCCAGTGACCTTTGTTGATATATTAAAGACCTGGGATTGGGGAAGGTTAGATCTAGTGACCTTTGTTGATATATTAAAGACCTGCGATGGGGGAAGGTTAGAACTAGTGACCTTTGTTGATATATTAAATACATGGTATTGGGGAAGGTTAGAGCCAGTGAACTTTGTTGATAAATTAAAGACCTGGTATTTGGGAAGTTTAGAGCCAGTGATGTTTGTTTATATATTAAAGACCAGGGATTGGGGAAGGTTAGAACGAGTGACATTTGTTGATATATTAATGACATGGTATTGGGGAAGGTTAGAGCCAGTGACCTTTGTTTATAAATTAAAGACCTGGTATTGGGGAAGGTTAGAGCCAGTGACCTTTGTTAATATATTAAAGACCTGGGATTGGGGAAGGTTAGAACGAGTGACCTTTGTTGAAATATTAAAGAACTGGTTTTGGGGAAGTTTAGAACCAGTGACCTTTGTTGATATATTAAAACCTGGTATTGGGGAAGGTTTGAACCAGTGACCTTTGTTGATATATTAAAGACCTGGTATTGCGGAAGGTTAGAGCAAGTGACCTTTGTTGATATATTAAAGACCCGGTGTTGGGGAAGGTTAGAACCAGTGGACTTTTTTTATATATTAAAGACCGGGTTTTGGGAAAGGTTAGAGTCAGTGGCCTTTGTTGATATATTAAAGACCTGGTATTGGGGAAGGTTAGAGCCAATGACCTTTCTTGATATATTAAAGACCTGGTATTGGGGAAGGTTAGAGCCAGCGACCTTTGTGTACATATTAATGACCTGGTCTTGGGGATGGTTAGAGCCAGCGGCCTTTGTGGATATATTAAAACCTGGTATTGGGGAAGGTTTGAACCAGTGACCTTTGTCGATATATTAAAAACCTCGTATTGAGGAGCGTTAGAGCCAGTGACCTTTGTTGATATATTAAAGACCTGGTATTGGGGAAGGTTTGAACCAGTGACCTTTGTCGATATATTAAAAACCTCGTATTGTGGAGCGTTAGAGCCAGAGACCTTTGTTGATATATTAAAGACTTGGTATTGGGGAAGGTTACAACCAGTGACCTCTGTTGATATATTAAAGACCTGGTATTGGGGAAGGTAGAGTCAGTGACCTTTGTTGATATATTAAAGACCTGGTGTTGGGGAAGGTTAGAACCAGTGGCATTTGTTTATAAATTAAAGACCTGGTATTGGGGAAGGTTAGAGCCAGTGATGTTTGTTGATATATTAAAGACCAGGGATTGGGGAAGGTTAGAACGAGTGACCTTTGTTGATATATTAAAGACGTGGTATTGGGGAAGGTTAGAGCCAGTGACCTTTGTTTATAAATTAAAGACCTGGTAATGGGGAAGGTTAGAGCCAGTGACCTTTGTTAATATATTAAAGACCTGGGATTGGGGAAGGTTAGAACGAGTGACCTTTGTTTATATATTAAAGACCTGGTATTGGGGAAGTTTAGAACCAGTGACCTTTGTTGATATATTAAAACCTGGTATTGGGGAAGGTTTGAACCAGTGACCTTTGTTGATATATGAAAGACCTGGTATTGGGGAAGGTTAGAACAAGTGACCTTTGTTGATATATTAAAACCTGGGATTGGGGAAAGTTAGAACGAGTGACCTTTGTTGACATATTAAAGACATGGTATTGGGGAAGGTTAGAACCAGTGACCTTTGTTGATAAATTAAAGACCTGGTATTGGGGAAGGTTAGAGCCAGTGACCTTTGTTAATATATAAAAGACCTGGGATTGGGGAAGGTTAGAACGAGTGACCTTTGTTGATATATTAAAGACCTGGTATTGGGGAAGTTTAGAACCAGTGACCTTTGTTGATATATTAAAACCTGGTATTGGGGAAGGTTTGAACCAGTGACCTTTGTTGATATATTAAAGACCTGGTATTGGGGAAGGTTAGAGCAAGTGACCTTTGTTGATATATTAAAGACCCGGTGTTGGGAAAGGTTAGAACCAGTGGCATTTGTTTATAAATTAAAGACCTGGTATTGGGGAAGTTTAGAGCCAGTGATGTTTGTTGATATATTAAAGACCTGGGATTGGGGAAGGTTAGAACGAGTGACCTTTGTTGATATATTAAAGACCTGGTATTGGGGAAGTTTAGAACCAGTGACCTTTGTTGATATATTAAAACCTGGTATTGGGGAAGGTTTGAACCAGTGACCTTTGTTAATATATTAAAGACCTGGGATTGGGGAAGGTTAGAACGAGTGACCTTTGTTGATATATTAAAGACCTGGTATTGGGGAAGTTTAGAACCAGTGACCTTTGTTGATATATTAAAACCTGGTATTGGGGAAGGTTTGAACCAGTGACCTTTGTTGATATATTAAAGACCTGGTATTGGGGAAGGTTAGAGCAAGTGACCTTTGTTGATATATTAAAACCTGGGATTGGGGAAAGTTAGAACGAGTGACCTTTGTTGACATATTAAAGACATGGTATTGGAGAAGGTTAGAGCCAGTGACCTTAGTTGATAAATTAAAGACCTGGTATTGGGGAAGGTTAGAGCCAGTGACCTTTGTTGATATATTAAAGACCTGGGATTGGGGAAGGTTAGATCTAGTGACCTTTGTTGATATATTAAAGACCTGCGATGGGGGAAGGTTAGAACTAGTGACCTTTGTTGATATATTAAATACATGGTATTGGGGAAGGTTAGAGCCAGTGAACTTTGTTGATAAATTAAAGACCTGGTATTTGGGAAGTTTAGAGCCAGTGATGTTTGTTTATATATTAAAGACCAGGGATTGGGGAAGGTTAGAACGAGTGACATTTGTTGATATATTAATGACATGGTATTGGGGAAGGTTAGAGCCAGTGACCTTTGTTTATAAATTAAAGACCTGGTATTGGGGAAGGTTAGAGCCAGTGACCTTTGTTAATATATTAAAGACCTGGGATTGGGGAAGGTTAGAACGAGTGACCTTTGTTGAAATATTAAAGAACTGGTTTTGGGGAAGTTTAGAACCAGTGACCTTTGTTGATATATTAAAACCTGGTATTGGGGAAGGTTTGAACCAGTGACCTTTGTTGATATATTAAAGACCTGGTATTGCGGAAGGTTAGAGCAAGTGACCTTTGTTGATATATTAAAGACCCGGTGTTGGGGAAGGTTAGAACCAGTGGACTTTTTTTATATATTAAAGACCGGGTTTTGGGAAAGGTTAGAGTCAGTGGCCTTTGTTGATATATTAAAGACCTGGTATTGGGGAAGGTTAGAGCCAATGACCTTTCTTGATATATTAAAGACCTGGTATTGGGGAAGGTTAGAGCCAGCGACCTTTGTGTACATATTAATGACCTGGTCTTGGGGATGGTTAGAGCCAGCGGCCTTTGTGGATATATTAAAACCTGGTATTGGGGAAGGTTTAAACCAGTGACCTTTGTCGATATATTAAAAACCTCGTATTGAGGAGCATTAGAGCCAGTGACCTTTGTTGATATATTAAAGACCTGGTATTGGGGAAGGTTTGAACCAGTGACCTTTGTCGATATATTAAAAACCTCGTATTGTGGAGCGTTAGAGCCAGTGACCTTTGTTGATATATTAAAGACTTGGTATTGGGGAAGGTTACAACCAGTGACCTCTGTTGATATATTAAAGACCTGGTATTGGGGAAGGTAGAGTCAGTGACCTTTGTTGATATATTAAAGACCTGGTGTTGGGGAAGGTTAGAACCAGTGGCATTTGTTTATAAATTAAAGACCTGGTATTGGGGAAGGTTAGAGCCAGTGATGTTTGTTGATATATTAAAGACCAGGGATTGGGGAAGGTTAGAACAAGTGACCTTTGTTGATATATTAAAGACGTGGTATTGGGGAAGGTTAGAGCCAGTGACCTTTGTTTATAAATTAAAGACCTGGTAATGGGGAAGGTTAGAGCCAGTGACCTTTGTTAATATATTAAAGACCTGGGATTGGGGAAGGTTAGAACGAGTGACCTTTGTTTATATATTAAAGACCTGGTATTGGGGAAGTTTAGAACCAGTGACCTTTGTTGATATATTAAAACCTGGTATTGGGGAAGGTTTGAACCAGTGACCTTTGTTGATATATGAAAGACCTGGTATTGGGGAAGGTTAGAACAAGTGACCTTTGTTGATATATTAAAACCTGGGATTGGGGAAAGTTAGAACGAGTGACCTTTGTTGACATATTAAAGACATGGTATTGGGGAAGGTTAGAACCAGTGACCTTTGTTGATAAATTAAAGACCTGGTATTGGGGAAGGTTAGAGCCAGTGACCTTTGTTAATATATAAAAGACCTGGGATTGGGGAAGGTTAGAACGAGTGACCTTTGTTGATATATTAAAGACCTGGTATTGGGGAAGTTTAGAACCAGTGACCTTTGTTGATATATTAAAACCTGGTATTGGGGAAGGTTTGAACCAGTGACCTTTGTTGATATATTAAAGACCTGGTATTGGGGAAGGTTAGAGCAAGTGACCTTTGTTGATATATTAAAGACCCGGTGTTGGGAAAGGTTAGAACCAGTGGCATTTGTTTATAAATTAAAGACCTGGTATTGGGGAAGTTTAGAGCCAGTGATGTTTGTTGATATATTAAAGACCTGGGATTGGGGAAGGTTAGAACGAGTGACCTTTGTTGATATATTAAAGACCTGGTATTGGGGAAGTTTAGAACCAGTGACCTTTGTTGATATATTAAAACCTGGTATTGGGGAAGGTTTGAACCAGTGACCTTTGTTAATATATTAAAGACCTGGGATTGGGGAAGGTTAGAACGAGTGACCTTTGTTGATATATTAAAGACCTGGTATTGGGGAAGTTTAGAACCAGTGACCTTTGTTGATATATTAAAACCTGGTATTGGGGAAGGTTTGAACCAGTGACCTTTGTTGATATATTAAAGACCTGGTATTGGGGAAGGTTAGAGCAAGTGACCTTTGTTGATATATTAAAACCTGGGATTGGGGAAAGTTAGAACGAGTGACCTTTGTTGACATATTAAAGACATGGTATTGGAGAAGGTTAGAGCCAGTGACCTTAGTTGATAAATTAAAGACCTGGTATTGGGGAAGGTTAGAGCCAGTGACCTTTGTTGATATATTAAAGACCTGGGATTGGGGAAGGTTAGATCTAGTGACCTTTGTTGATATATTAAAGACCTGCGATGGGGGAAGGTTAGAACTAGTGACCTTTGTTGATATATTAAATACATGGTATTGGGGAAGGTTAGAGCCAGTGAACTTTGTTGATAAATTAAAGACCTGGTATTTGGGAAGTTTAGAGCCAGTGATGTTTGTTTATATATTAAAGACCAGGGATTGGGGAAGGTTAGAACGAGTGACATTTGTTGATATATTAATGACATGGTATTGGGGAAGGTTAGAGCCAGTGACCTTTGTTTATAAATTAAAGACCTGGTATTGGGGAAGGTTAGAGCCAGTGACCTTTGTTAATATATTAAAGACCTGGGATTGGGGAAGGTTAGAACGAGTGACCTTTGTTGAAATATTAAAGAACTGGTTTTGGGGAAGTTTAGAACCAGTGACCTTTGTTGATATATTAAAACCTGGTATTGGGGAAGGTTTGAACCAGTGACCTTTGTTGATATATTAAAGACCTGGTATTGCGGAAGGTTAGAGCAAGTGACCTTTGTTGATATATTAAAGACCCGGTGTTGGGGAAGGTTAGAACCAGTGGACTTTTTTTATATATTAAAGACCGGGTTTTGGGAAAGGTTAGAGTCAGTGGCCTTTGTTGATATATTAAAGACCTGGTATTGGGGAAGGTTAGAGCCAATGACCTTTCTTGATATATTAAAGACCTGGTATTGGGGAAGGTTAGAGCCAGCGACCTTTGTGTACATATTAATGACCTGGTCTTGGGGATGGTTAGAGCCAGCGGCCTTTGTGGATATATTAAAACCTGGTATTGGGGAAGGTTTGAACCAGTGACCTTTGTCGATATATTAAAAACCTCGTATTGAGGAGCGTTAGAGCCAGTGACCTTTGTTGATATATTAAAGACCTGGTATTGGGGAAGGTTTGAACCAGTGACCTTTGTCGATATATTAAAAACCTCGTATTGTGGAGCGTTAGAGCCAGAGACCTTTGTTGATATATTAAAGACTTGGTATTGGGGAAGGTTACAACCAGTGACCTCTGTTGATATATTAAAGACCTGGTATTGGGGAAGGTAGAGTCAGTGACCTTTGTTGATATATTAAAGACCTGGTGTTGGGGAAGGTTAGAACCAGTGGCATTTGTTTATAAATTAAAGACCTGGTATTGGGGAAGGTTAGAGCCAGTGATGTTTGTTGATATATTAAAGACCAGGGATTGGGGAAGGTTAGAACGAGTGACCTTTGTTGATATATTAAAGACGTGGTATTGGGGAAGGTTAGAGCCAGTGACCTTTGTTTATAAATTAAAGACCTGGTAATGGGGAAGGTTAGAGCCAGTGACCTTTGTTAATATATTAAAGACCTGGGATTGGGGAAGGTTAGAACGAGTGACCTTTGTTTATATATTAAAGACCTGGTATTGGGGAAGTTTAGAACCAGTGACCTTTGTTGATATATTAAAACCTGGTATTGGGGAAGGTTTGAACCAGTGACCTTTGTTGATATATGAAAGACCTGGTATTGGGGAAGGTTAGAACAAGTGACCTTTGTTGATATATTAAAACCTGGGATTGGGGAAAGTTAGAACGAGTGACCTTTGTTGACATATTAAAGACATGGTATTGGGGAAGGTTAGAACCAGTGACCTTTGTTGATAAATTAAAGACCTGGTATTGGGGAAGGTTAGAGCCAGTGACCTTTGTTAATATATAAAAGACCTGGGATTGGGGAAGGTTAGAACGAGTGACCTTTGTTGATATATTAAAGACCTGGTATTGGGGAAGTTTAGAACCAGTGACCTTTGTTGATATATTAAAACCTGGTATTGGGGAAGGTTTGAACCAGTGACCTTTGTTGATATATTAAAGACCTGGTATTGGGGAAGGTTAGAGCAAGTGACCTTTGTTGATATATTAAAGACCCGGTGTTGGGAAAGGTTAGAACCAGTGGCATTTGTTTATAAATTAAAGACCTGGTATTGGGGAAGTTTAGAGCCAGTGATGTTTGTTGATATATTAAAGACCTGGGATTGGGGAAGGTTAGAACGAGTGACCTTTGTTGATATATTAAAGACCTGGTATTGGGGAAGTTTAGAACCAGTGACCTTTGTTGATATATTAAAACCTGGTATTGGGGAAGGTTTGAACCAGTGACCTTTGTTAATATATTAAAGACCTGGGATTGGGGAAGGTTAGAACGAGTGACCTTTGTTGATATATTAAAGACCTGGTATTGGGGAAGTTTAGAACCAGTGACCTTTGTTGATATATTAAAACCTGGTATTGGGGAAGGTTTGAACCAGTGACCTTTGTTGATATATTAAAGACCTGGTATTGGGGAAGGTTAGAGCAAGTGACCTTTGTTGATATATTAAAACCTGGGATTGGGGAAAGTTAGAACGAGTGACCTTTGTTGACATATTAAAGACATGGTATTGGAGAAGGTTAGAGCCAGTGACCTTAGTTGATAAATTAAAGACCTGGTATTGGGGAAGGTTAGAGCCAGTGACCTTTGTTGATATATTAAAGACCTGGGATTGGGGAAGGTTAGATCTAGTGACCTTTGTTGATATATTAAAGACCTGCGATGGGGGAAGGTTAGAACTAGTGACCTTTGTTGATATATTAAATACATGGTATTGGGGAAGGTTAGAGCCAGTGAACTTTGTTGATAAATTAAAGACCTGGTATTTGGGAAGTTTAGAGCCAGTGATGTTTGTTTATATATTAAAGACCAGGGATTGGGGAAGGTTAGAACGAGTGACATTTGTTGATATATTAATGACATGGTATTGGGGAAGGTTAGAGCCAGTGACCTTTGTTTATAAATTAAAGACCTGGTATTGGGGAAGGTTAGAGCCAGTGACCTTTGTTAATATATTAAAGACCTGGGATTGGGGAAGGTTAGAACGAGTGACCTTTGTTGAAATATTAAAGAACTGGTTTTGGGGAAGTTTAGAACCAGTGACCTTTGTTGATATATTAAAACCTGGTATTGGGGAAGGTTTGAACCAGTGACCTTTGTTGATATATTAAAGACCTGGTATTGCGGAAGGTTAGAGCAAGTGACCTTTGTTGATATATTAAAGACCCGGTGTTGGGGAAGGTTAGAACCAGTGGACTTTTTTTATATATTAAAGACCGGGTTTTGGGAAAGGTTAGAGTCAGTGGCCTTTGTTGATATATTAAAGACCTGGTATTGGGGAAGGTTAGAGCCAATGACCTTTCTTGATATATTAAAGACCTGGTATTGGGGAAGGTTAGAGCCAGCGACCTTTGTGTACATATTAATGACCTGGTCTTGGGGATGGTTAGAGCCAGCGGCCTTTGTGGATATATTAAAACCTGGTATTGGGGAAGGTTTGAACCAGTGACCTTTGTCGATATATTAAAAACCTCGTATTGAGGAGCGTTAGAGCCAGTGACCTTTGTTGATATATTAAAGACCTGGTATTGGGGAAGGTTTGAACCAGTGACCTTTGTCGATATATTAAAAACCTCGTATTGTGGAGCGTTAGAGCCAGTGACCTTTGTTGATATATTAAAGACTTGGTATTGGGGAAGGTTACAACCAGTGACCTCTGTTGATATATTAAAGACCTGGTATTGGGGAAGGTAGAGTCAGTGACCTTTGTTGATATATTAAAGACCTGGTGTTGGGGAAGGTTAGAACCAGTGGCATTTGTTTATAAATTAAAGACCTGGTATTGGGGAAGGTTAGAGCCAGTGATGTTTGTTGATATATTAAAGACCAGGGATTGGGGAAGGTTAGAACGAGTGACCTTTGTTGATATATTAAAGACGTGGTATTGGGGAAGGTTAGAGCCAGTGACCTTTGTTTATAAATTAAAGACCTGGTAATGGGGAAGGTTAGAGCCAGTGACCTTTGTTAATATATTAAAGACCTGGGATTGGGGAAGGTTAGAACGAGTGACCTTTGTTTATATATTAAAGACCTGGTATTGGGGAAGTTTAGAAGCAGTGACCTTTGTTGATATATTAAAACCTGGTATTGGGGAAGGTTTGAACCAGTGACCTTTGTTGATATATGAAAGACCTGGTATTGGGGAAGGTTAGAACAAGTGACCTTTGTTGATATATTAAAACCTGGGATTGGGGAAAGTTAGAACGAGTGACCTTTGTTGACATATTAAAGACATGGTATTGGGGAAGGTTAGAGCCAGTGACCTTTGTTGATAAATTAAAGACCTGGTATTGGGGAAGGTTAGAGCCAGTGACCTTTGTTAATATATAAAAGACCTGGGATTGGGGAAGGTTAGAACGAGTGACCTTTGTTGATATATTAAAGACCTGGTATTGGGGAAGTTTAGAACCAGTGACCTTTGTTGATATATTAAAACCTGGTATTGGGGAAGGTTTGAACCAGTGACCTTTGTTGATATATTAAAGACCTGGTATTGGGGAAGGTTAGAGCAAGTGACCTTTGTTGATATATTAAAGACCCGGTGTTGGGAAAGGTTAGAACCAGTGGCATTTGTTTATAAATTAAAGACCTGGTATTGGGGAAGTTTAGAGCCAGTGATGTTTGTTGATATATTAAAGACCTGGGATTGGGGAAGGTTAGAACGAGTGACCTTTGTTGATATATTAAAGACCTGGTATTGGGGAAGTTTAGAACCAGTGACCTTTGTTGATATATTAAAACCTGGTATTGGGGAAGGTTTGAACCAGTGACCTTTGTTGATATATTAAAGACCTGGTATTGGGGAAGGTTAGAGCAAGTGACCTTTGTTGATATATTAAAGACCCGGTGTTGGGGAAGGTTAGAACCAGTGGACTTTTTTTATATATTAAAGACCGGGTTTTGGGAAAGGTTAGAGCCAGTGGCCTTTGTTGATATATTAAAGACCTGATATTGGGGAAGGTTAGAGCCGGTGACCATTGTGGATATAATAAAGACCTGGTATTCGGGAAGGTTCGAGCCAGTGACCTTTGATGATATATTAAAGACGTGTTATTGGGAAAGGTTAGAGCCAGTGAACTTTTTTGATATATTAAAGCCCTGATATTAGGGAGGGTTTGAGCAAGTGACCTTTGTTGATATATTAAAGACCTGGTATTGGGGAGAGTTAGAGCCAGTGAACTTTGTTGATATATTAAAGAGCTGGTATTGGGGAAGGTTAGAGCAAGTGACCTTCGTTGATATATTAAAGTCCCGGTGTTGGGGAAGGTTAGAACCAGTGGCCTTTGTTGATATATTAAAGACCTGATATTGGGGAAGGTTAGAGCCGATGACCTTTGTGGATATAATAAAGACCTGGTATTCGGGAAGGTTCGAGCCAGTGACCTTTGATGATATATTAAAGACCTGTTATTGGGGAAGGTTAGAGCCAGTGAACTTTTTTGATATATTAAAGCCCTGATATTAGGGAAGGATAGAGCCAGTGACCTTTGTTGATATATTAAAGACCTGGGATTGGGGAAGGTTAGAACCAGTGACCTTTGTTGATATATTAAAAACCTGGTATTGGGGAAGGTTAGAGCCAGCGACCTTTGTAGATATATTAAAGACCTGGTATTGGGGAAGGTTAGAGCCAGCGACCTTGGTTGATATATGAAAACCTGGTATTGGGTAAGGTATGCACCAGTGATCTTTGTTGATATATTAAATACCTGGTATTGGGGAGGGTTAGAGCCAGAAATCTTTGTTGATATATTAAAGACCTGATATTGGGGAAGGTTAAACACCAGGTATTGGGGAAGGTTAAAGCCAGTTAACTTTGTGGGTTTATTAAAGTCCTGGAATTGGGGAAGGTTAGAACCAGTGACTTTTGTTGTTATATTAAAGACCTGGTATTGGGAAAGTTAGAACCAGTGACCTTTGTTGATATTTTAAAGACCATGTATTGGGGAAGATTAGAGCCAGCGGCCTTTGTTGATATATTAAAGCCCTGGTATTGGGGAAGGTTAGAACCAGTGGCCTTTGTTCATATATTAAAGCCCTGGCATTGGGGAGGGTTAGATCCAGTGAACTTTGTTGATATATTAAAGACCTAGTATTGGGGAAGGTTAGAGCCAATGACCTTTCTTGATATATTAAAGACCTGGTATTGGGGAAGGTTAGAGCCAGCGACCTTTGTTGACATATTAATGACCTGCTCTTGGGGATGGTTAGAGCCAGCGGCCTTTGTGGATATATTAAAACGTGGTATTGGGGAAGGTTTGAACCAGTGACCTTTGTCGATATATTAAAAACCTCGTATTGTGGAGCGTTAGAGCCAGTGACCTTTGTTGATATATTAAAGACCTGGTATTGGGGAAGGTTTGAACCAGTGACCTTTGTCGATATATTAAAAACCTCGTATTGTGGAGCGTTAGAGCCAGTGACCTTTGTTGATATATTAAAGACCTGGTATTGGGGAAGGTTACAACCAGTGACCTTTGTTGATATATTAAAGACCTGGTATTGGGGAAGGTTAGAGCCAGTGACCTTTGTTTATAAATTAAAGACCTGGTAATGGGGAAGGTTAGAGCCAGTGACCTTTGTTAATATATTAAAGACCTGGGATTGGGGAAGGTTAGAACGAGTGACCTTTGTTTATATATTAAAGACCTGGTATTGGGGAAGTTTAGAACCAGTGACCTTTGTTGATATATTAAAACCTGGTATTGGGGAAGGTTTGAACCAGTGACCTTTGTTGATATATGAAAGACCTGGTATTGGGGAAGGTTAGAACAAGTGACCTTTGTTGATATATTAAAACCTGGGATTGGGGAAAGTTAGAACGAGTGACCTTTGTTGATATATTAAAGACATGGTATTGGGGAAGGTTAGAGCCAGTGACCTTTGTTGATAAATTAAAGACCTGGTATTGGGGAAGGTTAGAGCCAGTGACCTTTGTTAATATATAAAAGACCTGGGATTGGGGAAGGTTAGAACGAGTGACCTTTGTTGATATATTAAAGACCTGGTATTGGGGAAGTTTAGAACCAGTGACCTTTGTTGATATATTAAAACCTGGTATTGGGGAAGGTTTGAACCAGTGACCTTTGTTGATATATTAAAGACCTGGTATTGGGGAAGGTTAGAGCAAGTGACCTTTGTTGATATATTAAAGACCCGGTGTTGGGAAAGGTTAGAACCAGTGGCATTTGTTTATAAATTAAAGACCTGGTATTGGGGAAGTTTAGAGCCAGTGATGTTTGTTGATATATTAAAGACCTGGGATTGGGGAAGGTTAGAACGAGTGACCTTTGTTGATATATTAAAGACCTGGTATTGGGGAAGTTTAGAACCAGTGACCTTTGTTGATATATTAAAACCTGGTATTGGGGAAGGTTTGAACCAGTGACCTTTGTTGATATATTAAAGACCTGGTATTGGGGAAGGTTAGAGCAAGTGACCTTTGTTGATATATTAAAGACCCGGTGTTGGGGAAGGTTAGAACCAGTGGACTTTTTTTATATATTAAAGACCGGGTTTTGGGAAAGGTTAGAGCCAGTGGCCTTTGTTGATATATTAAAGACCTGATATTGGGGAAGGTTAGAGCCGGTGACCATTGTGGATATAATAAAGACCTCGTATTCGGGAAGGTTCGAGCCAGTGACCTTTGATGATATATTAAAGACCTGTTATTGGGGAAGGTTAGAGCCAGTGAACTTTTTTGATATATTAAAGCCCTGATATTAGGGAAGGATAGAGCCAGTGACCTTTGTTGATATATTAAAGACCTGGGATTGGGGAAGGTTAGAACCAGTGACCTTTGTTGATATATTAAAAACCTGGTATTGGGGAAGGTTAGAGCCAGCGACCTTTGTAGATATATTAAAGACCTGGTATTGGGGAAGGTTAGAGCCAGCGACCTTGGTTGATATATGAAAACCTGGTATTGGGTAAGGTATGCACCAGTGATCTTTGTTGATATATTAAATACCTGGTATTGGGGAGGGTTAGAGCCAGAAATCTTTGTTGATATATTAAAGACCTGATATTGGGGAAGGTTAAACACCAGGTATTGGGGAAGGTTAAAGCCAGTTAACTTTGTGGGTTTATTAAAGTCCTGGAATTGGGGAAGGTTAGAACCAGTGACTTTTGTTGTTATATTAAAGACCTGGTATTGGGAAAGTTAGAACCAGTGACCTTTGTTGATATTTTAAAGACCATGTATTGGGGAAGATTAGAGCCAGCGGCCTTTGTTGATATATTAAAGCCCTGGTATTGGGGAAGGTTAGAACCAGTGGCCTTTGTTCATATATTAAAGCCCTGGCATTGGGGAGGGTTAGATCCAGTGAACTTTGTTGATATATTAAAGACCTAGTATTGGGGAAGGTTAGAGCCAATGACCTTTCTTGATATATTAAAGACCTGGTATTGGGGAAGGTTAGAGCCAGCGACCTTTGTTGACATATTAATGACCTGCTCTTGGGGATGGTTAGAGCCAGCGGCCTTTGTGGATATATTAAAACCTGGTATTGGGGAAGGTTTGAACCAGTGACCTTTGTCGATATATTAAAAACCTCGTATTGTGGAGCGTTAGAGCCAGTGACCTTTGTTGATATATTAAAGACCTGGTATTGGGGAAGGTTTGAACCAGTGACCTTTGTCGATATATTAAAAACCTCGTATTGTGGAGCGTTAGAGCCAGTGACCTTTGTTGATATATTAAAGACCTGGTATTGGGGAAGGTTACAACCAGTGACCTTTGTTGATATATTAAAGACCTGGTATTGGGGAAGGTAGAGTCAGTGACCTTTGTTGATATATTAAAGACCTGGTGTTGGGGAAGGTTAGAACCAGTGGCATTTGTTTATAAATTAAAGACCTGGTATTGGGGAAGGTTAGAGCCAGTGACCTTTGTTAATATATTAAAGACCTGGGATTGGGGAAGGTTAGAACGAGTGACCTTTGTTGATATATTAAAGACCTGGTATTGGGGAAGTTTAGAACCAGTGACCTTTGTTGATATATTAAAACCTGGTATTGGGGAAGGTTTGAACCAGTGACCTTTGTTGATATATTAAAGACCTGGTATTGGGGAAGGTTAGAGCAAGTGACCTTTGTTGATATATTAAAGACCCGGTGTTGGGGAAGGTTAGAACCAGTGGACTTTTTTTATATATTAAAGACCGGGGTTTGGGAAAGGTTAGAGCCAGTGGCCTTTGTTGATATATTAAAGACCTGATATTGGGGAAGGTTTGAGCCGGTGACCATTGTGGATATAATAAAGACCTGGTATTCGGGAAGGTTCGAGCCAGTGACCTTTGATGATATATTAAAAACGTGTTATTGGGAAAGGTTAGAGCCAGTGAACTTTTTTGATATATTAAAGCCCTGATATTAGGGAAGGTTTGAGCCAGTGACCTTTGTTGATATATTAAAGACCTGGTATTGGGGAAGGTTAGAGTCAACGACCTTTGTTGATATATCAAAGACCTGGGATTGGGGAAGGTTAGAACCAGTGACCTTTGTTGATATATTAAAGACCTGGTATTGTGGAAGGTTAGAACCAGTGACCTTTGTTGATATATTAAAGACCTGGTATTGGGGAAGGTTAGAGCAAGTGACCTTTGTTGATATATTAAAACCTGGGATTGGGGAAGGTTAGAACCAGTGACCTTTGTTGATATATTAAAAACCTGGTATTGGGGAAGGTTAGAGCCAGCGACCTTTGTAGATATATTAAAGACCTGGTATTGGGGAAGGTTAGAGCCAGCGACCTTGGTTGATATATGAAAACCTGGTATTGGGTAAGGTATGCACCAGTGATCTTTGTTGATATATTAAATACCTGGTATTGGGGAGGGTTAGAGCCAGAAATCTTTGTTGATATATTAAAGACCTGATATTGGGGAAGGTTAAACACCAGGTATTGGGGAAGGTTAAAGCCAGTTAACTTTGTGGGTTTATTAAAGTCCTGGAATTGGGGAAGGTTAGAACCAGTGACTTTTGTTGTTATATTAAAGACCTGGTATTGGGAAAGTTAGAACCAGTGACCTTTGTTGATATTTTAAAGACCATGTATTGGGGAAGATTAGAGCCAGCGGCCTTTGTTGATATATTAAAGCCCTGGTATTGGGGAAGGTTAGAACCAGTGGCCTTTGTTCATATATTAAAGCCCTGGCATTGGGGAGGGTTAGATCCAGTGAACTTTGTTGATATATTAAAGACCTAGTATTGGGGAAGGTTAGAGCCAATGACCTTTCTTGATATATTAAAGACCTGGTATTGGGGAAGGTTAGAGCCAGCGACCTTTGTTGACATATTAATGACCTGCTCTTGGGGATGGTTAGAGCCAGCGGCCTTTGTGGATATATTAAAACCTGGTATTGGGGAAGGTTTGAACCAGTGACCTTTATCGATATATTAAAAACCTCGTATTGTGGAGCGTTAGAGCCAGTGACCTTTGTTGATATATTAAAGACCTGGTATTGGGGAAGGTTTGAACCAGTGACCTTTGTCGATATATTAAAAACCTCGTATTGTGGAGCGTTAGAGCCAGTGACCTTTGTTGATATATTAAAGACCTGGTATTGGGGAAGGTTACAACCAGTGACCTTTGTTGATATATTAAAGACCTGGTATTGGGGAAGGTAGAGTCAGTGACCTTTGTTGATATATTAAAGACCTGGTGTTGGGGAAGGTTAGAACCAGTGGCATTTGTTTATAAATTAAAGACCTGGTATTGGGGAAGGTTAGAGCCAGTGACCTTTGTTAATATATTAAAGACCTGGGATTGGGGAAGGTTAGAACGAGTGACCTTTGTTGATATATTAAAGACCTGGTATTGGGGAAGTTTAGAACCAGTGACCTTTGTTGATATATTAAAACCTGGTATTGGGGAAGGTTTGAACCAGTGACCTTTGTTGATATATTAAAGACCTGGTATTGGGGAAGGTTAGAGCAAGTGACCTTTGTTGATATATTAAAGACCCGGTGTTGGGGAAGGTTAGAACCAGTGGACTTTTTTTATATATTAAAGACCGGGTTTTGGGAAAGGTTAGAGCCAGTGGCCTTTGTTGATATATTAAAGACCTGATATTGGGGAAGGTTTGAGCCGGTGACCATTGTGGATATAATAAAGACCTGGTATTCGGGAAGGTTCGAGCCAGTGACCTTTGATGATATATTAAAAACGTGTTATTGGGAAAGGTTAGAGCCAGTGAACTTTTTTGATATATTAAAGCCCTGATATTAGGGAAGGTTTGAGCCAGTGACCTTTGTTGATATATTAAAGACCTGGTATTGGGGAAGGTTAGAGTCAACGACCTTTGTTGATATATCAAAGACCTGGGATTGGGGAAGGTTAGAACCAGTGACCTTTGTTGATATATTAAAGACCTGGTATTGTGGAAGGTTAGAACCAGTGACCTTTGTTGATATATTAAAGACCTGGTATTGGGGAAGGTTAGAGCAAGTGACCTTTGTTGATATATTAAAACCTGGGATTGGGGAAAGTTAGAACAAGTGACCTTTGTTGACATATTAAAGACATGGTATTGGAGAGGGTTAGAGCCAGTGACCTTTGTTGATAAATTAAAGACCAGGTATTGGGGAAGGTTAGAGCCAGTGACCTTTGTTGATATATTAAAGACCTGGGATTGGGGAAGGTTAGAACTAATGACCTTTGTTGATATATTAAAGACCTGGGATTGGGGAAGGTTAGAACTAGTGACCTTTGTTGATAAATTAAAGACCTGGTATTGGGGAAGGTTAGAGCCAGTGAACTTTTTTGATATATTAAAGCCCTGAAATTAAGGAAGGATAGAGCCAGTGACCTTTGTTGATAAATTAAAGACCTGTTATTGGGGAAGGTTAGAGCCAGTGAACTTTTTTGATATATTAAAGCCCTGAAATTAAGGAAGGATAGAGCCAGTGACCTTTGTTGATATATTAAAGACCTGTTATTGGGGAAGGTTAGAGTCAGCGACCGTTGTTGATATATTAAAGACCTGGGATTGGGGAAGGTTAGAACCAGTCACCTTTGTTGATATATTAAAGACCGGGTTTTGGGAAAGGTTAGAGCCAGTGGCCTTTGTTGATATATTAAAGACCTGATATTGGGGAAGGTTAGAGCCGGTGACCATTGTGGATATAATAAAGACCTGGTATTCGGGAAGGTTCGAGCCAGTGACCTTTGATGATATATTAAAGACATGTTATTGGGAAATGTTAGAGCCAGTGAAATTTTTGATATATTAAAGACATGGTATTGGGGAAGGTTAGAGCCAGTGACCTTTGTTGATAAATTAAAGACCTGGTATTGGGGAAGGTTAGAGTCAGCGACCTTTGTTGATATATTAAAGACCTGGGATTGGGGAAGGTTAGAACCAGTGACCTTTGTTGATATATTAAAGACCGGGTTTTGGGAAAGGTTAGAGCCAGTGGCCTTTGCTGATAAATTAAAGACCTGGTATTGGGGAAGGTTAGAGCCAGTGACCTTTCTTAATATATTAAAGACCTGTGATTGGGGAAGGTTAGAACGAGTGACCTTTGTTGATATATTAAACACCTGGTATTTGGGAAGATGAGAGCCAGCGACCTTTGTTGATATATGAAAGACCTGGTATAGTGGAAGGTTAGAACCAGTGACCTTTGTTGATATATTAAAGAGCTGGTATTGGGGAAGGTTAGAGCAAGTGACCTTCGTTGATATATTAAAGTCCCGGTGTTGGGGAAGGTTAGAACCAGTGAACTTTGTTGATATATTAAAGACCGGGTTTTGGGAAAGGTTAGAGCCAGTGGCCTTTGTTGATATATTAAAGACCTGACATTGGGGAAGGTTAGAGCCGATGACCTTTCTGGATATAATAAAGACCTGGTATTCGGGAAGGTTCGAGCCAGTGACCTTTGATGATATATTAAAGACCTGTTATTGGGGAAGGTTAGAGCCAGTGAACTTTTTTGATATATTAAAGCCCTGATATTAGGGAAAGATAGAGCCAGTGACCTTTGTTGATATATTAAATACCTGGTAATGGGAAATGTTAGAGTCAGCGACCTTTGTTGATATATTAAAGACCTGGGATTGGGGAAGGTTGGAACGAGTGACCTTTGTTGACATATTAAAGACATGGTATTGGGGAAGGTTAGAGCCAGTGACATTTGTTGATAAATTAAAGACCTGGTATTGGGGAAGGTTAGAGCCAGTGACCTTTGTTGATAAATTAAAGACCTGGTGCTGGGGAAGGTTAGAGCCAGTGACCTTTGTTGATATATTAAAGACCTGGGATTGGGGAAGGTTGGAACGAGTAACCTTTGTTGACATATTAAAGACATGGTATTGAGGAAGGTTAGAGCCAGTGACCTTTGTTGATAAATTAAAGACCGGGTATTGGGGAAGGTTAGAACCAGTGACTTTCTTAATATATTAAAGACCTGTGATTGGGGAAGGTTAGAATGAGTGACCTTTGTTGATACATTAAACACCTGGTATTTGGGAAGGTGAGAGCCAGCGACCTTTGTTGATATATGAAAGACCTGGTATAGTGGAAGGTTAGAACCAGTGACCTTTCTTGATATATTATAGACCTTGTATTGGGGAAGGTTTGAACCAGTGACCTTTGTTGATATATTAAAGACCTGGTATTGGGGAGAGTTAGAGCCAGTAAACTTTGTTGATATATTAAAGAGCTGGTATTGGGGAAGGTTAGAGCAAGTGACCTTCGTTGATATATTAAAGTCCCGGTGTTGGGGAAGGTTAGAACCATTGAACTTTGTTGATATATTAAAGACCGGGTTTTGGGAAAGGTTAGAGCCAGTGGCCTTTGTTGATATATTAAAGACCTGATATTGGGGAAGGTTAGAGCCGATGACCTTTGTGGATATAATAAAGACCTGGTATTCGGGAAGGTTCGAGCCAGTGACCTTTGATGATATATTAAAGTCCTGTTATTGGGGAAGGATAGAGCCAGTGAACTTTTTTGATATATTAAAGCCCTGATATTAGGGAAAGATAGAGCCAGTGACCTTTGTTGATATATTAAGGACCTGGTAATGGGGAAGGTTAGAGTCAGCGACCTTTGTTGATATATTAAAGACCTGGGATTGGGGAAGGTTAGAACCAGTGACCTTTGTTGATATATTAAAGACCGGGTTTTGGGAAAGGTTAGAGCCAGTGGCCTTTGTTGATATATTAAAGACCTGATATAGGGGATGGTTAGAGCCGGTGACCATTGTGGATATAATAAAGACCTGGTATTCGGGAAGGTTCGAGCCAGTGACCTTTGATGATATATTAAAGACATGTTATTGGGAAAGGTTAGAGCCAGTGAACTTTTTTGATATATTAAAGCCCTGATATTAGGGAAGGTTTGAGCAAGTGACCTTTGTTGATATATTAAAAACCTGGTATTGGGGAAGGTTAGAGTCAGCGACCTTTGTTGATATATCAAAGACCTGGGATTGTGGAAGGTTAGAACCAGTGAGCAATGTTGATATATTAAAGACCTTGTATTGGGAAGGTTGGAGCCAGCGATCTTTGTTGAAATATTAAAGACCTGGGATTGGGGAAGGTTAGAACCAGTGACCTTTGTTGATATATTAAAGACCTGGTATTGGGGAAGGTTAGAAACAGTGACCTTTGTTGATATATTAAAGACCTGGTATTGGGGAAGGTTAGAGCCAGTGACCTTTGTTGATATATTAAAGACCTCGGATTGGGGAAGGTTGGAACGAGTAACCTTTGTTGACATATTAAAGACATGGTATTGGGGAAGGTTAGAGCCAGTGACCTTTGTTGATAAATTAAAGACCTGGTATTGGGGAAGGTTAGAGCCAGTGACCTTTCTTAATATATTAAAGACCTGTGATTGGGGTAGGTTAGAACGAGTGACCTTTGTTGATATATTAAACACCTGATATTTGGGAAGGTGAGAGCCAGCGACCTTTGTTGATATATGAAAGACATGGTATAGTGGAAGGTTAGAACCAGTGACCTTTGTTGATATATTAATGACCTGGTATTGTGGAAGGTTAGAGCCAGCGACCTTTGTTGATATATTAAAACCTGGTATTGGGGAAGATTTGAACCAGTGACCTTTGTTGATATATTAAAGACCTGGTATTGGGAAGAGTTAGAGCAAGTGAACTTTGTTGATATATTAAAGAGCTGGTATTGGGGAAGGTTAGAGCAAGTGACCTTCGTTGATATATTAAAGTCCCGGTGTTGGGGAAGGTTAGAACCAGTGAACTTTGTTGATATATTAAAGACCGGGTTTTGGGAAAGGTTAGAGCCAGTGGCCTTTGTTGATATATTAAAGACCTGATATTGGGGAAGGTTAGAGCCGATGACCTTTGTTGATATATTAAAGACCTGGGATTGGGGAAGGTTAGAACCAGTCACCTTTGTTGATATATTAAAGACCGGGTTTTGGGAAAGGTTAGAGCCAGTGGCCTTTGTTGATATATTAAAGACCTGATATTGGGGAAGGTTAGAGCCGGTGACCATTGTGGATATAATAAAGACCTGGTATTCGGGAAGGTTAGATCCAGTGAACTTTGTTGATAAATTAAAGACCTGGTATTGGGGAAGTTTAGAGCCAGTGATATTTGTTGATATATTAAAGACCAGGGATTGGGGAAGGTTAGAACGAGTGACCTTTGTTGACATATTAAAGACATGGTATTGGGGAAGGTTCGAGCCAGTGATCTTTGATGATATATTAAAGACGTGTTATTGGGAAAGGTTAGAGCCAGTGAACTTTTTTGATATATTAAAGCCCTGATATTAGGGAAGGTTTGAGCAAGTGACCTTTGTTGATATATTAAAGACCTGGTATTGGGGAAGGTTAGTGTCAACGAACTTTGTTGATATATCAAAGACCTGGGATTGGGGAAGGTTAGAACCAGTGACCTTTGTTGATATATTAAAGACCTGGTATTGTGGAAGGTTAGAACCAGTGACCTTTGTTGATATATTAAAGACCTGGTATTGGGGAACGTTAGAGCCAGTGACCTTTGTTGATATATTAAAGACCTGGGATTGGGGAAGGTTAGAACGAGTTACCTTTGTTGACATATTAAAGACATGGTATTGGGGAAGGTTAGAGCCAGTGACCTTTGTTGATAAATTAAGACCGGGTATTGGGGAAGGTTAGAGCCAGTGACCTTTGTTGATATATTAAAGACCTGGGATTGGGGAAGGTTAGAACTAGTGACCTTTGTTGATATATTAAATACATGGTATTGGGGAAGGTTAGAGCCAGTGATGTTTGTTGATATATTAAAGACCAGGGATTGGGGAAGGTTAGAACGAGTGACCTTTGTTGATATATTAAAGACGTGGTATTGGGGAAGGTTAGAGCCAGTGACCTTTGTTTATAAATTAATGACCTGGTAATGGGGAAGGTTAGAGCCAGTGACCTTTGTTAATATATTAAAGACCTGGGATTGGGGAAGGTTAGAACGAGTGACCTTTGTTTATATATTAAAGACCTGGTATTGGGGAAGTTTACAACCAGTGACCTTTGTTGATATATTAAAACCTGGTATTGGGGAAGGTTTGAACCAGTGACCTTTGTTGATATATTAAAGACCTGGTATTGGGGAAGGTTAGAACAAGTGACCTTTGTTGATATATTAAAACCTGGGATTGGGGAAAGTTAGAACGAGTGACCTTTGTTGACATATTAAAGACATGGTATTGGGGAAGGTTAGAGCCAGTGACCTTTGTTGATATATTAAAGTCATGGTATTGGGGAAGGTTAGAGCCAGTGACCTTTGCCGATAAATTAAAGACCTGGTATTGGGGAAGGTTAGAGCCAGTGATGTTTGTTGATATATTAAAGACCTGGTATTGGGGAAGGTTAGAGCCAGTGACCTTTGTTAATATATTAAAGACCTGGAATTGGGGAAGGTTAGAACGAGTGACCTTTGTTGAAATATTAAAGACCTGGTTTTGGGGAAGTTTAGAACCAGTGACCTTTGTTGATATATTAAAACCTGGTATTGGGGAAGGTTTGAACCAGTGACCTTTGTTGATATATTAAAGACCTGGTATTGCGGAAGGTTAGAGCAAGTGACCTTTGTTGATATATTAAAGACCCGGTGTTGGGGAAGGTTAGAACCAGTGGACTTTTTTTATATATTAAAGACCGGGTTTTGGGAAAGGTTAGAGTCAGTGGCCTTTGTTGATATATTAAAGACCTGGTATTGGGGAAGGTTAGAGCCAATGACCTTTCTTGATATATTAAAGACCTGGTATTGGGGAAGGTTAGAGCCAGCGACCTTTGTGTACATATTAATGACCTGGTCTTGGGGATGGTTAGAGCCAGCGGCCTTTGTGGATATATTAAAACCTGGTATTGGGGAAGGTTTAAACCAGTGACCTTTGTCGATATATTAAAAACCTCGTATTGAGGAGCATTAGAGCCAGTGACCTTTGTTGATATATTAAAGACCTGGTATTGGGGAAGGTTTGAACCAGTGACCTTTGTCGATATATTAAAAACCTCGTATTGTGGAGCGTTAGAGCCAGTGACCTTTGTTGATATATTAAAGACTTGGTATTGGGGAAGGTTACAACCAGTGACCTCTGTTGATATATTAAAGACCTGGTATTGGGGAAGGTAGAGTCAGTGACCTTTGTTGATATATTAAAGACCTGGTGTTGGGGAAGGTTAGAACCAGTGGCATTTGTTTATAAATTAAAGACCTGGTATTGGGGAAGGTTAGAGCCAGTGATGTTTGTTGATATATTAAAGACCAGGGATTGGGGAAGGTTAGAACAAGTGACCTTTGTTGATATATTAAAGACGTGGTATTGGGGAAGGTTAGAGCCAGTGACCTTTGTTTATAAATTAAAGACCTGGTAATGGGGAAGGTTAGAGCCAGTGACCTTTGTTAATATATTAAAGACCTGGGATTGGGGAAGGTTAGAACGAGTGACCTTTGTTTATATATTAAAGACCTGGTATTGGGGAAGTTTAGAACCAGTGACCTTTGTTGATATATTAAAACCTGGTATTGGGGAAGGTTTGAACCAGTGACCTTTGTTGATATATGAAAGACCTGGTATTGGGGAAGGTTAGAACAAGTGACCTTTGTTGATATATTAAAACCTGGGATTGGGGAAAGTTAGAACGAGTGACCTTTGTTGACATATTAAAGACATGGTATTGGGGAAGGTTAGAGCCAGTGACCTTTGTTGATAAATTAAAGACCTGGTATTGGGGAAGGTTAGAACGAGTGACCTTTGTTGATATATTAAAGACCTGGTATTGGGGAAGTTTAGAACCAGTGACCTTTGTTGATATATTAAAACCTGGTATTGGGGAAGGTTTGAACCAGTGACCTTTGTTGATATATTAAAGACCTGGTATTGGGGAAGGTTAGAGCAAGTGACCTTTGTTGATATATTAAAGACCCGGTGTTGGGAAAGGTTAGAACCAGTGGCATTTGTTTATAAATTAAAGACCTGGTATTGGGGAAGTTTAGAGCCAGTGATGTTTGTTGATATATTAAAGACCTGGGATTGGGGAAGGTTAGAACGAGTGACCTTTGTTGATATATTAAAGACCTGGTATTGGGGAAGTTTAGAACCAGTGACCTTTGTTGATATATTAAAACCTGGTATTGGGGAAGGTTTGAACCAGTGACCTTTGTTAATATATTAAAGACCTGGGATTGGGGAAGGTTAGAACGAGTGACCTTTGTTGATATATTAAAGACCTGGTATTGGGGAAGTTTAGAACCAGTGACCTTTGTTGATATATTAAAACCTGGTATTGGGGAAGGTTTGAACCAGTGACCTTTGTTGATATATTAAAGACCTGGTATTGGGGAAGGTTAGAGCAAGTGACCTTTGTTGATATATTAAAACCTGGGATTGGGGAAAGTTAGAACGAGTGACCTTTGTTGACATATTAAAGACATGGTATTGGAGAAGGTTAGAGCCAGTGACCTTAGTTGATAAATTAAAGACCTGGTATTGGGGAAGGTTAGAGCCAGTGACCTTTGTTGATATATTAAAGACCTGGGATTGGGGAAGGTTAGATCTAGTGACCTTTGTTGATATATTAAAGACCTGCGATGGGGGAAGGTTAGAACTAGTGACCTTTGTTGATATATTAAATACATGGTATTGGGGAAGGTTAGAGCCAGTGAACTTTGTTGATAAATTAAAGACCTGGTATTTGGGAAGTTTAGAGCCAGTGATGTTTGTTTATATATTAAAGACCAGGGATTGGGGAAGGTTAGAACGAGTGACATTTGTTGATATATTAATGACATGGTATTGGGGAAGGTTAGAGCCAGTGACCTTTGTTTATAAATTAAAGACCTGGTATTGGGGAAGGTTAGAGCCAGTGACCTTTGTTAATATATTAAAGACCTGGGATTGGGGAAGGTTAGAACGAGTGACCTTTGTTGAAATATTAAAGAACTGGTTTTGGGGAAGTTTAGAACCAGTGACCTTTGTTGATATATTAAAACCTGGTATTGGGGAAGGTTTGAACCAGTGACCTTTGTTGATATATTAAAGACCTGGTATTGCGGAAGGTTAGAGCAAGTGACCTTTGTTGATATATTAAAGACCCGGTGTTGGGGAAGGTTAGAACCAGTGGACTTTTTTTATATATTAAAGACCGGGTTTTGGGAAAGGTTAGAGTCAGTGGCCTTTGTTGATATATTAAAGACCTGGTATTGGGGAAGGTTAGAGCCAATGACCTTTCTTGATATATTAAAGACCTGGTATTGGGGAAGGTTAGAGCCAGCGACCTTTGTGTACATATTAATGACCTGGTCTTGGGGATGGTTAGAGCCAGCGGCCTTTGTGGATATATTAAAACCTGGTATTGGGGAAGGTTTGAACCAGTGACCTTTGTCGATATATTAAAAACCTCGTATTGAGGAGCGTTAGAGCCAGTGACCTTTGTTGATATATTAAAGACCTGGTATTGGGGAAGGTTTGAACCAGTGACCTTTGTCGATATATTAAAAACCTCGTATTGTGGAGCGTTAGAGCCAGTGACCTTTGTTGATATATTAAAGACTTGGTATTGGGGAAGGTTACAACCAGTGACCTCTGTTGATATATTAAAGACCTGGTATTGGGGAAGGTAGAGTCAGTGACCTTTGTTGATATATTAAAGACCTGGTGTTGGGGAAGGCTAGAACCAGTGGCATTTGTTTATAAATTAAAGACCTGGTATTGGGGAAGGTTAGAGCCAGTGATGTTTGTTGATATATTAAAGACCAGGGATTGGGGAAGGTTAGAACGAGTGACCTTTGTTGATATATTAAAGACGTGGTATTGGGGAAGGTTAGAGCCAGTGACCTTTGTTTATAAATTAAAGACCTGGTAATGGGGAAGGTTAGAGCCAGTGACCTTTGTTAATATATTAAAGACCTGGGATTGGGGAAGGTTAGAACGAGTGACCTTTGTTTATATATTAAAGACCTGGTATTGGGGAAGTTTAGAACCAGTGACCTTTGTTGATATATTAAAACCTGGTATTGGGGAAGGTTTGAACCAGTGACCTTTGTTGATATATGAAAGACCTGGTATTGGGGAAGGTTAGAACAAGTGACCTTTGTTGATATATTAAAACCTGGGATTGGGGAAAGTTAGAACGAGTGACCTTTGTTGACATATTAAAGACATGGTATTGGGGAAGGTTAGAGCCAGTGACCTTTGTTGATAAATTAAAGACCTGGTATTGGGGAAGGTTAGAGCCAGTGACCTTTGTTAATATATAAAAGACCTGGGATTGGGGAAGGTTAGAACGAGTGACCTTTGTTGATATATTAAAGACCTGGTATTGGGGAAGTTTAGAACCAGTGACCTTTGTTGATATATTAAAACCTGGTATTGGGGAAGGTTTGAACCAGTGACCTTTGTTGATATATTAAAGACCTGGTATTGGGGAAGGTTAGAGCAAGTGACCTTTGTTGATATATTAAAGACCCGGTGTTGGGAAAGGTTAGAACCAGTGGCATTTGTTTATAAATTAAAGACCTGGTATTGGGGAAGTTTAGAGCCAGTGATGTTTGTTGATATATTAAAGACCTGGGATTGGGGAAGGTTAGAACGAGTGACCTTTGTTGATATATTAAAGACCTGGTATTGGGGAAGTTTAGAACCAGTGACCTTTGTTGATATATTAAAACCTGGTATTGGGGAAGGTTTGAACCAGTGACCTTTGTTGATATATTAAAGACCTGGTATTGGGGAAGGTTAGAGCAAGTGACCTTTGTTGATATATTAAAGACCCGGTGTTGGGGAAGGTTAGAACCAGTGGACTTTTTTTATATATTAAAGACCGGGTTTTGGGAAAGGTTAGAGCCAGTGGCCTTTGTTGATATATTAAAGACCTGATATTGGGGAAGGTTAGAGCCGGTGACCATTGTGGATATAATAAAGACCTGGTATTCGGGAAGGTTCGAGCCAGTGACCTTTGATGATATATTAAAGACGTGTTATTGGGAAAGGTTAGAGCCAGTGAACTTTTTTGATATATTAAAGCCCTGATATTAGGGAGGGTTTGAGCAAGTGACCTTTGTTGATATATTAAAGACCTGGTATTGGGGAGAGTTAGAGCCAGTGAACTTTGTTGATATATTAAAGAGCTGGTATTGGGGAAGGTTAGAGCAAGTGACCTTCGTTGATATATTAAAGTCCCGGTGTTGGGGAAGGTTAGAACCAGTGGCCTTTGTTGATATATTAAAGACCTGATATTGGGGAAGGTTAGAGCCGATGACCTTTGTGGATATAATAAAGACCTGGTATTCGGGAAGGTTCGAGCCAGTGACCTTTGATGATATATTAAAGACCTGTTATTGGGGAAGGTTAGAGCCAGTGAACTTTTTTGATATATTAAAGCCCTGATATTAGGGAAGGATAGAGCCAGTGACCTTTGTTGATATATTAAAGACCTGGGATTGGGGAAGGTTAGAACCAGTGACCTTTGTTGATATATTAAAAACCTGGTATTGGGGAAGGTTAGAGCCAGCGACCTTTGTAGATATATTAAAGACCTGGTATTGGGGAAGGTTAGAGCCAGCGACCTTGGTTGATATATGAAAACCTGGTATTGGGTAAGGTATGCACCAGTGATCTTTGTTGATATATTAAATACCTGGTATTGGGGAGGGTTAGAGCCAGAAATCTTTGTTGATATATTAAAGACCTGATATTGGGGAAGGTTAAACACCAGGTATTGGGGAAGGTTAAAGCCAGTTAACTTTGTGGGTTTATTAAAGTCCTGGAATTGGGGAAGGTTAGAACCAGTGACTTTTGTTGTTATATTAAAGACCTGGTATTGGGAAAGTTAGAACCAGTGACCTTTGTTGATATTTTAAAGACCATGTATTGGGGAAGATTAGAGCCAGCGGCCTTTGTTGATATATTAAAGCCCTGGTATTGGGGAAGGTTAGAACCAGTGGCCTTTGTTCATATATTAAAGCCCTGGCATTGGGGAGGGTTAGATCCAGTGAACTTTGTTGATATATTAAAGACCTAGTATTGGGGAAGGTTAGAGCCAATGACCTTTCTTGATATATTAAAGACCTGGTATTGGGGAAGGTTAGAGCCAGCGACCTTTGTTGACATATTAATGACCTGCTCTTGGGGATGGTTAGAGCCAGTGGCCTTTGTGGATATATTAAAACGTGGTATTGGGGAAGGTTTGAACCAGTGACCTTTGTCGATATATTAAAAACCTCGTATTGTGGAGCGTTACAGCCAGTGACCTTTGTTGATATATTAAAGACCTGGTATTGGGGAAGGTTTGAACCAGTGACCTTTGTCGATATATTAAAAACCTCGTATTGTGGAGCGTTAGAGCCAGTGACCTTTGTTGATATATTAAAGACCTGGTATTGGGGAAGGTTACAACCAGTGACCTTTGTTGATATATTAAAGACCTGGTATTGGGGAAGGTTAGAGCCAGTGACCTTTGTTTATAAATTAAAGACCTGGTAATGGGGAAGGTTAGAGCCAGTGACCTTTGTTAATATATTAAAGACCTGGGATTGGGGAAGGTTAGAACGAGTGACCTTTGTTTATATATTAAAGACCTGGTATTGGGGAAGTTTAGAACCAGTGACCTTTGTTGATATATTAAAACATGGTATTGGGGAAGGTTTGAACCAGTGACCTTTGTTGATATATGAAAGACCTGGTATTGGGGAAGGTTAGAACAAGTGACCTTTGTTGATATATTAAAACCTGGGATTGGGGAAAGTTAGAACGAGTGACCTTTGTTGATATATTAAAGACATGGTATTGGGGAAGGTTAGAGCCAGTGACCTTTGTTGATAAATTAAAGACCTGGTATTGGGGAAGGTTAGAGCCAGTGACCTTTGTTAATATATAAAAGACCTGGGATTGGGGAAGGTTAGAACGAGTGACCTTTGTTGATATATTAAAGACCTGGTATTGGGGAAGTTTAGAACCAGTGACCTTTGTTGATATATTAAAACCTGGTATTGGGGAAGGTTTGAACCAGTGACCTTTGTTGATATATTAAAGACCTGGTATTGGGGAAGGTTAGAGCAAGTGACCTTTGTTGATATATTAAAGACCCGGTGTTGGGAAAGGTTAGAACCAGTGGCATTTGTTTATAAATTAAAGACCTGGTATTGGGGAAGTTTAGAGCCAGTGATGTTTGTTGATATATTAAAGACCTGGGATTGGGGAAGGTTAGAACGAGTGACCTTTGTTGATATATTAAAGACCTGGTATTGGGGAAGTTTAGAACCAGTGACCTTTGTTGATATATTAAAACCTGGTATTGGGGAAGGTTTGAACCAGTGACCTTTGTTGATATATTAAAGACCTGGTATTGGGGAAGGTTAGAGCAAGTGACCTTTGTTGATATATTAAAGACCCGGTGTTGGGGAAGGTTAGAACCAGTGGACTTTTTTTATATATTAAAGACCGGGTTTTGGGAAAGGTTAGAGCCAGTGGCCTTTGTTGATATATTAAAGACCTGATATTGGGGAAGGTTAGAGCCGGTGACCATTGTGGATATAATAAAGACCTCGTATTCGGGAAGGTTCGAGCCAGTGACCTTTGATGATATATTAAAGACCTGTTATTGGGGAAGGTTAGAGCCAGTGAACTATTTTGATATATTAAAGCCCTGATATTAGGGAAGGACAGAGCCAGTGACCTTTGTTGATATATTAAAGACCTGGGATTGGGGAAGGTTAGAACCAGTGACCTTTGTTGATATATTAAAAACCTGGTATTGGGGAAGGTTAGAGCCAGCGACCTGTGTAGATATATTAAAGACCTGGTATTGGGGAAGGTTAGAGCCAGCGACCTTGGTTGATATATGAAAACCTGGTATTGGGTAAGGTATGCACCAGTGATCTTTGTTGATATATTAAATACCTGGTATTGGGGAGGGTTAGAGCCAGAAATCTTTGTTGATATATTAAAGACCTGATATTGGGGAAGGTTAAACACCAGGTATTGGGGAAGGTTAAAGCCAGTTAACTTTGTGGGTTTATTAAAGTCCTGGAATTGGGGAAGGTTAGAACCAGTGACTTTTGTTGTTATATTAAAGACCTGGTATTGGGAAAGTTAGAACCAGTGACCTTTGTTGATATTTTAAAGACCATGTATTGGGGAAGATTAGAGCCAGCGGCCTTTGTTGATATATTAAAGCCCTGGTATTGGGGAAGGTTACAACCAGTGGCCTTTGTTCATATATTAAAGCCCTGGCATTGGGGAGGGTTAGATCCAGTGAACTTTGTTGATATATTAAAGACCTAGTATTGGGGAAGGTTAGAGCCAATGACCTTTCTTGATATATTAAAGACCTGGTATTGGGGAAGGTTAGAGCCAGCGACCTTTGTTGACATATTAATGACCTGCTCTTGTGGATGGTTAGAGCCAGCGGCCTTTGTGGATATATTAAAACCTGGTATTGGGGAAGGTTTGAACCAGTGACGTTTGTCGATATATTAAAAACCTCGTATTGTGGAGCGTTAGAGCCAGTGACCTTTGTTGATATATTAAAGACCTGGTATTGGGGAAGGTTTGAACCAGTGACCTTTGTCGATATATTAAAAACCTCGTATTGTGGAGCGTTAGAGCCAGTGACCTTTGTTGATATATTAAAGACCTGGTATTGGGGAAGGTTACAACCAGTGACCTTTGTTGATATATTAAAGACCTGGTATTGGGGAAGGTAGAGTCAGTGACCTTTGTTGATATATTAAAGACCTGGTGTTGGGGAAGGTTAGAACCAGTGGCATTTGTTTATAAATTAAAGACCTGGTATTGGGGAAGGTTAGAGCCAGTGACCTTTGTTAATATATTAAAGACCTGGGATTGGGGAAGGTTAGAACGAGTGACCTTTGTTGATATATTAAAGACCTGGTATTGGGGAAGTTTAGAACCAGTGACCTTTGTTGATATATTAAAACCTGGTATTGGGGAAGGTTTGAACCAGTGACCTTTGTTGATATATTAAAGACCTGGTATTGGGGAAGGTTAGAGCAAGTGACCTTTGTTGATATATTAAAGACCCGGTGTTGGGGAAGGTTAGAACCAGTGGACTTTTTTTATATATTAAAGACCGGGTTTTGGGAAAGGTTAGAGCCAGTGGCCTTTGTTGATATATTAAAGACCTGATATTGGGGAAGGTTTGAGCCGGTGACCATTGTGGATATAATAAAGACCTGGTATTCGGGAAGGTTCGAGCCAGTGACCTTTGATGATATATTAAAAACGTGTTATTGGGAAAGGTTAGAGCCAGTGAACTTTTTTGATATATTAAAGCCCTGATATTAGGGAAGGTTTGAGCCAGTGACCTTTGTTGATATATTAAAGACCTGGTATTGGGGAAGGTTAGAGTCAACGACCTTTGTTGATATATCAAAGACCTGGGATTGGGGAAGGTTAGAACCAGTGACCTTTGTTGATATATTAAAGACCTGGTATTGTGGAAGGTTAGAACCAGTGACCTTTGTTGATATATTAAAGACCTGGTATTGGGGAAGGTTAGAGCAAGTGACCTTTGTTGATATATTAAAACCTGGGATTGGGGAAAGTTAGAACAAGTGACCTTTGTTGACATATTAAAGACATGGTATTGGAGAGGGTTAGAGCCAGTGACCTTTGTTGATAAATTAAAGACCAGGTATTGGGGAAGGTTAGAGCCAGTGACCTTTGTTGATATATTAAAGACCTGGGATTGGGGAAGGTTAGAACTAATGACCTTTGTTGATATATTAAAGACCTGGGATTGGGGAAGGTTAGAACTAGTGACCTTTGTTGATAAATTAAAGACCTGGTATTGGGGAAGGTTAGAGCCAGTGAACTTTTTTGATATATTAAAGCCCTGAAATTAAGGAAGGATAGAGCCAGTGACCTTTGTTGATAAATTAAAGACCTGTTATTGGGGAAGGTTAGAGCCAGTGAACTTTTTTGATATATTAAAGCCCTGAAATTAAGGAAGGATAGAGCCAGTGACCTTTGTTGATATATTAAAGACTTGTTATTGGGGAAGGTTAGAGTCAGCGACCGTTGTTGATATATTAAAGACCTGGGATTGGGGAAGGTTAGAACCAGTCACCTTTGTTGATATATTAAAGACCGGGTTTTGGGAAAGGTTAGAGCCAGTGGCCTTTGTTGATATATTAAAGACCTGATATTGGGGAAGGTTAGAGCCGGTGACCATTGTGGATATAATAAAGACCTGGTATTCGGGAAGGTTCGAGCCAGTGACCTTTGATGATATATTAAAGACATGTTATTGGGAAATGTTAGAGCCAGTGAAATTTTTGATATATTAAAGACATGGTATTGGGGAAGGTTAGAGCCAGTGACCTTTGTTGATAAATTAAAGACCTGGTATTGGGGAAGGTTAGAGTCAGCGACCTTTGTTGATATATTAAAGACCTGGGATTGGGGAAGGTTAGAACCAGTGACCTTTGTTGATATATTAAAGACCGGGTTTTGGGAAAGGTTAGAGCCAGTGGCCTTTGTTGATAAATTAAAGACCTGGTATTGGGGAAGGTTAGAGCCAGTGACCTTTCTTAATATATTAAAGACCTGTGATTGGGGAAGGTTAGAACGAGTGACCTTTGTTGATATATTAAACACCTGGTATTTGGGAAGATGAGAGCCAGCGACCTTTGTTGATATATGAAAGACCTGGTATAGTGGAAGGTTAGAACCAGTGACCTTTGTTGATATATTAAAGAGCTGGTATTGGGGAAGGTTAGAGCAAGTGACCTTCGTTGATATATTAAAGTCCCGGTGTTGGGGAAGGTTAGAACCAGTGAACTTTGTTGATATATTAAAGACCGGGTTTTGGGAAAGGTTAGAGCCAGTGGCCTTTGTTGATATATTAAAGACCTGACATTGGGGAAGGTTAGAGCCGATGACCTTTGTGGATATAATAAAGACCTGGTATTCGGGAAGGTTCGAGCCAGTGACCTTTGATGATATATTAAAGACCTGTTATTGGGGAAGGTTAGAGCCAGTGAACTTTTTTGATATATTAAAGCCCTGATATTAGGGAAAGATAGAGCCAGTGACCTTTGTTGATATATTAAATACCTGGTAATGGGAAATGTTAGAGTCAGCGACCTTTGTTGATATATTAAAGACCTGGGATTGGGGAAGGTTGGAACGAGTGACCTTTGTTGACATATTAAAGACATGGTATTGGGGAAGGTTAGAGCCAGTGACATTTGTTGATAAATTAAAGACCTGGTATTGGGGAAGGTTAGAGCCAGTGACCTTTGTTGATAAATTAAAGACCTGGTGCTGGGGAAGGTTAGAGCCAGAGACCTTTGTTGATATATTAAAGACCTGGGATTGGGGAAGGTTGGAACGAGTAACCTTTGTTGACATATTAAAGACATGGTATTGAGGAAGGTTAGAGCCAGTGACCTTTGTTGATAAATTAAAGACCGGGTATTGGGGAAGGTTAGAACCAGTGACTTTCTTAATATATTAAAGACCTGTGATTGGGGAAGGTTAGAACGAGTGACCTTTGTTGATACATTAAACACCTGGTATTTGGGAAGGTGAGAGCCAGCGACCTTTGTTGATATATGAAAGACCTGGTATAGTGGAAGGTTAGAACCAGTGACCTTTCTTGATATATTATAGACCTTGTATTGGGGAAGGTTTGAACCAGTGACCTTTGTTGATATATTAAAGACCTGGTATTGGGGAGAGTTAGAGCCAGTAAACTTTGTTGATATATTAAAGAGCTGGTATTGGGGAAGGTTAGAGCAAGTGACCTTCGCTGATATATTAAAGTCCCGGTGTTGGGGAAGGTTAGAACCATTGAACTTTGTTGATATATTAAAGACCGGGTTTTGGGAAAGGTTAGAGCCAGTGGCCTTTGTTGATATATTAAAGACCTGATATTGGGGAAGGTTAGAGCCGATGACCTTTGTGGATATAATAAAGACCTGGTATTCGGGAAGGTTCGAGCCAGTGACCTTTGATGATATATTAAAGTCCTGTTATTGGGGAAGGATAGAGCCAGTGAACTTTTTTGATATATTAAAGCCCTGATATTAGGGAAAGATAGAGCCAGTGACCTTTGTTGATATATTAAGGACCTGGTAATGGGGAAGGTTAGAGTCAGCGACCTTTGTTGATATATTAAAGACCTGGGATTGGGGAAGGTTAGAACCAGTGACCTTTGTTGATATATTAAAGACCGGGTTTTGGGAAAGGTTAGAGCCAGTGGCCTTTGTTGATATATTAAAGACCTGATATAGGGGATGGTTAGAGCCGGTGACCATTGTGGATATAATAAAGACCTGGTATTCGGGAAGGTTCGAGCCAGTGACCTTTGATGATATATTAAAGACATGTTATTGGGAAAGGTTAGAGCCAGTGAACTTTTTTGATATATTAAAGCCCTGATATTAGGGAAGGTTTGAGCAAGTGACCTTTGTTGATATATTAAAAACCTGGTATTGGGGAAGGTTAGAGTCAGCGACCTTTGTTGATATATCAAAGACCTGGGATTGTGGAAGGTTAGAACCAGTGAGCAATGTTGATATATTAAAGACCTTGTATTGGGAAGGTTAGAGCCAGCGATCTTTGTTGAAATATTAAAGACCTGGGATTGGGGAAGGTTAGAACCAGTGACCTTTGTTGATATATTAAAGACCTGGTATTGGGGAAGGTTAGAAACAGTGACCTTTGTTGATATATTAAAGACCTGGTATTGGGGAAGGTTAGAGCCAGTGACCTTTGTTGATATATTAAAGACCTCGGATTGGGGAAGGTTGGAACGAATAACCTTTGTTGACATATTAAAGACATGGTATTGGGGAAGGTTAGAGCCAGTGACCTTTGTTGATAAATTAAAGACCTGGTATTGGGGAAGGTTAGAGCCAGTGACCTTTCTTAATATATTAAAGACCTGTGATTGGGGTAGGTTAGAACGAGTGACCTTTGTTGATATATTAAACACCTGATATTTGGGAAGGTGAGAGCCAGCGACCTTTGTTGATATATGAAAGACCTGGTATAGTGGAAGGTTAGAACCAGTGACCTTTGTTGATATATTAATGACCTGGTATTGTGGAAGGTTAGAGCCAGCGACCTTTGTTGATATATTAAAACCTGGTATTGGGGAAGATTTGAACCAGTGACCTTTGTTGATATATTAAAGACCTGGTATTGGGAAGAGTTAGAGCAAGTGAACTTTGTTGATATATTAAAGAGCTGGTATTGGGGAAGGTTAGAGCAAGTGACCTTCGTTGATATATTAAAGTCCCGGTGTTGGGGAAGGTTAGAACCAGTGAACTTTGTTGATATATTAAAGACCGGGTTTTGGGAAAGGTTAGAGCCAGTGGCCTTTGTTGATATATTAAAGACCTGATATTGGGGAAGGTTAGAGCCGATGACCTTTGTGGATATAATAAAGACCTGGTATTCGGGAAGGTTCGAGCCAGTGACCTTTGATGATATTTTAAAGACCTGTTATTGGGGAAGGTTAGAGCCAGTGAACTTTTTTGATATATTAAAGCCCTGAAATTAAGGAAGGATAGAGCCAGTGACCTTTGTTGATAAATTAAAGACCTGGTATTGGGGAAGGTTAGAGTCAGCGACCTTTGTTGATATATTAAAGACCTGGGATTGGGGAAGGTTAGAACCAGTGACCTTTGTTGATATATTAAAGACCGGGTTTTGGGAAAGGTTAGAGCCAGTGGCCTTTGTTGATAAATTAAAGACCTGGTATTGGGGAAGGTTAGAGCCAGTGACCTTTCTTAATATATTAAAGACCTGTGATTGGGGAAGGTTAGAACGAGTGACCTTTTTTGATATATTAAACACCTGGTATTTGGGAAGATGAGAGCCAGCGACCTTTGTTGATATATGAAAGACCTGGTATAGTGGAAGGTTAGAACCAGTGACCTTTGTTGATATATTAAAGACCTGGTATTGTGGAAGGTTAGAGCCAGCGACCTTTGTTGATATATTAAAACCTGGTATTGGGGAAGGTTTGAACCAGTGACCTTTGTTGATAAATTAAAGACCTGGTATTGGGGAAGGTTAGAGCCAGTTACCTTTCTTAATATATTAAAGACCAGTGATTGGGGAAGGTTAGAACCAGTGACCTTTGTTGATATATTAAACACCTGGTATATGGGAAGGTGAGAGCCAGCGACCTTTGTTGATATATGAAAGACCTGGTATAGTGGAAGGATAGAACCAGTGACCTTTGTTGATATATTAAAGACCTTGTATTGGGGAAGGTTAGAGCCAGCGACCTTTGTTGATATATTAAAAACTGGTATTGTGGAAGGTTTGAACCATTGACCTTTGTTGATATATTAAAGACCTGGTATTGGGGAGAGTTAGAGCCAGTGAACTTTGTTGATATATTAAAGAGCTGGTATTGGGGAAGGTTAGAGCAAGTGACCTTCGTTGATATATTAAAGTCCCGGTGTTGGGGAAGCTTAGAACCAGTGAACTTTGTTGATATATTAAAGACTGGGTTTTGGGAAAGGTTAGAGCCAGTGGCCTTTGTTGATATATTAAAGACCTGATATTGGGGAAGGTTAGAGCCGATGACCTTTGTGGATATAATAAAGACCTGGTATTCGGGAAGGTTCGAGCCAGTGACCTTTGATGATATATTAAAGACCTGTTATTGGGGAAGGTTAGAGCCAGTGAACTTTTTTGATATATTAAAGCCCTGATATTAGGGAAGGATAGAGCCAGTGACCTTTGTTGATATATTAAAGACCTGGGATTGGGGAAGGTTAAACACCTGGTATTGGGGAAGGTTAAAGCTAGTTAACTTTGTGGGTTTATTAAAGACCTGGAATTGGGGAAGGTTAGAACCAGTGACTTTTGTTGTTATATTAAAGACCTGGTATTGGGAAAGTTAGAACCAGTGACCTTTGTTGATATTTTAAAGACCAGGTATTGGGGAAGATTAGAGCCAGCGACCTTTGTTGATATATTAAAGCCCTGGTATTGGGGAAGGTTATAACCAGTGGCCTTTGTTCATATATTAAAGCCCTGGCATTGGGGAAGGTTAGATCCAGTGAACTTTGTTGATATATTAAAGACCTGGTATTGGGGAAGGTTAGAACCAGTGACCTTTGTTGATATATTAAAGACCTGGTATTGGGGAAGTTTAGAGCCAGTCGACTTTGTTGATATATTAAAGACCTGGCACTGGGGAAGGCTAGAGCCAGTGGACTTTGTTGATATATTAAACACCTGGTATTGGGGAAGGTTAGAGCCAGTGACCTTTGTGGGTATATTAAAGACTTGGTATTGGGGAAGGTTACAACCAGTGACTTTTGTTGATATATTAAAGCCCTGGTATTGGGGAAGTTTAGAACCAGTGACCTTTGTTGATATATTAAAGACCTGGTATTGGGGTGGGTTAGAGCCAGTGACTTTTGTTCATATATTAAAGAGCTGGTATTGGGGAAGGTTAGAGCCAGCGACTTTTGTTGATATATTAAAGACCTGGTATTGGGGAGGGTTTGCGCCAGTGGCCTTTGTTGATATATTAAAGACCTGGTATTGGGGAAGGTTACAACCAGTGACCTTTGTTGATATATTAAAGACCTGGTATTGGGGAAGGTAGAGTCAGTGACCTTTGTTGATATATTAAAGACCTGGTGTTGGGGAAGGTTAGAACCAGTGGCATTTGTTTATAAATTAAAGACCTGGTATTGGGGAAGGTTAGAGCCAGTGACCTTTGTTAATATATTAAAGAACTGGGATTGGGGAAGGTTAGAACGAGTGACCTTTGTTGATATATTAAAGACCTGGTATTGGGGAGGGTTTGTGCCAGTGGCCTTTGTTGATATATTAAAGACCTGGTATTAGGGAAGGTTAGAGCCAGTGACTTTTGTTCATATATTAAAGAGCTGGTATTGGGAAAATTTAGAGCCAGCGACCTTTGTTGATATATTATAGACCTGGCATTGGGGAAGGTTAGAACCAGTGATCTTTCTTGATATATTAAAGCCCTGGTATTGGGGAAGGTTAGAGCCAGTGACCTTTGTTGATATATTAAAGCCCTGGTATTGGGGAAGGTTAGAGCCAGTGGACTTTGTTGATATATTAAAGACCTGGTATTGGGGAATGTTAGAGCCAGTGGACTTTTTTGATATATTAAAGCCCTGAAATTAAGGAAGGATAGAGCCAGTGACCTTTGTTGATATATTAAAGACCTGGTATTGGGGAAGGTTAGAGTCAGCGACCGTTGTTGATATATTAAAGACCTGGGATTGGGGAAGGTTAGAACCAGTCACCTTTGTTGATATATTAAAGACCGGGTTTTGGGAAAGGTTAGAGCCAGTGGCCTTTGTTGATATATTAAAGACCTGATATTGGGGAAGGTTAGAGCCGGTGACCATTGTGGATATAATAAAGACCTGGTATTCGGGAAGGTTCGAGCCAGTGACCTTTGATGATATATTAAAGACATGTTATTGGGAAATGTTAGAGCCAGTGAAATTTTTGATATATTAAAGACATGGTATTGGGGAAGGTTAGAGCCAGTGACCTTTGTTGATAAATTAAAGACCTGGTATTGGGGAAGGTTAGAGTCAGCGACCTTTGTTGATATATTAAAGACCTGGGATTGGGGAAGGTTAGAACCAGTGACCTTTGTTGATATATTAAAGACCGGGTTTTGGGAAAGGTTAGAGCCAGTGGCCTTTGTTGATAAATTAAAGACCTGGTATTGGGGAAGGTTAGAGCCAGTGACCTTTCTTAATATATTAAAGACCTGTGATTGGGGAAGGTTAGAACGAGTGACCTTTGTTGATATATTAAACACCTGGTATTTGGGAAGATGAGAGCCAGCGACCTTTGTTGATATATGAAAGACCTGGTATAGTGGAAGGTTAGAACAAGTGACCTTTGTTGATTTCTTAAAGACCTGGTATTGTGGAAGGTTAGAGCCAGCGACCTATGTTGATATATTAAAACCTGGTATTGGGGAAGGTTTGAACCAGTGACCTTTGTTGATAAATTAAAGACCTGGTATTGGGGAAGGTTAGAGCCAGTTACCTTTCTTAATATATTAAAGACCAGTGATTGGGGAAGGTTAGAACCAGTGACCTTTGTTGATATATTAAACACCTGATATTTGGGAAGGTGAGAGCCAGCGACCTTTGTTGATATATGAAAGACCTGGTATAGTGGAAGGTTAGAACCAGTGACCTTTGTTGATATATTAATGACCTGGTATTGTGGAAGGTTAGAGCCAGCGACCTTTGTTGATATATTAAAACCTGGTATTGGGGAAGATTTGAACCAGTGACCTTTGTTGATATATTAAAGACCTGGTATTGGGAAGAGTTAGAGCAAGTGAACTTTGTTGATATATTAAAGAGCTGGTATTGGGGAAGGTTAGAGCAAGTGACCTTCGTTGATATATTAAAGTCCCGGTGTTGGGGAAGGTTAGAACCAGTGAACTTTGTTGATATATTAAAGACCGGGTTTTGGGAAAGGTTAGAGCCAGTGGCCTTTGTTGATATATTAAAGACCTGATATTGGGGAAGGTTAGAGCCGATGACCTTTGTGGATATAATAAAGACCTGGTATTCGGGAAGGTTCGAGCCAGTGACCTTTGATGATATTTTAAAGACCTGTTATTGGGGAAGGTTAGAGCCAGTGAACTTTTTTGATATATTAAAGCCCTGAAATTAAGGAAGGATAGAGCCAGTGACCTTTGTTGATAAATTAAAGACCTGGTATTGGGGAAGGTTAGAGTCAGCGACCTTTGTTGATATATTAAAGACCTGGGATTGGGGAAGGTTAGAACCAGTGACCTTTGTTGATATATTAAAGACCGGGTTTTGGGAAAGGTTAGAGCCAGTGGCCTTTGTTGATAAATTAAAGACCTGGTATTGGGGAAGGTTAGAGCCAGTGACCTTTCTTAATATATTAAAGACTTGTGATTGGGGAAGGTTAGAACGAGTGACCTTTTTTGATATATTAAACACCTGGTATTTGGGAAGATGAGAGCCAGCGACCTTTGTTGATATATGAAAGACCTGGTATAGTGGAAGGTTAGAACCAGTGACCTTTGTTGATATATTAAAGACCTGGTATTGTGGAAGGTTAGAGCCAGCGACCTTTGTTGATATATTAAAACCTGGTATTGGGGAAGGTTTGAACCAGTGACCTTTGTTGATAAATTAAAGACCTGGTATTGGGGAAGGTTAGAGCCAGTTACCTTTCTTAATATATTAAAGACCAGTGATTGGGGAAGGTTAGAACCAGTGACCTTTGTTGATATATTAAACACCTGGTATATGGGAAGGTGAGAGCCAGCGACCTTTGTTGATATATGAAAGACCTGGTATAGTGGAAGGATAGAACCAGTGACCTTTGTTGATATATTAAAGACCTTGTATTGGGGAAGGTTAGAGCCAGCGACCTTTGTTGATATATTAAAAACTGGTATTGTGGAAGGTTTGAACCATTGACCTTTGTTGATATATTAAAGACCTGGTATTGGGGAGAGTTAGAGCCAGTGAACTTTGTTGATATATTAAAGAGCTGGTATTGGGGAAGGTTAGAGCAAGTGACCTTCGTTGATATATTAAAGTCCCGGTGTTGGGGAAGCTTAGAACCAGTGAACTTTGTTGATATATTAAAGACTGGGTTTTGGGAAAGGTTAGAGCCAGTGGCCTTTGTTGATATATTAAAGACCTGATATTGGGGAAGGTTAGAGCCGATGACCTTTGTGGATATAATAAAGACCTGGTATTCGGGAAGGTTCGAGCCAGTGACCTTTGATGATATATTAAAGACCTGTTATTGGGGAAGGTTAGAGCCAGTGAACTTTTTTGATATATTAAAGCCGTGATATTAGGGAAGGATAGAGCCAGTGACCTTTGTTGATATATTAAAGACCTGGGATTGGGGAAGGTTAAACACCTGGTATTGGGGAAGGTTAAAGCCAGTTAACTTTGTGGGTTTATTAAAGACCTGGAATTGGGGAAGGTTAGAACCAGTGACTTTTGTTGTTATATTAAAGACCTGGTATTGGGAAAGTTAGAACCAGTGACCTTTGTTGATATTTTAAAGACCAGGTATTGGGGAAGATTAGAGCCAGCGGCCTTTGTTGATATATTAAAGCCCTGGTATTGGGGAAGGTTATAACCAGTGGCCTTTGTTCATATATTAAAGCCCTGGCATTGGGGAAGGTTAGATCCAGTGAACTTTGTTGATATATTAAAGACCTGGTATTGGGGAAGGTTAGAACCAGTGACCTTTGTTGATATATTAAAGACCTGGTATTGGGGAAGTTTAGAGCCAGTCGACTTTGTTGATATATTAAAGACCTGGCACTGGGGAAGGCTAGAGCCAGTGGACTTTGTTGATATATTAAACACCTGGTATTGGGGAAGGTTAGAGCCAGTGACCTTTGTGGGTATATTAAAGACTTGGTATTGGGGAAGGTTACAACCAGTGACTTTTGTTGATATATTAAAGCCCTGGTATTGGGGAAGTTTAGAACCAGTGACCTTTGTTGATATATTAAAGACCTGGTATTGGGGTGGGTTAGAGCCAGTGACTTTTGTTCATATATTAAAGAGCTGGTATTGGGGAAGGTTAGAGCCAGCGACTTTTGTTGATATATTAAAGACCTGGTATTGGGGAGGGTTTGCGCCAGTGGCCTTTGTTGATATATTAAAGACCTGGTATTGGGGAAGGTTACAACCAGTGACCTTTGTTGATATATTAAAGACCTGGTATTGGGGAAGGTAGAGTCAGTGACCTTTGTTGATATATTAAAGACCTGGTGTTGGGGAAGGTTAGAACCAGTGGCATTTGTTTATAAATTAAAGACCTGGTATTGGGGAAGGTTAGAGCCAGTGACCTTTGTTAATATATTAAAGAACTGGGATTGGGGAAGGTTAGAACGAGTGACCTTTGTTGATATATTAAAGACCTGGTATTGGGGAGGGTTTGTGCCAGTGGCCTTTGTTGATATATTAAAAACCTGGTATTAGGGAAGGTTAGAGCCAGTGACTTTTGTTCATATATTAAAGAGCTGGTATTGGGAAAATTTAGAGCCAGCGACCTTTGTTGATATATTATAGACCTGGCATTGGGGAAGGTTAGAACCAGTGATCTTTCTTGATATATTAAAGCCCTGGTATTGGGGAAGGTTAGAGCCAGTGACCTTTGTTGATATATTAAAGCCCTGGTATTGGGGAAGGTTAGAGCCAGTGGACTTTGTTGATATATTAAAGACCTGGTATTGGGGAATGTTAGAGCCAGTGGACTTTTTTGATATATTAAAGCCCTGAAATTAAGGAAGGATAGAGCCAGTGACCTTTGTTGATATATTAAAGACCTGGTATTGGGGAAGGATAGAGTCAGCGACCGTTGTTGATATATTAAAGACCTGGGATTGGGGAAGGTTAGAACCAGTCACCTTTGTTGATATATTAAAGACCGGGTTTTGGGAAAGGTTAGAGCCAGTGGCCTTTGTTGATATATTAAAGACCTGATATTGGGGAAGGTTAGAGCCGGTGACCATTGTGGATATAATAAAGACCTGGTATTCGGGAAGGTTCGAGCCAGTGACCTTTGATGATATATTAAAGACATGTTATTGGGAAATGTTAGAGCCAGTGAAATTTTTGATATATTAAAGACATGGTATTGGGGAAGGTTAGAGCCAGTGACCTTTGTTGATAAATTAAAGACCTGGTATTGGGGAAGGTTAGAGTCAGCGACCTTTGTTGATATATTAAAGACCTGGGATTGGGGAAGGTTAGAACCAGTGACCTTTGTTGATATATTAAAGACCGGGTTTTGGGAAAGGTTAGAGCCAGTGGCCTTTGTTGATAAATTAAAGACCTGGTATTGGGGAAGGTTAGAGCCAGTGACCTTTCTTAATATATTAAAGACCTGTGATTGGGGAAGGTTAGAACGAGTGACCTTTGTTGATATATTAAACACCTGGTATTTGGGAAGATGAGAGCCAGCGACCTTTGTTGATATATGAAAGACCTGGTATAGTGGAAGGTTAGAACCAGTGACCTTTGTTGATATATTAAAGACCTGGTATTGTGGAAGGTTAGAGCCAGCGACCTATGTTGATATATTAAAACCTGGTATTGGGGAAGGTTTGAACCAGTGACCTTTGTTGATAAATTAAAGACCTGGTATTGGGGAAGGTTAGAGCCAGTTACCTTTCTTAATATATTAAAGACCAGTGATTGGGGAAGGTTAGAACCAGTGACCTTTGTTGATATATTAAACACCTGGTATATGGGAAGGTGAGAGCCAGCGACCTTTGTTGATATATGAAAGACCTGGTATAGTGGAAGGATAGAACCAGTGACCTTTGTTGATATATTAAAGACCTTGTATTGGGGAAGGTTAGAGCCAGCGACCTTTGTTGATATATTAAAAACTGGTATTGTGGAAGGTTTGAACCATTGACCTTTGTTGATATATTAAAGACCTGGTATTGGGGAGAGTTAGAGCCAGTGAACTTTGTTGATATATTAAAGAGCTGGTATTGGGGAAGGTTAGAGCAAGTGACCTTCGTTGATATATTAAAGTCCCGGTGTTGGGGAAGCTTAGAACCAGTGAACTTTGTTGATATATTAAAGACTGGGTTTTGGGAAAGGTTAGAGCCAGTGGCCTTTGTTGATATATTAAAGACCTGATATTGGGGAAGGTTAGAGCCGATGACCTTTGTGGATATAATAAAGACCTGGTATTCGGGAAGGTTCGAGCCAGTGACCTTTGATGATATATTAAAGACCTGTTATTGGGGAAGGTTAGAGCCAGTGAACTTTTTTGATATATTAAAGCCCTGATATTAGGGAAGTTTAGAGCCAGTCGACTTTGTTGATATATTAAAGACCTGGCACTGGGGAAGGCTAGAGCCAGTGGACTTTGTTGATATATTAAACACCTGGTATTGGGGAAGGTTAGAGCCAGTGACCTTTGTGGGTATATTAAAGACTTGGTATTGGGGAAGGTTACAACCAGTGACTTTTGTTGATATATTAAAGACCTGGTATTGGGGAAGTTTAGAACCAGTGACCTTTGTTGATATATTAAAGACCTGGTATTGGGGTGGGTTAGAGCCAATGACCTTTGTTGATATATTAAAGACCTGGTATAGGGGAAGGTTAGAGCCAGCGACTTTTGTTGATATATTAAAGACCTGGTATTGGGGAGGGTTTGCGCCAGTGGCCTTTGTTGATATATTAAAGACCTGGTATTGGGGAAGGTTACAACCAGTGACCTTTGTTGATATATTAAAGACCTGGTATTGGGGAAGGTAGAGTCAGTGACCTTTGTTGATATATTAAAGACCTGGTGTTGGGGAAGGTTAGAACCAGTGGCATTTGTTTATAAATTAAAGACCTGGTATTGGGGAAGGTTAGAGCCAGTGACCTTTGTTAATATATTAAAGACCTGGGATTGGGGAAGGTTAGAACGAGTGACCTTTGTTGATATATTAAAGACCTGGTATTGGGGAGGGTTTGTGCCAGTGGCCTTTGTTGATATATTAAAGACCTGGTATTAGGGAAGGTTAGAGCCAGTGACTTTTGTTCATATATTAAAGAGCTGGTATTGGGAAAATTTAGAGCCAGCGACCTTTGTTGATATATTATAGACCTGGCATTGGGGAAGGTTAGAACCAGTGATCTTTCTTGATATATTAAAGCCCTGGTATTGGGGAAGGTTAGAGCCAGTGACCTTTGTTGATATATTAAAGCCCTGGTATTGGGGAAGGTTAGAGCCAGTGGACTTTGTTGATATATTAAAGACCTGGTATTGGGGAATGTTAGAGCCAGTGGACTTTGTTGATATATTAAACACCTGGTATTGGGGAAGGTTAAAGCCAGTGACCTTTGTGGGTATATTAAAGTCCTGGTATTGGGGAAGGTTAGAACCAGTGACTTTTGTTGATATATTAAAGACCTGGTATTGGGGAAGGTTAGAGCCAGTGACCTTTGTGGGTATACTAAAGACCTGGTACTGGGGAAGGTTAGAACCAGTGACTTTTGTTGATATATTAAAGCCCTGGTATTGGGGAAGGTTAGAACCAGTGAACTTTGTTGATATATTAAAGACCTGGTATTGGGGAAGGTTAGAATCGGTGACCTTTGTTGATATATTAAAAACCTGGTATTTGGGAAGGTTAGAGCCAGCGTCCTTTGTAGATATATTAAAGACCTGGTATTGGGGAAGGTTAGAGCCAGCGACCTTGGTTGATATATGAAAACCTGGTATTGGGTAAGGTTTGAACCAGTGATCTTTGTTGATATATTAAATACCTGGTATTGGGGAGGGTTAGAGCCAGAGATCTTTGTTGATATATTAAAGACCTGATATTGGGGAAGGTTAAACACCTGGTATTGGGGAAGGTTAAAGCCAGTTAACTTTGTGGGTTTATTAAAGACCTGGAATTGGGGAAGGTTAGAACCAGTGACTTTTGTTGTTATATTAAAGACCTGGTATTGGGAAAGTTAGAACCAGTGACCTTTGTTGATATTTTAAAGACCAGGTATTGGGGAAGCTTAGAGCCAGCGGCCTTTGTTGATATATTAAAGCCCTGGTATTGGGGAAGGTTAGAACCAGTGGCCTTTGTTCATATATTAAAGCCCTGGCATTGGGGAAGGTTAGATCCAGTGAACTTTGTTGATATATTAAAGACCTGGTATTGGGGAAGGTTAGAACCAGTGACTTTTGTTGATATATTAAAGCCCTGGTATTGGGGAAGGTTAGAACCAGTGAACTTTGTTGATATATTAAAGCCCTGGTATTGGGGAAGGTTAGAACCAGTGAACTTTGTTGATATATTAAAGACCTGGTATTGGGGAAGTTTAGAATCAGTGAACTTTGTTGATATATTAAAGCCCTGGTATTGGGGTAGGTTAGAACCAGTGGCCTTTGTTCATATATTAAAGCCCTGGTATTGGGGAAGTTTAGCGTCACTTACTTTTGTTGATGTATTAAAATCCTGGTATTGGTCAAAGATGTCGCCAACTACCCAGGTTCGAAGCCACTGCTCTTTGTAAGGAGTTTGGCCATTCTCCCCATGTCTGCGTGGGTTTCCTCCGGTGGCTCTGGTTTCCTCTCACTCTTCAAACTGCTGGTCACCCGTGTGCATTTGGGCAGCACAGTCTCATTGGACAGAAGGGCCTGTTACTGTGCCCTATCTCTAAATCAGTGGTTCTCAACCTGTTTCCCATTCACATTCTACCTTAAGTAATCCTTTAAGAGAGAGATGCCTTAGGTGCCCTGTGCTTTGTGAGGGATTACTTAAGGTGGTATGTGAGTGGGAAACAGGTTGAGAACCACTGCTATAAATTAATGCAAAAATAGAGTAAAAGATGATGTGAATAAAATAGTAGATAATTTGGAGTAGGGCTGTAAGTACTGAGAAGCTCTGTCAAAATCATCAAAAGGAACGAGCAGCTTACGAAAGGGATCATCTACATAATGATACCAATTTGTTGCTACGTCAATAACAGAAATATACAGAAAAATAGCTGGGAAATGGACAAGAGACGATTACATTGGAAAGGAATAAATTGAGCAGAAACTAGATTAGCAAAGATTAGTTGATGTACAGGAAAATTCTGCATGTCTATTAGTATGTGTGCAAATCATTCAAGGCGGCAGGGCAAATTTGGAAACCTATTTTAAATTTGGGCTTTATTAATGGAGGATCAGTGTCCAAGGGCCGGAAGCAATGCTGGACATTTGCCTTCAGCAGGAGCATTTGAGGCAGAGAAGTAGGCCAAGATTCAGGAATGTTGGGCAGGAGATTTACCAGACCAATTCCAGGAATAAGGAACCACATTTAATGTTCTTTTTCAGGAACTGAGTTACAGGGAAAGGGTAAACATGAGGACTTTATTCCCTGGAGCGTAGAAGAATGAGGGGAGATTTGATAGAGGTGTTTTAAATGATGAAGGGATAAAGTAAATGCATGTAGGTTTTTTTCCACTGAGGGTATGTGAGATAGAGACCAGAGGACATGGGTGAAGGGCGAAAGTGGAAAGGTTTAGGGGGCTGAGAGTGGTGGGAGTGTGGAACGAGCTGTCAGAAAAATTTGGACAGGTACATGGATGGGAGAAGCATGAAGGGTTATGGACTGGGTGCAGATCAGTGGGACTAGGCAAAAAAAAATAGTTTGTCAAATACCAGAAGGGCTGAAGGGGCCTGTTTCTCTGTTCTATGTTTCTAACATGGAGAGTTAGGGTGGAAGGGATGATCTTTTCAGAGGGGTAAGTTTATCAGCACCTGTGGGTAAATTTGATCATGGCCGGGCAGGAATAACCAGGGAGTAAAAACTAATGAGGTCAGCAAATAGAGTACACCGATTAAAGATTGTTGGAACCAAACGAATGGGAAGACAAAGCAGGAGTCATGGCCACATTAAATGGTGTCTGTTTAAACCACATTCATTCTCAAAATTTGCATTTGCATCAACTCTTTTTATGTCATATCGCTGGTTATTTTCAGCCATCTCCTTCCTGAGATATATTTAGCCTTGTGAAATTTGTTTCCCATCACTGAACATCCTTTCTTTCATTCTTTTTTTTCCCCCAGAGGGGTAATATTCAGTTTGGATGTGATCTGGCCCCTAATGTGGGCACAAACATTCCCTTCTTGGCAGTAAATCAGAAAAATCTGCAGACTTCGTGGTTGAAGTAAAAACACAAACTGCTGGAGAAACTCAGCAGGTCAAACAGTGTCCTTTACATAGCAAAGGTCGAGATACAGAACCAACATTTCAGGCTTGAGTCCCTCAGCAAAGTATGAGAAAATGCATCTGAACACAAGAGTGGGGGGTGGGGAGTGGGGAAGGGGGGTAGCAAAGGCAGGAGATGATAGGTGGAGAAAGAGGGAGGGGACAGCAGTGATAGGGGGATGAATGGGTGGAAGAATTGGAAAGACAGGGAAAGGGGGAGGGGAAGGAAAAGGTGAGCAGGTTTAATGGAAAGCAGTAAAGTCAATGTTTATGCCAACTGCCTGGAGGGTGCCCAGACGCAAAATAAGGTGTTGTTCCTCCATTCTGTGGGTGGTCAGAGTGGGATAGTACGCAAGGACATGGACAGACGTGAGCACAGGAGTGTGACTCAGAATTGAAATGGTTGGCCTCTGGGAGTTCGCTGTGGTTGTGAATGGAGAGGAGATGCTGAGTGAAGCAATCTCCCAGTCTGCAACCGGTCTCTCTGATGTAGAGAAGCCCACAAAGGGACCACCAGATAAGACATCTGGATGTACAGGTAAAGTGTTGCTTCACGGCTTGTTTGGTGCCCCGGACCGTGGTGAGGGAGGGGGTGTGGAGCACGCTTTGCACCTCCTGCAGGAGCAGGGGAAGGCATCGAGGGTGCAATGTGGGGAGGGAATCGTGAAGGGAGCGATCCCTGCGCAAGGCCGCGAGAGGAGGAGTGGGAAAGATATGTCTGGTGATGGGATCCTGTAGTAAGTGCCGGAAATTCTATATTGGTTGCATCTGAGGGCAGAGGGGGGCCAAATGAGTAGGAAATGGAGGAACTCTCCAGCCAAATGGGCATCGACCACCACTTTCCATTAAACTTGCTCTCCTCTTCTTTCCTCTCCCCCTTTCCCATCTTTCCTCCCTTCTTCCTGACCTACCCAGCCATCCCCCTCCCCATCATTGCTGCTGTCCCTTCTCTCCTTTCTCCACCTATCATCTCCTGCCTTTGCCACCCCATCCCCCTGCCCCCCCCCCCACTCTTTTGATTGGACACCTGCTGGCCTTTTCTCATACTTTGATGATGAGCTCCAGCCCGAAACTGGGGTTTGGTATCATTAGGTTTGCTACCTAAAGGTCACTGTTTGACCTGCTGAGTATCTCCAGCAGTTTGTGTTTTTTACTTGTCTTCTTGAGAACCAGAAGTCAGAATCTTGGAATGATTTTCCCATGAAAATCTAAATCTGGAAATTTAAAGCAGAAACACCAAACGCTGGAAATACTTAGCAGGTTCAGCCACATCCATGGGAAGAGAAGAGGGCGCTTGAAGACCCTTCTTTGGAACTGGAGAGAGAAGTCAGACAGGGATGTCTCTGACAGGGTAAAACTCGGGTGACCATGGAGATACACAAGGTTAACTGGTCATTAAGTGAAGGGGAGCAGTTAGAGAGTGAAAACATTTTGCAGAGCAGCAGTAGAACAAGCCCAGTAGTGTCCTCTAGTCCCAGAGAGACAAAAACAGAAGGTTAAAAAAAAACTAAATGAAGATGATGTTATGGATTCAGACTGAGAAACCATGTTACTTGATATTCCAGAATTCAGGATATAGTTCAGAAAACATACTCAGATAAAAGAGAGGAGTTCTTCCTTTACTTTACCCCTGGGTCAACCCCAGTAGATGTTCCAACAAGTGTCACCCAATCTAGGCGCATGGCACAGATGCCTTTATTATTCAGGCTGTTGAATATTAAAAATGGGGAAGCTCTATTACAGCTGCATAAAGCTTTGCTTGGTCACATTTTGTGTGCAGTATGGTCGCACATTATTGGAAGGATTTGGAGTCTTTGGGAGAGTGCAGAAGGAGTTCAACAAGCTGTTGGCTGGATTGGAGAGCATTAGACGTGAGAGTTTGGATAAACTCTCTGGTGCATTGGAGGCTGAGGGGTCAGTTGAGATAAGTTTATTGAATTACGAGAGCCATCAATCGGGCAGGAAACACTGGACAACATTTTTTTTTCCCAAAAGGTTTTCTTCCTGGAAACAAATTGAGAATAATGATAGACAACTTCAAACTAAACACAAAGATAATTTCAGAATTGCTGTATCACGTAGGAAGCTGGAGAAATGTAAAATGAATTTTTATTGAATTTAGCATGTTTAATGATGAATGACATGAGCTCACAGAATGCAGTCTCACTGAAGCTGCCAACCTTTTGGACCTCACAGCTATTTGTCGGGTTCAAACAGGTTGAGGCCCAGTTTCAGGTCAGGCAGATCACGGCAAACTCCATGAGATATTACTACGTGGTCAGTTCACTCGACCAGGACACTGCTGGATGAATCATCGACTTCTTACATCAGCCGGCAGCCGCCGGCAGGTATGAGGCAATGAAGGAGTTTCTTATCTGCACCTCTGGCCTTTCCTGCCGCGAACGAGTGACATGACTGCTCCACATGGATGGCCAGGGCAGCCACACGCCATCCGCCCATATGAAAAATTTGTTGGTGTTAATGGATCGCCACAGACCCTGCTTACTAGATATTTTTCAAACAGCTGCCGTAAGACATTCGCTTACTCCTCATAGATGACGATTTCAGCGACCCACATAGGTTAGTTACCCATGCAGATGTCCTGTGGCATGCCAAGCAATATGGTGGGGCATCCATTGGCCTAGTTGCTGCGCCACTTCATCAAGGAGGCCGGCGATAGCAACACCAGATGGAGCCTCAAGCTCAGAGCGTTGGTGTTTCTAACATCAGAAATGGGGTTCTGGAACCTGCAACTGCTGTCCACTTTGCTCCTATCTGGGAAACACCAGGGCCGGCCATCACTGATGGCTACAACATTCAGCCACCAAGACAGCCTGTTTTATCTATAGGGCCAGCATTCAGGGCGGCGTTACCTTGTGGACACAGAGGCAGAGGTTAGCATCTTGCTCCCCTCGAACTGAGACACCCATGCCAGGAAATCAAGACCATCCCTCACCAGCACCAACAATAGCAGCATACGCATGTACGGGGTGTGGACCATCCTGCTCGAGTTCGCCTCCTGCTGTTTTACCTAGACCTTCATATTGGCTGATGTTTCTCAGCCCCTACTGGGAACAGACTTCATTCAAGCCCACTGCCTCCTGGTGGACCTGAAAGGGCACCGACTGGTCAATTCCAGGAGCTTCGAGACCTTCACCCTTCGAGAAGCCAAGCTCCCGGCCTCCCACCTCAACTTGGTAACCTTATCGGGCAACGAATTTGCCAGAATTCTGGTAGCATTCCTAGTTATTATAATGCCATGGCTCTCCACTGCAGTCCAAAAACGTGGCATCCAGCACCATATCCCCATGCAGGGATCTTCGCTACATGCCCAGGAATGCAGGCTTCCACCCAACAAGTGGCAGCTCACCAAGGAAGAATTAGGAGGATGGAAGAGATGGAAATCATTCGGCATTCATGGGCCTCTCCTCTACACATTGTGCCGAAATCTTCTGGAGGATGGAGACCTTGTGGGTACTACCACTGACTCAACAATGCCATGACAGCCGACTAGTACCCAGTTCCCCACATTTCGGACTTCATGGCCAATCGACACAGATTGAGGATCTTCTCAAAAATTAACCTGGTCTGTGGGTACCACCAGATCCCCATGAATCCCAACGACATCCCCAAGACAGCCCTCATCACTCCATTCGGCCTTTCCAATTTCCTCGTGCAGACTTTCCAAAGACTCATGGACTCAGTGGGTCGCAGCCTGGATTTTGTTTTTATCTAGCTATACGACAGTTCATCGCCAGTTGTTTGCAACAGGAAAACTTAACCCACCTCCATCTGCTCTGCCAGGTGACTACAACCCAAATGTCAGTTCGGCCTGACGGCCATCGATTTACTTTAAACTGCATCGATCGACACGGGGCTGTCCCTCTTCTGTCAAAGGTTGACGCCATTCGTAAGTTTGCCAAGCCAACTATGGTCAAAGGATTGCAGAAGTTTGTTGGGATGGTCAACTTCTAACATTGGTTCCTGCCATCAGCTGTCAGGATCATGCAACCTCTTTTCAAGCTGCTGTCTAGTCAGACCAAAGAGCTCAGCTGGGACGTGGAGTCTTCAGCAACTTTCGACCCTGAATTGGTTACTTTAAGTGTCCTGCTCTCGGACACTTCCACGTCATCCTTCGCCAGGGTTCTCATCACCAACTGGAGAGTCTGTTTCGTTCTTCCTTCCAATATCATGTAGGACAGGGGGGCACAGTTCACGTCCGACCTGTGGGCAGCATTGCCACAGCTCCTAGGTACCCAGTTACATTACACCATGGCATTTGGAGACAGGCCTCATGGTGCGCTCCGAGGCCTTGGATGCTCCTCAGCATCTGCCCAGTGTCGAAGGACGATTTGGCCACATCCTCCACTGAGCTCGTCTATGGGATCCTGCTAACAGTCCTGAGACAGCTCGCTGCCAAGAGAAAACATTTGTGGCTCTGCTAATGCGACTTTGTGAGAAGGTGGGCACCTTGGCCCCTTACCAACCTCACACCTCGGTCCATCCCCATCCTACATTGCGAAGACTACAAATATGCCTTCATAAGGAGAGGTGCGCACCATACGAGGTTCCATACAAGGTGTTACGACACAATGGGACTATATTCCTTTTGGGATGGGTGAGAATCACTGCTCTAGACCCAATTGTTACTGAAATATTTTGCTTGAGTAAAATTGTCATTGGCCCATTTCCTTTAGAGCTATGAAACTGTGCACATAATGAGTCAATTAGGGACAGTGGTTTTCAAACTTTTTCTTTCCACACAGAATTAGAATTCTACTAATTCTACCATTAGTACAATTTCCAATTTTACTAATCACAGAGCACTTATGGCACAGGGATTGTTTAAGGTGGAATGTGAGTTTAGAGGGCAGTTTGAAAACCATGGATTTAAAGTAACCAAATCAGGGTATCCCGGTTTGCATAGTGGTTAGTGAAACATTGTTACAACACTCGCCATCCAGGTTTGAATCCAGTGCTGGTGGTAAAGAGTTGGTGCGTAGGTCTGTATGGGTTTCCTCCCACCATTCAAAACAGACCGTGGCTGTCGGTCAATCGGGTGTCATTGGGTGGCACGGGTTTGTGGGCCAAAAGGGCCTACCACCATGCTGTATGTATGTCTAAATGTAGCAGCCAGCACATCTTTAGGGAGGAAAGTGGAGCTCCTACGAATATCCATACAATTGCAAGGAGAACATGCAAACTCCACAGAGACAGCGCTCGAGGTCAGGAGCAAATCCAGGTGCCCAGAACCATGAGACGACTGCAGAATCTGCTGCACCATTATGATTTAGATCGTGTGAAAACTCATCAATTTCACTTAGAGACTAAGTACCCACTGCCCTCTGTGATTGAATATTCCAAAGATTTACAACTCTCTTTTTCTGTGTGAACTCTCTTGGAGATGATTTATTTCTGACATATGCCTTTGGAGAAAGATCTGTATCCCTGCTCAAGCCCATAACATGCTCACTTACAGGAGCTTCTGATCACTGGGAAAATGAAAAATAGTCCATTTACTTTATAAAACTCTTCATCATACCTCGGGATGACTCTCAGTTCAAGACAGGACAAATTTCTTCCCTGGATCCCTTTTGTTATGCAATGTAATCTGATTGCTAGAATGCAGCCAGTCTGAGAGATAAATGATATGAACAAGAGAGCCTGAAATGCTTTAATGCAGCAGAGCATTTAGGGTCAGGAATGAAAAAACAAGACATAGGAGCAGAAATAGGCTTTTCAGCCCATCGAATCTAACCCCCCTCCCCCCGTTCAAGCATGAGCTGATCCATTCTCCCATTCAGCTCCACTACCTGACCTTCTCCCATGACCTTTGATGCCTCAGCTAATCAAGAGCCTATCAATCTCGGCCTTGAAAACACCCAATGACCTGGCCTCTACAACTGCCTGTGCAACAAATTCCACAGATTCACCACCATCTGGCTGAAGAAATGTTTCCACATCTCTGTTCTGAACAAATGCTCTTCAATCCTGAAGTTGTGCTCTCTTGTCCTAGACCAGTGGTTCTCAATCTTTTTCTTTCCGCTCACATACCACCTTAAGTCTTCTTTCTTTGGCTTGGCTTCGCGGACGAAGATTTATGGAGGGAGTAAAAAGTCCACGTCAGCTGCAGGCTCGTTTGTGGCTGACAAGTCCGATGCGGGACAGGCAGACACGATTGCAGCGGTTGCAAGGGAAAATTGGTTGGTTGGGGTTGGGTGTTGGGTTTTTCCTCCTTTGCCTTTTGTCAGTGAGGTGGGCTCTGCGGTCTTCTTCAAAGGAGGTTGCTGCCCGCCAAACTGTGAGGCGCCAAGATGCACGGTTTGAGGCGCTATCAGCCCACTGGCGGTGGTCAATGTGGCAGGCACCAAGAGATTTCTTTAGGCACCTTAAGTAATCCGTTACTAACTACAGAGCACACAAGGCATAGAGCTCTGTGGTTAGCAAGGGATTGATTAAATTAATGGGGAAAAAAGGTTGAGAACCACTGTCCAAGACTCTCCTATCACGGTGTGGTGATATGAATATACTGTGCTGTGTACGAGTGACTGGCCCGCCCACTTATGACTTACTCCCTAGTGACTCCCCCCCTTATGACTTGGCCATAAAGGTCGACCTCTCTTCCCCTGTCCTGCATTCGAGCACACGGATTTGGACCAGCTACAATCTAAAGAATGTTCAACTCACTCAGTCTTTGGTGTTATTGATGGAGCACATGAATTTAATACACATTATTCCTGCCACTCGAGATGGACAAGTTGCTGAGACTTGACAGGCTAGACATCCATCCTCAGGCACCAGGAGCTGCTGAACAGTATAAGCAGTGGATCGCCTGCTTCTCCAATTTCCTCGAGGTCACTGTGAGCCTAGTGGATTCGGATGAAACAAGGCTCAAGGTCCTACAAGCGAGGTTGGGCCTCCGAGCATACCCGGCGATCAGGAGCTGCACATCCTACGCAGAGGCCATGGCTGAGCTCTTCAACTTTTACTGACCCTGGGTGAACAAGGTGTACTCATGGTATCTCCTGGCCTCGAGAAAGCCTGGTGAGTCGGGTTCCTTCAGGCCCTGTACAACCTGGGGAAAGGCTGCTGGAGCTCTGTGTCAGCACCCATGCCTGCAGCCAGTGTGTGGGAGAGTTGGTCCGGGACGCCTGCATATCTGGAGTGAGGTCTGACAACAACCATCAGCAACTGCTCGAGCAAGACAAGCTGCCCATGAAAAGAGTGTTTCAGCTGGCCAGGACTCTCGATTCAGCTCAGCGCAATGCTGAGGTGAACGCCAGTAAGAACAGGTCATCCATGTGCAGTCCGCAGGCACCGCCATTTTGGGAGCCGCATCACAGACTTCTGTCGCGGAAGCCAACCATGACCCCATCACTGCGATCGGACACCCGAAGTGTCACTACTGTGGCCAGCTAAAGCAGCCCCGATGATTCTGCCCCACTAAAGAAGCCACCTGCTTGGGTGTGGGAAGAAAGGACATGACCAGAGTGTCTGTAAGTCCAAACCCTCCCGTGTGAGAAGAGCTGCATGTGCCCTCAGGGGTAGGCCATTGATCCCGACATCACTTCCGACCCTGAACGGCTCGACCACAGCACGACCCGAGAGTCGCGATCTGACAAGATGTCACTTCTGCCTTCTTGTCCCTCATGGATGACGCCACCTCCGTCTTTCTCCTTCTTGTTCAAAACGACCACATAGTCAACATGGAGGCCATCAACTTACCGACCAGCCCTCCCTTCTGATAGCAACGACGACCCAGCCCTGGCTACTATCATACTCAACCAAGGCAGTCCCGACGCGATCACCCATTCGATGATGGAGATAGAGGTAAATGGGAAGAGAACTAACTGGCCATTTGACAGTAGGAGCACAGAGAGTTTCATCCACCCAGACACTGCCAGCAAGCTCTCTGTCCCGGTTAGATCCACGAGCGGCACCATCTCGATGGGCGCTAAGGACCAATCTGCAGTGATCCACAAGTACTGTGTAGCATCGTTAATGGTTGGGAGTGGGGGGAAAACACTATGATAACTTTAATTTCCTTGTGATGCCACAGCTCTGCACGCCGATTCTCCTGGGCCTCAACTTCCAGAGCCAGTTCACGAGTCTCACGATAGTGTTTGGAGAACCACAACTGCCGTTAACAGTATACAACTCCCAACTCACTATCCATCCCAGCCAGCAGGCTGGTCCCACCTGCGGCCTCTCCACCCTCCTTGTACCCCCTCCATCATTATTTGAGAACCTCACCTCAGACTGCAAGCCAATCACAACAAAGAACAGATGCTATAGTGCTGAGGACAGGGCATTTATTAAGTCCAAGGTACAACAACTCCTGGCAGAGGGGACCATAGCCCACAGTTCCAGCCCATGGAGAGCCCACGTTGTGGTGGTCAGGGGTGGGAATAAGGCCAGAATGGTGATCGACTACAGCAAGATGATCAACCATTTTATGCAGCTGGATGCCTACCCCCTGCTCCAGATCGCTTACGTGGTCAATAAGATCGCCCAGTACAGGGTTTCTCAACTATTGGCCTAAAGTCAACATACCACCAACTCCACCTTCATCCAGGAGACCGCAAATACACACCTTTGAAGTGGATGGTAGACTTTATCACTTCCTTCAGGTGCCCTTTGGAGTCACTAACATGTTCTAAAAGGAGATGGATTGGATGGTAGACAGGCACAAGCTAACGGCCACTTTCCCCTACCTGGACAATATCACCATCTGCGGCAACAACCAGCAGGACCATGATGCAAACCTTGCTAAATTCCTCCTCACTGTGGAGTCCCTGAATTTGACTTACAACAAGGAGAAGTTTGTGTTTAGCACTACTCATCTTGCTCTCCTTGGATGCATCGTGGCACATGGTGTCATTGCACTTGACCCCAACCGCATGCATCCCCTCATGGAACTCCCATCCCACACAACCTCAAGGCGCTCAAAAGGTCTGTGGGGTTCTTTTTGTACTATGCTCAATGGGTGCCTAATTATGCCGATAAAGCCTACTCCCTCTTAGAGCCACAACCTTCCACTTATCGGCAGAAGCCCGGGATGCTTTCACCCAGGTCAAGGGAGACATTGGTAATGCCGTGGACGAATCCATCCCTTTCCAGATGGAAAATGATGACTCCAACTTTGTGCTGGCCCACATTCTCAACCAGGTGGGCAGGCCAGTGGCATTTTTTCCTGCACCCTCCATGGCCCCGAGACACAACAATCCTCCGTTGAGAAGGAGGCACAGGTGATTGTTGAGGCCGTGTGCCACTGCCATCACTCCTGGCCAGGAAAAGATTTACCCTGCTCATGGACCAATGACACCAAACTGCAGGGTAAAATCAAGAACGATAAAATCTTGAAGTGCAGAATCGAGCTCTGCACCTATAACTATGATATCCTGTACCAGTCGGACAAGCTCAACAACCTCCCAGATGCCCTGTCCTGAGGGACGTGGGCCAGTGCGCATCTCGACCACCTCAAATCCCTCCACGACGACCTCTGCCACCCTAAGGGAACTTCCCGTACTCCATGATCAGACACTGTTGGGTCTATGCGGAATGTAATCCGCAGTTCTTAAGGCCCGTCAAGACACAGCTCATCTAAACCACGCACCCCTTTGAATGACTCAGTGTTGATTTCAAGGGACCCCTGTGCTTGTCCAACAAGAATGTCTATTTCCTCAACACGATCAATGAGTTCTCCAGATTCCCCTTTGCCATCCTCTATCCCGACGTGACCTCAGCCACTGTCATCAGGGCATCCTGCAGCATATTCACCCTCTTTGGGTACCTGAATTATATCCATAGTGATCGGGGGTCCTCTTTCATGAGCAACGAGCTGCGGCAATACCTGTTGGCTATAGCCATAGCCACCAGTAGGTCCACAAGCTTCAACCCCAGGGGGAACGGCCAAGTGGAGAGAGAAAATGCCATTATGTGGAAGGCAGACCTACTGGCCCTTAAGTCAAAAGGCCTGGCAGTATCCCACTGGCAGGAAGTCCTGTCAGAAGCACTCCATGCCATCCGATCCCTCCTATGCACCGCAACCAATATGACTCCACATGAAAAAACGATGCTCTTTGTTCAATCAATCCCCCGAAGAAAGTCCCACTTAATTTTGCCAAAACTGTCCTTTCCAGGAGTGGGTAGAGGTGGGGAAATTGCATTGAAACATTTCAAACATTGAAAGGGATGGACAGAGGAGATGTAGAAAGTTTGTTGCCCATGCGATATGCTCTAGCAATAACACAAAAGATTGAGTGAGGTGAACGATGGGCTTCAATACAAGTTAGATTGTAGTTGGCCTGATTCCATGTGCTCGAATGGAGGACAGGGGAAGGGAGGTCGACCTTTATGGCCAGGTCACAAGGGGAGGAGTCACTAGGGAGTGAGTCATCAGTGTGCTGACCAGCCACACAGTATATTTATATCATCACACATTCACCCCCTCTTTTAAAAAAAAACCCCACTGGGTTAAAGTCCCAGAGGTTCAGCCGGTCGGGTGGTTTCCTCTCCCTCTGTGACCTGTGCAGCTCTGGCGGTGGTGAACTGGTCCGCTCCATTGCCGGTCGTGTGTTGAGGCTGGGGTGGTAGGGCTGTCTCAGTAGGGAGTGGGGTTTGGTTGTATGTGGGGGCGGTCGTAGTGGTTGGAGCAGCTGGAAGGGGGTTGGGGGTGTGTGGTGTGGGGCCCTGGGGGGTGTCATCGATCTGCACCCAATCCCTCAGGTGAGTGGTTTGGGTGTAGTTAAGAGTAACTCACCCTCTCCTCTACCAACTCCCAGGACAGGCATAGCACGGGTAGGAAACCTCTACAATGTAAAGCTTCCTCTGCAATGCTCACCTTCCACTCCCACGGCTGATCAGGCAATGCATACCTCTGTCTGTGACGTCCCTTTTCCCTCATGGGGCAGTGTTCCCACAATACTGCCTCTTAATTAGGGGAGCTTTCCTCAGTTTGACCCCTCCAACAGTGCCACATCACTGCCTTGACTGACTTGGAGATCGTTCAGGTTCTGCTTCAGAGAAAACGGTCCTCCTCTTTCAGTCACAGTGAGAAGGAATGACATCCCATTGAGGTTTAAAGGGGGTGAATGTTAAATACTGTAAAATCCCTGGAATCCAGAATTCAAGTAACTGGCAACCTCAGCAAAATTTAAAAAATTGTTAAAAATAAATAATAAATACACATTTTAATAAAAGTTTAAAATTGTAAAAGTAAATGTTCTCTGAAGTAACACATGAACCTTTGGTGAAGATGGGAGCAAAAATTCAGCCAGTGGAGTGCCTTGGTCGCGCTTTGCTCGTAACAGCTGTTTGAATAAAGTTGTGTTTGAATAAAATGGCATCGCCCAGGATGAAGAGCTGGTAATGCCGCTCGGTATTGGGTAAAGTGTCTCCTTATCCTTACATTAATTGTACATCACCATTCAGTTCAGGTGTGCAGGATGGCACAGATCTGCTCGGATGAGTTGGTTTGCGATGACTTTGCTCTGTCTAAACCTGCTGCTTTTGCAGCTCAACGTGCCTGTCATACTGAGTCATTCTTTCCCATGGGCTACACAAGCAAATCTGAGCCTCGTCTTAATATCTTGCCAGGAAAGCAGCATCTCTGACGGTGCCACGCTGCCCAGTATTGCTCTGGAGTGGCAATCTACATTCGTCATCCCTGGTACACAATGTAAGCACTTGACCTCTGGCATAGGCAGACTCCGGCACACTGCACCTTTGCCTGGCAACACCAGTGCTTCTCAATCCTTTTTTCCTACTCACATACTGTGGTGATACGACCACCAGCCTACTGCAGGGGTCGATCTCTTTACCTGCAGGAAGACCACTTAAGGGGCTGACTCGACCTGGCCAGCTGTCAATCAGCCGACCTGAATATAAACCTGAGCCGGCCCTTCCTGAGCCAGTCACACAGGGAGCCACCAAGGCATGAACTGGTCTTCAGTCCTTTACTGGAATAAAGCCTATTGTACAGACTTTTAAGTTTCGTGCTTGCTCGCTGCTACCTCAACGCACCACACATACCACCTTGAATCTTTGGCTTGGCTTCGCGGACGAAGATTTATGGAGGGGTAATGTCCACGTCAGCTGCAGGCTCGTTTGTGGCTGACAAGTCCGATGCAGGACAGGCAGTCACGGTTGCAGCGGTTGCAGGGGAAAATTGGTTGGTTGGGGTTGGGTGTTGGGTTTTTCCTCCTTTGTCTTTTGTCAGTGAGGTGGGCTGTGCGGTCTTCTTCAAAGGAGGTTGCTGCCCACCGAACTGTGAGGTGCCAAGATGCACGGTTTGAGGCAATATCAGCCCACTGGCGGTGGTCAATGTGGCAGGCACCAAGAGATTTCTTTAGGCAGTCCTTGTGCCTCTTCTTTGGTGCACCTCTGTCATGGTGGCCAGTGGAGAGCTCGCCATATAACACGATCTTGGGAAGGCGATGGACCTCCATTCTGGAGATGTGACCTGCCCAGCGCAGTTGGATCTTCAGCAGCGTGATTCTATGCTCTCGGCCTCTGCCATCTCGAGAACCGTTGTCATAACCACACTCCTGTTCAGCTCCGAATCATGGGTCCTCTACCGGCATCACCTACGGCTCCTAGAACGCTTCCACCAGCGTTGTCTCCGCTCCATCCTCAACATTCATTGGAGCGACTTCATCCCTAACATCGAAGTAACCACCTTGAATGATCCCTTACTAATCACAGAGATCCTATGGTGGAAACAACCACTAAGCTAAACTAATGATGAAGTAAAAATACAATGCTGGAGAAACTCAGTAGGTCAAACAGGGCACTTTATATAAACAAAGATAAAGATACATAACTAATGTTTCGGGCTTGAGCCCTTCATCAAGATATGAAAAAATGGCAAAATGGTGGTGAGAGAGGGTCACGGGGAGGAGGATGGCCCCAAAGGCAGGAGGTAATAGGTGGATAAGGGAGGGAGGGCACAGCAGCAAACAGAGGGAGGGGGGACTGTTCTGTGAATGGAGAAGGAAAGAGATGGAGAGCTGGAGGAGAGAAGACAGAGTGAATGGGAAGAGGGGGAGAGTAGGCTAGCAGAAACCAGAGAAGTCAATGTCAATGCTATCTGGCTGGAGAGTGCTTTATTTTTTGTCAAGCCTGAAAAGTTATTTTGTCTGAAGGGCTCAAGCCCAAAGCATTGGTTATGTAGCTTTAAATAAAGGACTATTTGACCTGCTAATTTCTCCCGTGTTGTGTTTTTACTTCAACCACAGTGTCTGCAGACTTTCATGTTTTATTACATGACCAATGGTTCTCAATCTTCTTTTTCCACTCAAGTACCACTTTAAGTAATCCCTTCCTAACCATGGACCATCTATAGCATAGGATTTCTTAAGATGGTATGTGAGCGTAAAAAACAAGGTTGATTAATGATTCAGTCTCATTTGAAGCGGTTCCCCTCAGATTCTTTTCCCCTTTCCCAGCATCACAAGCACCTGCCTCCTTTCGATAGTGTTTCGAAGTACTTAAAAGCTTTCCTCCGCGACCTTCTCATCTTCCACTGCAACGAGTCGCCCTACCACTGGCAAGCTGCAGAATAACCCTGTGCTGAATTGATGACTTGCATGGAATTACTAACGAGAGAATAAGATTTAAAATGACAGCGCGTTCCCCTCTTTGCTTATCTTGCAAGTCAATGATGCATTCTTATACATGCAGAGTGCCGACGGGGGAGCTGGAGAATCTCAGTAAATTAAGGCAAATGGACATTAAATCAGACATTAAATCAAAGAGCTTTGATCCTGAATAATGTATTTTCAGTCACAAATTAAGTGTTGATGTAGACATCGATTGGAAATCCAGAGGATCAGGAAATTCTCCATCAGGATTCTTAGAACACTACAGCCCAGTACCAGACCTTCACCCCATATATAAATCTACCAAAAAAAAACCCTCTATTTTTCTTACATCCATGTGCCTTTCTAAGGGACCGTTAAATGCCCCTAATCTTTCAGCCTCCACCACCATCCCAGGCAAGGCATTGCAGGCACCCACAACTCTCTGTGTAAAATATGTCTCCCCTAAACCATCCTCCCTTCACTTTGTTCAGATGTCCTCTAGTGGTTATTACTCCTGCCCTGGGGAAAAGGCCCTTGCTATCTACCTATACATCTCACAATCCTATAGACCTCTAGTAAGTCTCCTCTCATCCTTCTTCACTCCAGAGAGAAAAGTCCATGCTCTGCTAACTTGCCTCATAAGACTTATTTGCTCAATCCAGGCAACATCCTGATAAATCTCCTCTGCACCCTCTCCATAGCTTCCACATCCTTCTTGTAAAGAGGTGACCAGAACTGAATACAATACTCTAAGTTGCAACATGACCTCTCGATTCTTGTATTCAATCCTCCAACTTATGAAGCCCAGCATCCCATCGACCTTCTTAACGATCCTATCAACCTGTGCGGAAGGTGCTCAGTAACAAAGAGTGTAGTCTAGATATTTTCTCCAATCATCCTGAGCTAAGGAAAAAGCAGACACTAGATGAAGATCTGATAATCAGTCCCACTGAGTTGTAAAGCACAGATATAGACTGTTCAGCCCAATCATCCAATGCTATCCTATCCATTGTTCATCTGTACTCGTCCTGGTTACCTGACTCACTGCCTTCTTAGATGTGTTCCAGATTCCTATTTACTGTTTGAAAATTTGCCATTCAAATCCTCTTACCTCTCACCTTTTGTTTTCAAGACCCCATCATGGAATGATCTTTCTAACTCCCCTTTAATCACTGACATAATTTTGTATACTGCAATACAGATTTTGGATTAAGATTTCAGATTTATTGTCAGAATACATACAATCCCTGAGATTCTTTTACCTGCAGATCACCACTTATTGGCAGATTTTAAAAAACTGTACATATACATGTAAACAGATATCAAATGTAAACAAATTGACTGTGCAATACAGAGAGAACAAAAATCAATCAATAAAATGCTCAAGTAAGAGACCGTAAATAAGTCCCTGATTGAGTTTGTTGTTGAGGAGTCTGATGGTGCAGGGGTAGCAGGTATTCCTGAACCTGGTGGAGCGAGACATAGCATCAGTGGTGTCACTAGGGATGAGATCACCCAGTTTGGTAACTCGTGGTGTCATCCACCGCCCCCCCCCCCCCCCATGGACCTCCTCTGTAACCGAGTAACTGAGTGGAAGTCTTTTTTGATTTTTCTCCTTATTTTCCTTTAATTTCTAATTCATTCTCAAAAAGAGTTATTGATAGAGGTTGACAAATACTAATAACCACAATATTGTGGTTAAAACACCAGAACATCTGAGAAAAGCAGTGACTCTAAAAACCCCAGCAGCCACGAAAACAACAGCACGAGCTTGTAGCGCGTGCAGACGAAACAACATGATTCAAAGCACCGTTGTAATCGGGTTATAACGACAGATCTGACTGGAGCACATTACAAGGTTCAAAAGTAAATGAGCATCGAGTTTTAGCCTTGTGGGTGCATTGATACATGTCAGCTGGGCTTACAGAAAATGTATTTATTGTTATAACTAACTACAGGGAGATTTTTATGAAGAATACATTTCTGCTGAAACAGTGCACAAAAATTTTATAGACAGCCATTTTGGTGCCACCATCACCTGCTGCAGTCCACACCCCAGCACCCCCTTAGTGATGCTTGTGTGGCAAAAAGAACAGAGTGTGGATCTTTGATGATTGCTGCTGCTCTCCGACGGCAGCATTGCCTGTAGATGTTCTCGATTGTGGGGAGGGTTTTGCCTGTAATGTCCTGGGCTGTGTCCATTACCTTTTGCAAGGGTTTACATTCAGGGCTATTGGTGTCCGGTCAGTACACTTTCCATCTGTGGAAATTTGCCAGGGTTTCCGATGTTGTACCAAACCACCGCAAACTCCTGAGGAATTAGAAAAGCTGTTATGCTTTCTTCACAATGCCATTAGTGTGCAGGTTCCAGAAAAGATCTGCTGAGAGAGTGACTCCCAAGAACTTAAATTTACTCACCCATAAAATACTACAGCATAGAAAACAGGCCATTCAGCCCTTCTAGTCTGTGCCAAAACATCATTCCGCTAGTCCCTCTGACCTGCACCCATTCCATAACCCTCCATACCTCTCCCATCCTTGTATCTAAGTTATTCCTAAAACTTAAGATTGAACCTACATTTACCATGTCAGATGGCAGCTCATTCCACACTCCCACCACTCTCTGAGCGACAAAGTTCCTCCTAAACCTTTCCCCTTTCACCCTAAAGCAATGTTCTCTGGTATTTATCTCTCCCATTCTAAGTGGAAAGAGCCTACTTGCATTTATTCTGTCTATACCCCTCATAATTTTAAAAATCTCTATCAAGTCTCCCCTCATTCTTCTACACTCCATGGAATAATGTCCTAACCTGTTTAATCTTTCCCTGTAACTCAAATCCTGAAGACCTGGCAACATCCTAGTAAATCTTCTCTGCACTCTCTCAATCTTACTGATTGATTGGCCTCACCAATGGCTTATACAACTTCACCATAACATCCCAACTCCTGTATTTAATATTTTGATCTATGAAGGCCAAGATGTCAAAAGCTTTCTTTTTGTATTTCTTTAAGTATTTTCTTACATCTTCTCGTACCTCATTTGCTCCTTGTTGCCTACACCTGCTATACACCTCCCTTTTCTTCTTAACCATATTGCCAATATCCCTTGAAAACCAAGGTTCCCTCTGCCTGTTTACTTTGCTTTAATCCTGAGAGGTACATGCAAACTCTGCACTCTCAAAGTTTTGCCTTTGAAGATCTTTCACTTACTGAACACATCCTTGCCAGAAAACAATTTATCTCAATCCACTCCTCCTAGATCCTTTCTCATTTCCACAAAATTGGCCTTTCTCCAATTTAGAATCTCAACTCGAGGACCAGACTGATCCTTTACCATAATTAACTTGAAATTCATGACATTATGGTCTCTGGACCCAAAAGGTTCACCTGCATATGCATCTGTCATCTTTTCACTAATAGGAGATCCAGTGCTGCATCCTCTCTCATTAATATCTCTATATATTGATTTAGAAAACTTTCCTGAACACTTTTGACAAACTCCATGCCATCCAAGCCTTTCACAGTCTGGGAATCCCAGTCCATATGTGGAAAGTTAAAATCTCCTACTATCACAACTTTCTGCTTCTTACATTGGTCTGCTGTCTCTCCACAGATTTACTCCTCCAATTCTCTCTGACATTTGGGTGATCTATAATACAACCCTATCAGTGTGGTCACACCTTTCCCGTTCCTCAACTCCACCCATATGGCCTCTGTAGATGAGCTCTCTGGGCTGTCCTGACCGTACAGCTGTGATATTTGCCACTCTTCCCCCTTTAACGCGTCTGAAACAACCGAACCCCAGAACATTGAGCTATCATCCTGTCCCTCCTGCAACCAAGTATCACTAATAGCAATAATATCGTAATCCCACATGCCAATCCACGCCCTAAGATCCCCTGCCTTCTGACAATACTCTATCCTTTGAAATAAATACACCTGAGAAAATTTCTATCATTTACAAACCTTTGATTACTGCCGCACAGTCATAGGTGCAAAGTGAGTCGAGCAGGGGGCGAAGAACACAGCCCTGTGGTGGAGGAGACGTTCTTACTAATCCTCACTGATTGTGGTCTGGAGGTGAGGAAATCCATGATCCAATTACACAGTGGGGTGTTAATTCCCAGGTCTTGGAGGTTCCTGATCAATTTTGAGGGGATGATGGTGTTAAATGTTGAACTCCGGGAGATCCAAAATGAGTGGTGGACTAGCCTCGCCAAACGAACCCAGCTCAGCGCGGACATTGGCAACTTCAGGGGTTTCTACGAGGCTCTAAAGGCTGTGTACGGCCCCTCATCCCAAGTCCAAAGCCCGCTGCGCAGCTCAGACGGCAAAGTCCTCCTCAGCGACAAGATCTCCATCCTCAACCGATGGTCAGAACACTTCCAATCTCTTTTCAGTGCCAACCGCTCAGTCCAAGATTCCGCCCTGCTCCAGCTCCCTCAACAGCCCCTAAGGCTAGAGCTGGATGAGGTTCCCACCCTGGATGAGACATATAAGGCAATCGAACAACTGAAAAGTGGCAAAGCAGCAGGTATGGATGGAATCCCCCCAGAAGTCTGGAAGGCTGGCGGCAAAACTCTGCATGCCAAACTGCATGAGTTTTTCAAGCTTTGTTGGGACCAAGGTAAACTGCCTCAGGATCTTCGTGATGCCACCATCATCACCCTGTACAAAAACAAAGGCGAGAAATCAGACTGTTCAAACTACAGGGGAATCACGTTGCTCTCCATTGCAGGCAAAATCTTCGCTAGGATTCTACTAAATAGAATAATACCTAGTGTCGCCGAGAATATTCTCCCAGAATCACAGTGCGGCTTTCGCGCAAACAGAGGAACTACTGACATGGTCTTTGCCCTCAGACAGCTCCAAGAAAAGTGCAGAGAACAAAACAAAGGATTCTACATCACCTTTGTTGACCTCACCAAAGCCTTCGACACCGTGAGCAGGAAAGGGCTTTGGCAAATACTAGAGCGCATCGGATGTCCCCCAAAGTTCCTCAACATGATTATCCAACTGCACGAAAACCAACAAGGTCGGGTCAGATACAGCAATGAGCTCTCTGAACCCTTCTCCATTAACAATGGCGTGAAGCAAGGCTGTGTTCTCGCACCAACCCTCTTTTCAATCTTCTTCAGCATGATGCTGAACCAAGCCATGAAAGACCCCAACAATGAAGACACTGTTTACATCCGGTACCGCACGGATGGCAGTCTCTTCAATCTGAGGCGCCTGCAAGCTCACACCAAGACACAAGAGAAACTTGTCCGTGAACTACTCTTTGCAGACGATGCCGCTTTAGTTGCCCATTCAGAGCCAGCTCTTCAGCGCTTGACGTCCTGCTTTGCGGAAACTGCCAAAATGTTTGGCCTGGAAGTCAGCCTGAAGAAAACTGAAGTCCTCCATCAGCCAGCTCCCCACCATGATTACCAGCCCCCCCACATCTCCATCGGGCACACAAAACTCAAAACGGTCAACCAGTTTACCTATCTCGGCTGCACCATTTCATCAGATGCAAGGATCGACAATGAGATAGACAACAGACTCGCCAAGGCAAATAGCGCCTTTGGAAGACTACACAAAAGAGTCTGGAAAAACAACCAACTGATAAACCTCACAAAGATAAGCGTATACAGAGCCGTTGTCATACCCACACTCCTGTTCGGCTCCGAATCATGGGTCCTCTACCGGCACCACCTACGGCTCCGAGAACGCTTCCACCAGCGTTGTCTCCGCTCCATCCTCAACATCCATTGGAGCGCTTACATCCCTAACGTCGAAGTACTCGAGATGGCAGAGGTCGACAGCATCGAGTCCACGCTGCTGAAGATCCAGCTGCGCTGGATGGGTCACGTCTCCAGAATGGAGGACCATCGCCTTCCCAAGATCGTGTTATATGGCGAGCTCTCCACTGGCCACCGTGACAGAGGTGCACCAAAGAAAAGGTACAAGGACTGCCTAAAGAAATCTCTTGGTTTCTGCCACATTGACCACCGCCAGTGGGCTGATAACGCCTCAAACCGTGCATCTTGGCGCCTCACAGTTTGGCGGGCAGCAACCTCCTTTGAAGAAGACCGCAGAGCCCACCTCACTGACAAAAGGCAAAGGAGGAAAAACCCAACACCCAACCCCAACCAACCAATTTTCCCCTGCAACCGCTGCAATCGTGTCTGCCTGTCCCGCATCGGACTTGTCAGCCACAAACGAACCTGCAGCTGACGTGGACTTTTTACCCCCTCCATAAATCTTCGTCCGCGAAGCCAAGCCAAAGAAGAAGAAAGAATAGACAATAAAGAGCATCCTGATGTCTGCGTCTTTGCTGGTGTTCCAGGGCTTTGTGTTGAGCCATTGAGATGGCATCTGCCATAGACCTGTTCCTATGATAGATGAATTGGAACGGATCCATGTTGCAACTCAGTCAGAAGCTGAGCCTTTCAAAACACTTTATCACTCTTGATGTGTGTGCTACTGGTCAATATTCATTCAGGCAGCTACCACGTACTCCTTGGACACCGGTACGAATGACAGGTGGATACCATGCCATCCCACAGTCTCGACAAAGCAGGCAGAAGTGACCCAAATCGTGAATGTTTTATGATGACCCAATGGTTTTGCGAACATCATCATTATTAATGAGGTAAACCCCAGAATTCCATGGACTCCGTGACTGAAGTAAAAACACATTGCTGGAGCAGGTCGAACAGTGTCCTTTATGTAGCAAAGGCGGAGATACATAACTGACGTTTCGGTTTTCAGCCTTTTTTCACTGAAGTATGAGAAAATGCCAGTGAGCGTCAGAATCATTATTAATGATGTTTTTCCCCTCGAACTTTCTGGATGACTAAAGTCCAACTATCTCAGGCGCACAGTACAAGTATGTTGAGCTGCTAAAGCAGCAGGCATTGATAGAGCAAAGCAATGGTGTAACCTTAATGCCACTGCCCACGTCTTGGCAAAACCAATCCTATAGCTAATGCACATGGCAGCAGGATGTGCCAGTGTTGTGGGGTGAGTGAATGTTCAGGTTAATGAATGGCTCATCAGCCAAACCTCTGAGTATTGCAGAATCTTTGGTAATGTCTTAACTAAATCACAGCATCAGCACCCCACTGGAACATTAGCCTGGATTTGCGTGCTCATCTTTGAAATGAAATGTACTCAAAGACTTTGTGATTTGCTAATATACAGAACCAGGTCCTTCCAAACTCCTTCTATCCATGTACCTGTCCAAATTCTTCTTAAAAATTCAAATTGAGCCCACATTCACCACTTCAGTTGGCAGCTCATTCCACACCCCACCACTCTCTGTGAAGAAGTTTCTCCTAAAATGTTCCCCCTAAATTTTCCCCTTTCACCCTCTGGTTTGTATCTCATCTACCCTCAGGAGAAATATTTACTCTGTCTAGACTCCTCATAATTTTAAATACCTCTATCAAATCTCCCCTCGTTCTTCTAAGCTCCAGGGTATAAAGTCCTACCCTGTTTAACCTTTCCCTGTAAACCTGTGGTCCAACCTCCAGCGCTCCCACAGTCACTCCAAACCATCAGAAGCCCATGCTCCAGATGCACTCCTGGTATCCCTGCAGCCAGTCTCCAGCAGTCCAAAGTCTGGTTTTTATTTTATTTTTATTTTAAATATTCAAGACATGGTAACATGACTGTTTGAAGCTATCAATGCCCATTTATGTCCATGAGAAGTGCCTTTAGAAACTGCAAGCACAAGATAGTTGGCTTCACAGAAGCCTATGAAGTTGCCTGCATCAGAAGGATCTCATCTAATCCATCAACATTCCGAAATAATTATATTTCAAAAAACGAATCTTTAATCCTTAGAAGTAGTTGATTGAATTTGTAATTGAGTTTTTGTTTCATTGCATGGGAAGTTAATTTTATCTCTATAAAGCATTCCTTTACAGCAGCTTTCTAATAAATAAATTAATACCGATTAAAATCTAGTCTGCATCAAGGAACAGGGAAAATCAAAAAGGTGATATAATTATCTGGAATAATTTTTCTTTTCAATGATTAGTGTTGTAATTAGATCCACCATTTCAGTTCTCGATAATTTAAAAGCATTTTCTTAAGTTCAAATATAACTGCTGCACATTTGTCAGATACATTTCAGAGGAAAGACAGGAGTGGGAGGAATATTAGAAGCAAGAGCAGAAAGAGAAGGGCTGATTGTGGGGACAAACTGACGACACAACACTGGGGACAGGTTGCAAAATTCGGCACCCTTCCGTTGCAAGCAGAGGTCAGCCCTCTAAAGAAGTGTATGACCCTTGGCCATCATCTTGCAGAGAAGATAAAGTTCTACAGCTATTCTGCAGCTCCCCAGTGATGGACCAGTCTTCAACAGCCATTCTACATACTCTGTGATTCTTCTTTTTAGACATACAGCACAATTACAGGCCCTTTCTGCTCACGGGCCCGTGTCGCCCAATTACACCCAATTAACTTTCAACTCTTGGTAGTTTTTGATGGGTGGGAGGAAGCCAGAGCTCCTGGAAGAAACCCATGCACACATGGGGAGAACTTCCAAACGTTTTATAGTTAGTGCTGGATTCGAACCCTGGTCCTGATCAATGGTGCTGTAACAGTGTTGAGCTAACCGCTATGCTGCCCTAGGGTGAGTTAGGGTGCTTTACAGATTCCCTCTCACTCTCTCTGCTCAAACATATCTTGTTAAAACCTACTGGCTCCTAACATCATCTCTTTGAGGCTCAGTCAAATTTGGCAGGAACAACTTTGTGAAGCACCTCAGAACAATTTGCTAAAAATTCAAGTTTCAAGATTATATTACACGAAATTTCCTTGAGTCTACCTACTATAAGGGAAAGATTTGCTATCAACAAAAATTACCCAGCTCCCCTTGCAGTCAGAGAAAGAAAAAGAGAGTCCTCCCCAGGGTCACCGAGTGTTTGTGGATTCACCTCCAGTGCTCCCATAGCCTCTGCGGCCACACAGCCTTCAATCAAAACCATTGGTTGGCCACCCAAGCTCCAGATACACACCTCTGGCATGATCAGGAAACCCTCAACACCCTCTTGCATCTTAGTTCTGATACCTGGTAACCCTACAACCAGTCACAAACCAGTCTCCAGCAGTCCGCAGCCTGATGTGAGTCCCTTACTGCAGTCGCCAGCAGCCTTCATCCTACATGGTTATCTCTCCTTGAGACACCAACAGCTGGCTGCCTGTATGTTCTTCAATGTCAGAGACCCTCATTGTTCCGACGCCATAGTCACCGTCCTGTGGGTCACCTCTTCTGTTTCTCCTCAAATGGGGGGGGGGGGGGGAGGGGGAGGATGATGTCTCCGCTTTCTAGTGCCAGCACCAGTTTTCCACTTCCCTGGAGTCTAGAACCCCTCAAGGCTGCAGCCAATCATAGGTGCCGCCATCTTGGGCCCAGACCGCGAAACCGCAGGATTTTAAAATAAACTACCATTGGCTCCTTTAACAGGCCGAGCACTAAGACTTTGCTCTCTACTCTCCGAGGATCCGGACCAGCGGCAGAGCTGCTGTGACAGCAGCACGACCATTTTTTTTAAGCACTATGAGCCCGATGAGTTAAGTGGAATTTTACCAGGTAGCGCAGTCTGCCAAAAGAACTACCTTGGAAATTTTAAAAAACATCACTGGTCAAACTGGCTGGAATTCTCATACCAAACACGGTGCAGATTGAAGCTGCTCTAACCCTCTCACTCCCATTTCCAACAACTGCAGGTACCTTCAATTCAAATCACCAACTTTGCAGCATTCCAGTGGCAGATGGAATTTGGGATCTTTTCATTTGGAACTCCAGGAAAACACCATTAGATTATCAGATGAACTAGGACAGGAATTGGCCACTTAGTACATGCGATGGACAAAGATGGTCCCTTTAATTAGCCCATCTCCCTAAATCCATAGAAGATGGCACTGAATCCGTTTCCACCAACTACAAATCAGGGTGATGCACTGACAATGCTGATCTTGCCTAGGTCCCCTGAATTAAATCAAAACACTGTAGTCCACTGGGGCAGTCTGGTTAGCACAACGCAGTCACAGCGCCACAGATTGGGTCCTGGGTTCGAATCCCATACTGTCTATCAGGAGTTTGCACATTCTCCCCGTGTCTGCGTGGGTTTTCCCTGGGGGTTCAAAACATACTGTGGTGTTGAAAGTTAATGGGGTGTAGTTGGGCGGCATGGGCTCATGGGCCGAAAGGGCCTGTAAACGTACTGTATGTCTAAATATCCATCTGTAGCTCATGGCTGGACCAATATTTTCTTTGTAATCTGAAGAAACTAAATTCTCTTTCTATGACATGGGATTACAAGATTTGTGGTGTTTTACAATGAGATTGGACTGTTTGCAATTAAATTTGTGGATATTTAATAACGACTACTTCAATAAATTTTCAAATCATTTCTTTTTTGAAAAGAAAAAATATTTCAAGAAAATTATTTTTACCTGAACTGATTGCAGCAAGCCGGAATATGTCAGAAAGGCGCGAGCTAACCGGCTCGTAAGGAGAGCTCTCGTACAAGTCATCATCTGAAAGGAATTAGGAAAGACAGGTGATTAGACACATCACCTGACTTAAGAGTTTCATTTCTGCAAGCACTCTCAGATCATTTATTTCTAATGACTCGGCCCAAAATAAACATCATCTGTCTCATACGTGGCCAAATGTATTTAAAGCAATTGCAGGAGGATCTATCCTGACTCTTTAGAAGCATATTCTGCCAAGATAACCTAAGCCATTACTCGTTAACCAGAAGTCACTGACCACATTTAATTCCATGCCTTGAAATACATTCCTTGATCGAGGATGTACATAACGTATTTTGTACGTTAGTTCATACAATTAACTTTTATTTTTAATAACATACGAGGCCCTTCAGCCCACACTCTATGCGATCAGAGAGCAAACCTATCAATCCCATTCCTGTAACCTATTCTCTCTCTCATATACCCATCAACTGTACCAGGATATTCCTCCTATTTGCCTTCACCACACATCATTTACAGGAGTTAATCAACCACCAATCAACTTGTGAGTTAAACATGAAAGTCTGCAGATTGAATTAAAAACACAATAATGGAGAAACCCAGCAGGTCAAACAAGGCCCTTTGTGTAGCAAAGGTAAAGATACAGAACAAACGTTTCGGGCTTGAACCCTTCATCAAGGTAAGCAAAATGTAGACAGATGCCTAAATAAAATGGTGAGGGGCGTGGTGGGGGAAGGGAGAGGCAGGAAGTAATAGGTGGATAAGGGACAGAGGGCTCACCAACAAACAGGGGAGAGGGGGATGGCTCTGTGAATGGAGAGGGAAGGGGTGGAGACAGAGGGATGGGGAAGAGAAGAATGGAGAGTGGGTTAGAATTCTCCAAGCAGTTGGCATTAACATTGACTTCTCTGGTTCCTGCTAGCCTACCCATTCTCTCTCTCTGTCTCCCACATCCCTCTGTCTTCTTTCCTCCAGCTCTCCACCCCCTTCCCTATTTTGGTGACACCACTATTGTATATATTTGCCATTTGTAAATGACATGACCTTTCCTAGTAGACCCTGCTCTCACTGGTCAGCGTGTGACTCTTCCTCCTTTCTTCTCCATAAAGGCTGTCATGCCACAAGCCAACCTCAGTTCGAGTCTGGGTCAGTGTGAGCGACCAACACAGGGATATCATCCATCTCTTGTAAATAAAACCCTTTAGTTCCAGCAACCTCAGTCTTTGGGTAATTGATCATTCATCAATTTTATTTGCAAGAATTTTTTTTGGAACATGGACAAGTACATGAAGTTGGATCACCTGGAAATCGACCCAAGAGAACGTGAGGCAGCTGACTTGTTCACGCTCTGGAGTTGCTGCTTCAAAAAGTTCTTCACAACCTCCACAGCAGTGATCCAGGTTAACGAGGACAAGCTTCACCTGCTATACTTGTACATTGAGCACTGGTTCTACTAGGACTGCCAGACATACGGAGCCGTAATGGACACCCTGAAGGATCAGTATAAAGTTAAGGTGAATGAGGTCTATGCACAGCACGTCCTCCACTCACACAGGCAGTGACCAGGGGAAACCTTCAACAACTTTGCCAGGGCTCTGCAGGAGTTCGTGGGGGACTGCAACTGCCCGGCTGTGAGTACAGAACAGCTGCTGATCAAAGACGCCTGCATAACAGGCATCTGTTATGACTACGTGAGGCAGAGGCTACTCAATCAGAGACCCCTGAGCCTACCTCAAACTAATGAACTGGTGAACACTCTACAGCTAGCCATCCACAACGCTGAATCCTTCTCCAGCGAACACACGGCCGCCTAGTAGGGAACACGGGGGGGCGCCATCTTGGGAGGCAACATGCCAAGCCCCCACCCATCCTGAGATGACCACCACTGCTGTTAGCAACCACCCAAAGTGTTACTTCTACGGGCAGGCTAAGCACCCAAGGAAATGATGCCCTGCCAGGGATATCGTCTGCTACAAGAAGAAAGGACACTTCGTGAAGGTCTGTAAGTCCAAACAAACTTTGAAGTCCAGCAGCGCCAAGTGTGAGCAGGGGCAGCCATCTTCATTGACATCACATCTGCCTTCACTTCCAGGGACCTGGGACGGCCATGGATGCACACCATGGAGACCACCACCCACGATGACATCACTTCCACCTTCTTCCCTTTCTTTTCAGTCAAACTACAACAGGGCTGCAGGTGTGCCATGGAGGGTTGCCATCTTGGGTGCCATCTTAACGGACTGCCAGCAGTGAATGGAACTCCTCAGATAATGAACTGGCATTGGCATCAGAAACCCTGGATCAGTACAGACTCCATCAACTCTCCAGGGCTATGATAGACATTCGGGTAAATGGCCGCCTCACTCCTTGCCTATTTGACAGTGGAAACACTGAGAACTTCATTCACCCAGACACTGCACTTAGGGTGAGGACTGTGGGCCACAATGTCTCCTTGGCATCCAAATCTCTCTCGACAGAGATTCATGGCAGTTGTACAGTAAAATTGACTGTCCAAGGTATGTTATATCGTGACTTTACACTCCTTGACCTGCCATAGATCTGAGCACCCATCCTACTGGCATTATACTTCCATTGTAACGTGAAGAGCATCACCCTGGAGTACGACAGGCTCCACCTTCCCTTCACGGTCTGCAATGAGCTGTTTTTAAACCACTGCCCTCCTTTATGAAGGAGAAAGGGGAGGAGTCACGAGCCTGCCAGTGAGAGCAAGGTCAACCAGAAAAGGTCATATAATTTACATACGACGAATATGTACAATGATAGTTTCACCACATTCACCCCCTCTTTTAAAAGAAAATCCCAGGAGTTGTGGTGTGGTCAGCCTGTCTGGTGGTCTTCATTGGCATTGTGACTGGAAAGTCCCCGTCCGGAGGTCTGTAGTGGTCTCCGTTGGTTTTGGCTGATCCATCCCGGTTGGCTGGGCCGGGGATGTTGAGGGATGGCAGGGGTCGTGAGTTTGGGATTTTTGGCCCTGGAAAGCTGCGGTGGTGGGAGGGGTGGGGGTTTAACCTGTCAGCTGGTTGAGGGTGATCCAGATTCTCCCACATGTGCCAGGTCCCATGTCCATTTGCCTATCTGGGAATGCCATGTAGGCATGCTGTGGGTTCGTGTGGAGCATCTAGACCCTTTTGACCAGACGGTCAGACTTATGTGTCCTCATATGCCTATGGAGAATTTATCCCTCCAGCCTGATAAGGCTCCACTTATTTCCATTCCATGTGATAGCCAGTTTACAATCCATGCTGACACACATGGACATCCAGTGACTGCATGAGTTTTTCCCATTGCTCTGGTGTCCTTCATTGACCAAGATGTATGCTGATTGGTAAAAACACAACACTGGAGAAACACAGCAGGTCAAGCAATGTCCAGGGAGTGTCAACCCCACTCGGTTGGCTGCCAATCACCCTCCGGGATATAAGCTAGATCCAGCCCCTCAAGGTCAGTCTCAGAGCTTGCACAGTATTCTCACAGCCAGCTGTGTGGAAGTTTATGTTGAATAAAGCCTGTTGAACAGACTTTATGTTTTTTGTCTGCCTTTCTGCTCAATACCGCATCACACCGAAATTTCAAAAAACAACGCTTGGTCATTGATTACAGTCAGACCATAAACTGCTTCACCCTGCCTGATGCCTACCCACTTCCCTGCATCGCTGACATTGTCAACGAGATTGCCCAGTTCTGGGTTTTTTCGACCATTGACCTCAAATCGGCTGAACCCCAACTACCATGACGGCAATCTCTACAAGTTTCTCTAGGCAGCCAAAAGCCTCAACCTGATCTATAACCAAAAGAAGTGCATCTTTATCACTTCACAGCTGGCCATCCTGGCTGCGTGGTGGAGAATGGCATCATTGGGCCGGACCCGGAACACATGTGCCCCCTGTTGGAACTCCCATTACCCTAGACCCTCAAGGCCCTGAAAAGATGCTTAGGCTTCTAAGCCTATTAAGCCCAGTGGGTCTCCAATTACGCAGACAAAGCCCCTGGTGAAATCGACCACCTTCCCCCGTCAGCAGTCCAAATAGCATTTACATGCGTCAAGGGTGACATCATCAAGGTGGTGAAAAACGCTGTAGATGAATCCATCCCCTTCCAGGTGAAGAGTGATGCATCTGACTTCACTTTGGCCATCCCACTCAACCAGATGGGCAGGCCCGTGGCATTCTTCTCCCGAACCCTCCAGGGCCCCAAGCTCCAGCACTCAGCCATTGAGAAAGAGGCTGAAGCCATAATAGAAACATAGAAACATAGAAGATAGCAGCAGGAGTAGGTCATTCGACCCTTCGAGCCTGCTCCGCCATTCAACGAGATCATGGCTGATCTTAAAGATCAGTACCCCGTCCCCGCCTTCTCTCCATAACCTTTAATACCCTTATACTGAAGAAATAGATCTAATTCCCTCTTAAATATATTTAATGAACCTGCCTCTACTGCCCTCTGTGGCAATGAATTCCACAGATTCACCACCCTCTGGGTAAAGAAATTCCTCCTCATCTCGGTCCTAAATGGTTTGCCTATTATCCTCAAACCATGGCCCCGGGTTCGGGATTTTCCCATCATTGGAAACATCCCATCTGCATCCATTCTGTCCAGTCCTGCCAGAATTTTATATGTCTCTATGAGATCCCCCTCTCAATCTTCTAAACTCCAGCGAGTACAATCCCAATTTGTGCAATCTTTCCTCATAAGTCATTCCTGCCATTCCAGGTATCAGCCTGGTGAATCACCTCTGCACTCCCTCCATTGCAAGAACATCCTTCCTTAGATAAGGTGACCAAAACTGCACACAATACTCCAGGTGGGGTCTCACCAAGGCCCTGTACAGCTGCAGTAAGGTATCCTTGTTCCTATACTCAAACCCTCTTGATATGAAGGCCAACATACCATTTGCCTTTTTAACCGCCTGCTGTACCTGCATGCTCGCCTTCAGAGACTGGTGTACAAGTACCCCTAGGTCTCTCTGCACTTACCCATCTCTTAATCTATTGCCATTCAAATAGTAATCTGCCCTCCAGTTTGTATTACCAAAGTGGATAACCTCACATTTATCCACATTGTAGTGCATTTGCCATGTATCTGCCCAGTCCCTCAATTGATCCAAATCACACTGGAGCTTCCTGACCCCCTCTTCCGTGCACACAACCCCTCCTAGCTTAGTGTCATCTGAAAATTTGGAGATATTACATCCAATCCCTTCATCCAGATCATTAATGTAAATTGTGAACAGCTGGGGTCCCAGTACAGATCCCTGTGGCACCGCACTGGACACCGCCTGCCACTCAGAAAATGAGCCATTTATCCCAACTCTCTGTCTTCTACCTGCCAGCCAGTTCTCAATCCTCATCAATACTTTGCCCCCAATCCCATGAGCCTTGATTTTGGAAGCCAGTCGTTTATGCGGGACCTTATCAAAGGTCTTTTGGAAGTCCAGGTACACCACATCCACTGGCTCTCCCCCATCTATTTTACCTGTCACCATCTCAAAGAATTCCAATAGATTTGTCAAGCACGATTTACCTTTTGTAAATCCATGTTGACTCTGCCCGATCCCTTCTCTGCTAGTCATATGCTCCGCTATTACATTCTTAATAATGGATTCCATCATTTTCCCCACTACTGATGTAAGGCTCACTGGCCGATAATTCCCCACTTTTTCTCTACTCCCCTTTTTAAATAGTGGGGTAACATTAGCTACTCTCCAATCCATGGGTACTGATCCTGAGTCTATCGAGTTCTGGAAAATAAGTCTTAAAGCATCTGCTATCTGAATGGCCACTTCCTTGAGTACCCTAGGATGTAGATTATCAGGCCCTTGGGATTTATCTGCCTTCAATCCCATCAATTTCCCCAAGACCATGTCCTTAGAGATACTGATTTCTTTCAGTTCCTCCCTTGCATTAGTCTCTACGTTTCCCAACATCCTTGGGAGGATATTTGTATCCTCTCTTGTAAAAACAGAACTAAAGTAAGAATTTAATTGGTCTGCCGTTTCCTTATTCCCCATTATATATTCCCCTGATTCCGACTGCAAAGGACCTACTCTGGATTTCACCAATCTTTTCCTCTTGACATATTTATAAAAGCTTTTGCAGTCGGTTTTTATATTTGCCGCAAGCTTACTTTCGTAATTTATTTTTGCTCTCTTGATTAATCCCTTTGTCCTCCTTTGCTGCATCTTGAACTGCTCCCAGTCTTCGGTTGCGGTACTTTTTTTGGCCAATTGATATGCTCTCTCTTTGGACCCAATGCTGTCTCTAATTTCCCTTGTTATCCACGGTTGAGTCACCTTTTTTGGTTTATTTTTATGCCAAACTGGTATAAACGATTTTTGCAATTTCTCCATTAGATCTGTGAATGCTTTCCATTGTCTATCCACAGTCAACTCCCCCACAAACACCACCCAATCAATCTTACTCAACTCCCGTCTCATACCATCATAATTCCTTTTATTTAAATTCAGGACCTTAGTCTCGGTTTTAATTTCATCACTCTCCATGTTGAAAGTTGAAAGTTGTGCGCTATTGGAGGCTTTATCTGGCCAGAAAACCATTCACCCTGCTGACTGACCAACAAACAGTTTACTTTATGTTCAATAACTAACAGCAGAGAAAAGTTAAGAACGACGAGATCCTGAGGTGGAGAATTGAACTATCCACCTACAACTACGAGATCTTGTACCAGCTCTGGAAGCTCAACGAGCCTCCCGATGCCCTGTCCCAGGGGACATTCGCCAAGGTGCAGATGGATCATCTTCAAGTCCTCCACAACAACCTCTGCCACCCTGGAGTCACCAGGCTCTACCACTTTGTTAGAGCCCGCAACCTCCCCAACTCGGTCGAAAACATCAGGGAGTTGACACGCAACT